>NC_142503.1:102477500-102800000 GCF_057876585.1 Rhinolophus sinicus
GGCCTCTCACAAGCTGCCCCCCGCCCCATGCACACTAGCCCAGCCCTTCTCCTCCAGCACATACTCTTATTCCTCCCTTCACACCTCCACTCGTACTGAACTATCTGCAAAGAACCCTCCTCCCCCATTGCTACCGTCTAGCCTGTCATTTTATAGTCCACTGTAGGGACAGAGCCCCAGAAAGCAGTTTCCAGTCTCTCGGCCTCACATAGAAAGGTGCTGGCTCAGGTAGTAAATGGCCATCAACTGTGATTGCATGGCCATCAGCTGTGGCTAGTTGGCCGTCAGCTGTAACCAGTGAGCCATTGGCCACTAATATAACTGCTGTGGCTACGCTAGCAGAAAATGGGGGCTAGCAAGAGGATGGTGGCTGAGCTGGCAAGAGCGGATTGCAGTTAGGGTGGTTGGTTGCGGACAGTGTGGATTCAGCCTCCAGTGAGAATATAGTGGTATGACTCCCCTACCTATGGCTCCGTGGGTGTTCCTTTTTGGCCTCACCATGTGCTGCATTCTTACGTGGGGAGCGGGAGCAGAGACCCTGTAGGCCGCCTCGCACGACACCCACCCAGCAAGTTTTACTCCTATGAGGACTGATAGTGTGCGTGTGTCATGCGGGAGACCCTGCTCGCTGCGCTATTTGTCGTGCGGGGTGGCCTGCAGGGTCTCTGGTCCCGCTCCCCATACAAGAACGCAGGATATGGTGAGGCCAAAAAGGAACACCCACGGAGCCATAGGTAGGGGAGTCATACCACTATATTCTCTCTGGCGGCACTATACTCTCACTGGAGGCTGGATCCACACTTGCCAGCCCAGCCACCATCTTCTTGCTAGCCCCCATCTTCCTTCCCTCTCTCCCCCTGCTAGCATAGCCACAGCAGTTATATTGTGGCCAATGGCTCACTGGTTACAGCTGACGGCCAACTAGCCACAGCTGATGGCCATGCAATCACAGTTGGCCATTTACTACCTGAGCCAGCACCTGTCTATGTGAGGCCGAGAGCCTGGAAACTACTCTCTGGGGCTCCGCCCCCACAGCGTGTGTGTCTGTGTGCACATGTGCGCACACACACGGGCAAGGACGGGGTCCCTGGGAGAGAGGCTGTCAGCCCCCCAGCCTACCCCATGGGTCTGATCACCCCTTCTTCTCATTCAGGGCTCATCCTTTCTAGGATTCCATTGTTCTTCATCTCAGCAGTCCCAGGAGTGTGCAAAGCTCTGTTTTTAACACCCCCCTTTGACAGACAAAGAAAGCTGTGCCCAGATGAAGTGGTGCCTGCCTCAGCCTGATGGTCCCTGCTGGAGGAAGGATCATGGCTTCTTTCCCTCCGGGAGAGGACTCCACCCCTCGGAGATGAGGCCTACAGCCCTTCCCCGGGCCCCTAGCCACCCCCAGCCTGGCTGCTCTCTGAGCATGAGGTCTGCCCAGGGTCTGCCCAGAATGGAGAAAGACCCTTGCCCTGGCTTACCCCTCTCATTCTCTTCCCTGGCCACTGCCCTCTGTCCATGGGATTCAGAGAGGTGGCACCCTGGTGGGCCTGCCCTCCCTCCTCAGTTTTGCCCACCCCCACAGCTAAGTGGCAACCTTGGGCAGCACAGCTGGGCTGGGAGGCTGCAGCCTGACCTATCCCTGCAGCCTGGGCTGGGCCCCTGCTCAGGGACAGGGTCTGCGTCACAGCCCAGCCTTGAGAACACACAGGTCACCATGTGTCAGATTCCTGCTGTGATCCTGCTCCTCTGCCTGCTCTCTCCCTTCCCAGTTCCCAGCCTGTTTGGGCTAGCACATCCTCTTGCACACCTGTGCCTGACCCGGGGTGCCCACTGCACCCCCTCACCCCCTGACAGCCCACTAGAACCCCAGCTCTCAGGTGAGAAGCATCAGGGTCCCCAAGTTCAAATCAACCCCTGCCACTGAGTGTTGGCAGCTTTTGCTGCACCAACGCTTCCTCTCTGGCTCTGGAAGAGTGCCAGCTGTGCTTTGAGCCTCAGTATCCTCACCTGTGGGAGGGGAAGTCGTCCCACCTCAGGGCTGACTGTGGAGTGAGGGCATGTGAGGAGAGGCAGCTGGACCCTGGCGCACAGGGTGTCTGTAGACGAACTCAATGGTGAAAAGCTGAAAGCTTTTGCTCTGCGATCAGGAACAAGACAAGGATGTCGACTTTCACCACTTTTGTTCAACATGGTATTGGGAGGCCTGGCCCCCGCAGTCAGGCAAGGAAAAGAAATAAAAGGCATGAAGATTAGGAAGAAAGAAGTAAAACTGTCATTATTTGCAGATGGCGTGATACTCCGTAGAGAGAACCCTAAAGATTCCACCAAAAAACTATGAGAACTAATAAATGAATTCAGTAAAGTAGCAAAATACAAAATTAATAGTCAGAAATAGGTTGCATTTTTATATACCAATAACAAACTATCAGAAAGAGAAATTAAGAAAACACTCCCATTTATAATTGCATCAAAAATAATAAAATGCCAGGAGGTAAAAAATCTGTACTTGGAAAACTATGACATTGAAGAAAGAAACTGAAGAAGATACAAATAAATGGAAGCATATACCGTGCTCATGGATAGGAATAATTAATATCATGAAAATGTCCATACTACCCAAAGCAATCTACAAATTTAATGCAACCCTTATCAAAATACAATGGCATTTTTCACAGAACTATAATAGAACAAATAGTCCTAAAATGTATATGGAACCACAGACCCAGAATAACCAAAACAGTCTTGAGAAAGAAAACAAAGTTGGAGGCATCACACTACCTGATATCCAACTATACTACAAGGCTATAGTAATCAAAACAGCATGATACTGGCATAAAAACAGACACAGAGGTCAGTGGAACACAATAGAGAGCCCAGAAACAATCCCATGCCTATGTGGTCAATTAATCTATGACAAAGGAGGAAAGAATATGCAATGGGGTAAAGACAGTCTCTTCAATAAATAATGCTGGGAAAACTGCACAGATATGTGCACAATAATGAAACTGAAACACTTTCTTACACCATATACAACAATAAACTCAAAATGGATTAAAGACCTGAAACCATAAAACTCCTAGAAGAAAACAAAGGCAGTAAACTTTGACATCTCTTTGAGTTTGTTTCTTTTGGATACATCTCCTCAGGCAAGGGAAACGAAAGAAAAATAAACAAGTGGGACATTAAATTAAAAATTTTCGCACAGCAAAGAAACCATCAATAAAACGAAAAGACAACCTACAGAACACAAGAAGATATTCTCTATTAATACATCCAATAAGGGGTTAATATCCAAAATACATAAGGAACTCATACAACAACAGCAGAAAAACAAACAATCTGGTTAAAAAATGGGCAGAGGACCTGAACAGATATTTCCCCAAAGAGGACATACAATGGCCAATAGACATATGAAAAGATGCTCAATGTCACTAATTATCAGGGAAATGCAAATCAAAACCACAATGAGATCACTTCACTCCCGTCAGAATGGCTATCATCAATAAATCAACAAATAAGGTTTGGCAGGATGTGGAGAAAAGGAAACCCTTGTGCACTATTGGTGGGATTGCAGATTGGTGCAGCCACTATGGAAAACAGTATGGAGATTCCTCAAAAACTTAAAAATGGTACTACCATGTGACCCAACAACTCCACTGCTGGGTATTTACCCCAAGAAATCCAAAATACTAGTTTAAAAAGATATATGCACCCCTATGTTCACTGCAGCACTATTTACAATAGCCAAGATATGGAAGCAACCTAAGCGCCCATCGATGGATGAATGGATAAAGATGTAGTACTGATAATTAAGTTCTGACAATTAAGTTCGCGAACTCATCTTAGAAAAAGTGCTACATACCTCATTGCTGAATATCACCATGGTCACCTGCGAAGTACTGCCCTTGGGAAGCTATGCACTGACGCAACTGCCTAGTCCACCCTTCAAAGCCGTTTTGGAACTCTTTCTGGAATGGCCATCAGAGCTGTCATCGTATTACCCTTGATGTCCTGAATGTCATCAATGTCTTCCTTTGAATATTTCCTTTATCTTCAGGGAAAGAAAGAAGTCATTGGGGGCCAGATCAGGTGAGTAGGGAGGGTGTCCCTATACAGGTATGAGGTGTGTGAGCTGGTGCATTGTCGTGATGCAAGAGCCATAAATTGTTGGCGAAAAGTTCAGGTTGTCTAACTTTTTCATGCAGCCTTTTCAGCATTCCAAATAGTAAACTTGGTTAACTGTGTGTCCAGTTGGTGCAAATTCATAAAGAATAATCCCTCTGATATCAAAAAAGGTTAGCAACATCATTGCAACAAGTTGGTGAACTTAATTTTGTGTGTGTGTGTGTGTGTGTGTGTGTGTGTCTGTGTGTCTGTGTGATGGAATATTACTCAGCGATAAAGAATGAAATATTGCCATTTGTGACAACATGGCTAAACCTAGAGAGTATTGTGCTAAGTGAAATAAGTCAGACAGAAAAGGACAAATACCATATGACTTCACTCATATGTGAAATCTAAAAATAAACAAACAAAACAGAAACAAATTCATAGATACAGAGAATAAATTGATGGTTGCCAGATGGGAGGGGGTTGGGGGCCGGTGAAAAAAGTGAAGGGATTAAGAAGTATGAATTGCCAGTTACAAAAACAGTCACAGGAATATAAAGTACAGCACAGGGAATATAGTCAATAATATTATAATAACTATGTAGGTGTCAGATGGGTACTAGACTTATTGTGGTGATCACTTCGTAAGTTATAGACATGTCTAATCACTATATTGTACACTTATACAACATAATATCGGATGTCAACTGTAATTGAAAAACTGAAAAAAAAATTAAGACAAAAGGAGAGAAGGCTTAATAGCATTCAAATCTTGGGAGAGAGCCTCTGGGTGTGAGGAGGTGGCCCTGGTGACTTTGGCCAGTGCTCTGGATGCCAGGGTGCAGGAGAGAAAGGACTGAGGGGGACAGTGAGGTTGTGAAGGGGTAGAGGCAGCTGGGGACACAGGGTGGAGGAGAGGCGTGGGGGTGGGAGAGAGGATTTTCCAGGAGACTGGTGGGGAGGGGTGTATAGGGAGGGTGGGGCTGGAGCAGGGGGTGGGATGGGTGGGGAGGGGCTTCACTCTCCTAGAGAAAGGAAGGATGCCCTGGGCAGGTCTGGTCAGAGGCCGCGTGGGTGGTAGGGCTCCAGCGGGTGGAGTGGGTGGGAAGCGAGGCTGAGCCAGGGCAGCCGGTTTATTGGGCCTGATGCATGCCCTTCTGTCCTTTGCTGGGTCCCCAGGTTCCCAGTATAGGTTGCTGGTAGGCCCAGTCTACCTGCCATGTGGTTTGCCTTTATAGCCAGCAGAGGGCAGCTCCCTCCCACAGACGCTCCACCTTCAGCCTGTAGCAGGAATGAGACCGGACTTGGGAGCCTCACTGTTCTTGACAAGAGAGGGGGCATGAACAGGGGACTTGCTGTCCAGCCCTGGGCAAACGTATCTCCCCTCCAGATGGTCCAGCCTGCCTTCCTATACCTCCTGACCCCAAACTCCCAGCTCTGAGGTTCTGATGGGTCCCTTCTGTTGAGAACCACCTATGGAGTCCAGGGAGGTGCAGTGACTTGTCCGAGGTCACACAGCAAATCCTGAACCTCAACTAGGGCCTCTGCCATGAGCCGCTTGGTTGAACAGCCATCTCAAGGCACCGAAGTGATCTCATCTGAAGTGACACCTGCACAGCTTCAGACACTTGAGGCCTACCTTTGTGCACAAGGACAGTTGAGAGGGACTTGGATACAGTTTAGAGAATAACACACACACACACACACACACACACACACCAACACCTAAATCTTTGCAAATCAGACAAAATTCTTTGACCCACTTGGGAAGACATAGTGTGGACACCCAGCCCGGGTAGGGCTTGTAGGGTCCCTAATGACAGCAGGGGTCCCTTCCTTTACTGAATGCCCACTATTGGCCAGGCCCTTTGTCCACTTTGTCTCTAACCTGAGCGATGAGTCTGCAGGGAGGTCTTTTCATTCCCACGTCCCCAAGGAGGGAGCTGAGGCCCAGAGCGGAAGTGTTGGGTGATGTGTTTAAAGTCGCCCCACTGCCAGGGGCAGAGCTGTTGCACTTGGGTCTCTCAGGGCGTTGGTGAGGATATGTGCTGCTATCAGCCCACACACACAAGCCTGGGGGGTCTCGGAGCTACTGTCTCCAAGGAGACAGGGTGAGATGCTACCCTGCCCTCAACCATCTCCTTGCACCAGGGACTGGTGCCATTTCTGTGGGGGGAGAGGAGGTACTCACATCACACAGGTCCATCCCATACCCTTCAGGCAGGGAGGTGCTCTTAAGGCGCAGAGGGGCTGCCTTTCTGATCAGGAGTAGAAAGATCCCTGTCTCCCTGGGCCTGGCTAGGCCTGTTTCCTGGACCCCTACCCAAGGCAAAGAGGGGCCAGTTCTATTCAGGACACCCCTCTGCCCCTGAGAAGACTTCTAATAATGTAATGTATCCACCCTCCCCCAGGGATTTCTTCCACTCAGGGGGCATCTCCTGATTGCAGGAAGTGCCCAGGCCCCTCCCAGGGCGGGCAGGCCCCTCCCACTGTTCCTGGCTAACAGCTGAGATCTGTATAGCCTCCTCCTTTAAGCAGGCTTCCTGGCTCTCGGCCTCTCATATGGAGGGATTTCTTTGTGCTGCCTCAAAACACAGCCTTCCTCTCTGGGAGATAAGAAAAGATGACTGAAAAGCTCCACTGGGGTGGCCGGATGCTCAGTTGGTTAGAGCGCGAGCTTTGAACAACAGGGTTGCTGGTTTGATTCCCACATGGGCCAGTGAGCTGCGCCCTCCACAGCTAGATTGAAGACAAAGAGCTGCCGCTGAGCCCCCAGAGGGGCGGCCGGATGGCTCAGTTGGTAAGACCACAGAGCTTTCAGCAACAAGGTTATCAGTTCAATTCCCACATGGGATGGTGGGCTGCGCCCCCTGCAACTAGATTGAAAATGGCAACTGGACTTGGAGCTGAGCTGCGCCCTCTACAACTAGATTGAAGGACAATGACTTGGAGCTGATGGACCCTGGAAAAACACACTGTCCTCTAATATTCCCCAATAAAATTTATAAAAAAAAAAAAAAAAAAAAAAGCCGCACTACTCTCTCACTGAGAGGTGACTGAGGGGTGGGAAGTGGGGTCTAATTCCCCTCGAGACTTCCAGAACGCAGTGTTGCCGTGTTTGGGGACTTCTGGGCCAGGTCATCAGAAGCCTTGCAGCTGCCGCCTTTCCTCCGGGAACACTTGCTGTTCCCCTGATACAAGTGCCCTACCCTGAGACTGCCATGCTGCGAGGAAGCCCAAAGCGACAGTGTGGGGGGCAGTCGTGTCCGCTGAGCCCCAGCGGCTCCAGCCCCCGCCAGGTGGGCCAGCCCAGCTGAAGACCCAGGCTCCAGCTGCGATGGAGACCAGACCTGCCTGCTGTGCCTCGGCTGAGCTCCTGATCCACAGAACTGCGAGCTAGAATAATCAATGAAAACACGATTACCAAGTCACACAGTTTCGGGGTGATTTGTTATGCTGCAGTAGACAACTGGAAGAGCCTCTCTGGCCTCCCAGAGCCCTTCAGTGGCTCCCACATGCCCTCATGATAAACTTGCAACTCTGAATTTCAAGGCAGTCCATCCCAGCAATAGACCCCCTTTCAGAAGTTAGCTCTGGTCACTCTGCTCAGGGGTCAGCCTGGGCCTCCTTCTATCTTCAGAGCCTCACCTATCTCTGCCAAGAAGCCATCCCTGACCTAGCCCAGCCCGGCACCCCCGTGCCAGCAGGGACACCTGCACACTTTCTTTCCCTCCAGCTCCCAGGACATCCTGACAGGAAGGAAGGGCTGCCCCTCCTCTCTGCAGCTTCTGGTTGCCTCCTGAGTTGAGGAAGTAGGGCCAACCACACTATTCCAGCAATGATCTTTCTCGTGCCAGATTTGCCATCATTTGAGTACAGGTCCCTCAGAATGTTCCAGAGACCCCTCGTGGCTAATCTAAGTTATCTAATACTGTTAACAGGAATTAACCACATTTCTTGAAAACAGAAATATTCAGTTTATGCAAAGTGGTGTGGCCTCCCCCAGTTCCCCAGATCTGATCTGAGCTCTGAGTAGGGGGCTGTGTCAAGGAGGGGAAGCCTGGGAGGGGAAGGAGGTTGTGCTAAAGATCTGGTGAAAGAGAACGGGTACTTCCTGGGGGGAGGGCTCACGATAGCTAATAGCCCTTTGCTCCCAGGTACACCCAGCCTGACAGCTCTGCATCCATGGCCCCTCTGCCCTTGGCCATTGCCCACCCAGCCCAGCTCCCTTCCAGCCTGCCTGGGACAGTGTGACAACAGAACCTCTCGGTCGTGAGAACAACCCTTGTCCTTTTCCTCACACATGTTTCTCTCTCTCTCTCTCTCTCTCTCTCTCTCTCTCTCTCTCTCTCTCTCTCTCTCTCTCTCTCTCGTTCTCTCTCATTCGCTCTTGCTCTCTCTCTCTTTCTCCCTCCCTCCCTCTCTGTCTCAGTCTTTCTCTTCCTCATCACCACCAGAGGGCAGGCCAGGGAGGCCTGTGAGCACCACTGCCAGGGGGTGTGTGAGGCCCGGGGCTGGCCGTCCAGAGGTCAGGTAATAAGGACAGGGCATGTCGGAGCAAGAGAGGTTACACTGCAGGACACACTGCAGGCCTGGGCACGGCAGAGGACGGGCAGAGGACGGGCGGTCTCTGTGGTGGGAGCCTGGAGGAACTGTGATGCTGGAGGGTCACTTTATCACCAGCCATGGCTCTGAAGCCAGGCCCAAGAGCCCTGCTTCTGCCCTGAAGGCAGTCCAGAGCCACAGAGGTCCTAGAGCCAGGGCCCGGCTCACCCCACCCCTGCTCCAGGGTCCCCCTGGATGTCATTTGAGCCTACCAACCACAAGCAAATCTGTGCAAATTGCTATTTAAAGCAGTCTTCCTGAGGGGGAGGCAGTTGCTTTGGTTCAGCCCAAGGTTATAGCAAAGAAACAAAAGGAGTGAATTTCCCTTTCTTCTGTTCTTTCTTTTCTTTCCTGCTGCAGCAGAAAAGGTGCCTAGCAAGCTTTTGTACTTAGCCTGGTGAACGTGAATGTAAAGCGCCAAGGGGTAGTGAGACCTTGGCCACTGACCCCAGTGCCGGCCTTAATTGGACCCTGCAGGAGCCAGGACTGCTAATTAGGCTATGCCTGGACAATGGGGCTGGGGGTGGGGCTGGCTTGGGGGAGGCGCTTCCCGGAAGATATTCTGTCTTGCCATTCCGTTCTCCTTCCAGAACCCTGCTGGACCTTCAAGGCTCCACTCTGGGCCCTCCTCCTCCAGGAAGACCCCCTGGGCCACCCCAAGCCCAGCCATCAGTCCCTCCTCCTCGGGTTTGTGGCTCAGTGTCCTGCCTCTCCTGGATTCAACTTGGAACTGGCCCTTGCCCCAGCTCAAGGAAGTATAGGCCAGTCACTCGGGACTGGTGAGGGGACAGACCCCAGCCCTGCTTACTCTCCCATAAAGAACATTTCCCCCACTGGTCACTTCCTGCCAGAGCTGCCCGGTTAGAGCTTTGCTGCTCTGAATGTCCCTGTGAGGTGTCCAGCCCTGGTTGGAGTCCAGAACCTTGGTTCTAATCCAGCCTCTGCTGACATGGGCTGTGAGACCCTAAGCAAGGCCCTTGCCCACTCTTTGCTTCTTCATCTGCAAGCTGGGGTGCTGATCTCTGTTGGGGTGTCCTCTGGGGTTCTTGCCACAGTGGAAAAGCAAATACTTTGGCAATTGGGGTTTGAATGAGAAGGTTGTTGTCACTAAGCCAGGCACTGCCAGCCCTCTGGCCTGGGTGTGATGTACCTGCCCTAGGATGCCGCCATCTGCCTCATCCCCCCTCCCTCCAGTTCTGTGTGAGCCTGCACTGCCATCAAGCCCTTCCAGCCTGAGTCCCCAGGCTAGCCCAGGCACAGCCCCTTTCTGGAATATAGAGCTGGACCTCTAAGAGGTTAGAGCCGGGCCTGGGTTATCAGGAGACAAGGGCCACTTTCAGGGATTTTCCCAGAAGCCCTTCTCTCTTCCCTTCTGGGTGCCCGGGTGTGGGCTTGGGGGGTCCGGGCAGGGGCTGCAAGTGCCACAGAAGGTTCCTGTGACCATGGGCACCTGGGGCCAATGGCCACAGGCCTGATCTTCTTGTCCTTCTCTCCACCTTGCTCTGGGAACACCTCTACTGGTTGCCAGGCAACACACCCGCACACACCTGCCTGCTAGGTGAGCAAACCCATCATTCCAGAACCGGTGGGTGTGGGGGCAGACTTACGGAGCAGCTGTCAAGGGAGCCTGGGGCAGCACTGGGGGCTGGAGGGGTTGGGGCATCTGGCTCCCCCATTCTTTCTGTTAGCAGTCCTGTTCCCCAGGATGGCTCTCCAGAGACTGTTGCTACAACAAGTACCTGCCTGGTGACGGAGCCCAGCCCTGAGCTCCAAGCAGGCAGGCCCATGGGAACACTTCCTCTTTGTAGGGGGGGAGGGGGGTTGGGGGGGATGTATGGGCGGGGGTGGCTGAAATCAGGCTGCACTCATTTCTTGGCCAGGGAACTCTAAGGAGATGCAGGGCCTGAGAGGGCTATGCCCTGCGGGGCTGTGGCCTTCTGTCCCCTCCCACACCCGCCTCAGTCAGCACCCTTCCTCTCTTGCCCTGCCCTCTAGCTGCACGTCAGGCTCCCCTCAGTCCCCTTCCATCTCCACTTTCTGTGCCCCTTGTCACCCCTCCTCCCCCTCTGCCTTGCCCTTCCCCCTCCCCCTCAGTTACCCCTTATTTCTGCCCCTCACTGTCCCCTTCCTCTTCTCCTCCATCACCCCTTGCCCCTCAGCAATGCCCCTTCAGCAGCCTGGCTCCTCCCACCCCTGCCCCGGGTGGATGCTTTCCTGATGGTCTGAATGAATTCCTTTCCCTTTAGTTCAGTGCAGACATGGGTGGATGTTTTTCAAAGGAACTCACTGGGAAGCAAAGGGAAAACAAACCCAAACAAGGCAGCCCACCACCTAGAAACGGCCCTGGTCACTAAGGCGGGTCCATCTGCTTTAACTGTTGTCATGCAGGGAGTCACACAGGGTCTCAGTTCCCGCTCCCCACATAAGAATGCAGGATATGGTGAGGCCAAAAAGGAACACCCACAGAGCCTTAAGTAGGGAGTCATATCACTATAGTCTCCCTGGCGGCTGGGTTGGAGACACAGGAGGCAGGAGCCACAGAATCCGCAGTCCACACTCTGCCACACTCCGCTGTGCTAACTGCAATCCGCTCTTGCTAGCTCAGCCACCATCTTCTTGCTAGCCCCCATTTTCTGCTAGCGTAGCCACAGCGGTTATATTAGTGGCCAATGGCTCACTGGTTACAGCTGACGGCCATCCAATCACAGTTGATGGCCATTTACTACCCGAGTGAGCACCTTTCCACATGAATGGCGAGAGCCTGGAAACTGTACTCCTGGCTCTGTCCCCACAACTGTCCTGGGCCTGGTACACAGAGACCGCCTCCTAGGGCATGGAGGGGTCTGTCTGTCTTTTTCTCAACTAAGTCTGTCCCAGGCAAGCTTGGCCCCAAAGCCTTTCCTGATGGGCACCCCCATCGGCACTGAGAAAGGTGCCTGCACAGAGCTGGGACTCTATAAATAGTTGTTCACCTGTTTAATGAACAGGTGGATGAATGTTGGGGGTCTCTAATGGCAAAATAATAATAATCCCTGATTGACTGGTCAGTTCCAGGACAGACAGCTTGACCTGTTTCAAAAGCTCCACCCCTAAGGCACGCCTTGCTCTGTCTGGTGGACGCTAGCTCAGGACTCTGCATGGGGGGGGGGGCTCTGGCCTCTGTCAGTGTTGCAGGGGAGCCCTTACTCTTCTCATTTGCAGCTCTAATATTTCACTGAATTCACTTTGAGACCTAGGAGAGCTCACTTTTTCTGACTGGGGTTTCTTCCTCTGTGTAATAAGGATGGGGCAGGGGAGCTGGACAGGACTAACCCCACATTGCTCCCTGGCTCACATTTGAGCTGGCCAGGAGCTGGGGACAGGCAGTGGGCCGGGAGTTTGCTCAGTGTTGGCTGTGAGTCCTTGCTCTCCTGCTAACTGTGTGACCGTGGACAGAGCAGTCACTGGTCTCTCTGGGCCTCAGTGTCCTGGCCTGTAAGATGGAGAGCATGACCACGCTCATATCCCAGAGCTGTTGGGGTGTAATGAGATTGTTGGTATAAAGCTCCAAGCAGAATGCCTGGCATGTGAGTGGCTCTGGAAATGTTACTCCCTCCTCTGTGTGACTCATGGGGGCGCTGGAGGGTCTAACATTCCTCTAGGGAAATGAACATGAGACTCGTGATAGAGATGCCTTCCTCTCTGCATGGCACCAGTCCCCTAGATGGCATCCCAGATGTGGGCCTTCCTGATCCTGCCCCTCAGCTTCCCCATCGGGGAAATGGGCTCCGCCTTCTGCTGTGTGTGCCCCTCCCATCCCAAGACCCTGGGCCAGAAGCCTGGGATACAGGCACAGCCAGACTGGTGCCCCTCCCAGCCCGGTCTTCCGCCGCCCTTGCTGACAGGGGCCCCGCGCTCCTGCGCCCGCTGCACTGCCAATCGATGGAGTCTGCTCCCATCCTCGGGCGTGCCATGAATTTTTCATCAAAGGCCTGTAGACTTTGGGAAACGTACAATTAGAAGCCCCATCAATAATGCACCACGCGGAGCCACCGTCTGTGCTCAGCCAGGCCCCAGACGTGGCTGTCTTCCAGCCCTGCTCTGGCGGGAGGCAGGAGGGGCACCAAGTGGGCTCCTTCGGGGTCCTCACTGTACGTAGAGTAAGTGGGGGACACTGAGAGGGGAGGGAAACCTACCCGAGGAGTTGAGCCTGCTCCTTGAAGCCCTAGGGGGACCTGCGGGGTCTCCCGTGCTTTATCTATAAAATGGTGCTAAGGAGCCCCCACCTCTTTAAGTGTGGTGAGACATAGCAGAGAGCTGCTACGTGGGAAGCAGGGTTCTTTGTGGGGCTGGGGGCAGTCCTTCTTCCATGGGGTCCCGGGAAGCAAGGTGAGCACTGGGCTGGGGTGGGGAGGACGAGGAAGGGAGCACAGAGATGCCTGGTGGCATTGGGGGGCTTTATTAACCGAGCTTGGTGGTCAAGGTCCCCTGAGGCCCGACCCTATCACCCTCCAGTCTCAGCACAGCTCCCCTCTACATGTGTCCACTTGCTGCAGCCTCACAGCTTCGGGGAAGGACACAGGTTCTCTGTCCTTTCTCTGACGGAGGTGCCCTTGCCCTGTGTCTGCTGACACATTCTCTAGATCAGGGGTGTCCAAACTGCAGCCCGCGGGCAAACTGCAGCCCGCAATCCATTGTTTATTGGCCCGCAGCAAATTCCGAAAATATATTTAGTTTACTTAAATAAACCAGGTGAGGCAATACGTACTTCATCTCGAGTGAGTGGCCCGGCTGTTTGTGTATTTTACCGCATATGGCCCTTGGTGAAAACCATTGAAAAAAGTCTGGACACCCCTGCTCTAGAGAATGGATCAAAAGCTGTTCCCACCTAACAAAACCTTTTCCCACCTTCCTTGGCTAGAAGGCATCGCTACTTCCTTTTCTGAATTTCTAGAGCCTGAACCTGGCAGGTAGTAACCACAAGTGCTCACCACAGCGAGTAATGTTCTAAATACGTTACATGGATCAATCTAACCTCATCCCCCCAGTAACTGAACAAGGCAGGTCATTCTACAGAGGGGAAGAGTGAGGCAAGAAGAGCTCAGGGATTTTGTCCCAGCATGGGAGCTGCTTCCAGAGTCTGCACTGTTAACCACCTCTCCAGACCCTGGCGCTGGCTCTCCTGTCCTCAGTGGGCCTTAAGAGTCCACAGGAACAGGGCTCATACTCCCCACTTCCTCACTCACTAGGGCTGAAGTCTCCCCCCTGCAGGCCTGGGGCTCCCCTGCCACCAGTTCAGGGAAACGCAGGCTGCTAATATCCATGGCTGTCTGCCCTCCCACCCCTCAGGCTCCAGGTCTGGCTCCTGCGTACTGAGGCTGTTCCTCCCTGCAGTACAGCCAGGGAGGAGAAGAGGGGACCGGGGCTCAGGTGCTTTGTACCATTGCTTCTGTCTTTGGGTCCTGTCTAGCTGTGGGCCTCTGCTCTAGCCTATGAGAGGGCTCGTGGGCACCCAGGGTTCTGTGTCCCTGTTCATGAGTCTGTCATGGAGGGGCACCTGGAGGCCTGGCATTTGCCAAGGAGGCACAGGCTTCTAACTCTCTCCTGGTAGAAATGCCACCAGGGGGCCATGACCTATGCCCTCCCCTCTCCCCTCCCTGGCCAAAGCCCAGGCTGGTGCCCCTGCAGGCACATGTTGGGGTTATCTGCAGCAGAGGGCTCCAACAACTCCAGCAGGCTCCCACAGGGCACTGGCATGGGCCCCGGGGTGGGGAGCAGTTGGGGGGTTGTGGGCAGGAAGCTGGGTGCCTCCCCACTTGTACACTGCCTTTGGCCCTAATGCATTCACTGTCTGCCCCTAAGACCTCCGTGACCCAACCATTGGGCAGCCAGGGTGGCAGGAGGAGCATCGCCTTCCATCTATGGGGCATGGTGAGCACTGCCTTTCCCCTAACCCGGGCGGAGGGCTCTAGGCTCCATCCAGCGCAGCGTACTCTCTCTGGCAGTCACACTTGCCCACGCCCTGTACTGTCAGCTGGGGAAACAGATGAAACAAGGCTTAGTCTCTGTCCCTGAGGAGCTTGTATTCTAGTGGATATGGCAGCGAGCACAGTACAGCCCTCAGCCAGCCCCCTCAACGCAATGGGGTGCAGGCAGGGGTGTAAGGAAGGGCATCTCAGAGCCGAAATGGGATTTGAAGAGTGAATAGGAGTTTGTCAGGTGATGAAAGCATGAGGAAGGGGTGCATTCCTGGCAGAGGGAACAGGAAGAGCAAAGGTGTGAGGTAAGCAGCAGCCTGGCCCAGTGGCACAGTGGGGAAGTGGATACAGGATGTGTGGTGAGGAGGGGTGGAGGGAGATGAGGCTGGCATGGCTGCAGGGCAGTCCCTGGGCCTTGAATGCCAGGCCAAGGCCCAGTGAGGAGCCTGTTATAGTCAGGTGAAGTGCGCTGAGCTGGAGCCACATGCTGGCACCAAGTATGACTCTGAAGGCCCTCCCAGGGTAAGGCCTGTTGCCTTGTAAACACGCCCTGCTTTGCAGGACACCAGAGCCCAGAGGGGGCAGGAGGTTGCCCCGCTCCCACAGCATCTTTGTGGCAGAGCCAGCTCAGATTCACACCCTGCAAGGCCATGAAAGCCAGACCGTCTGGGGAATCTGTGCTGAGGGTGGCAACACAGTATGTCAGAGCTGGAAGGGGCAGAGAACTTCTGGAAGGAAGAGTGGTCCCCAGTGGGGTAGGTTGGGATATTAACCTCCAGGAACCTTGGATGGGGAGACAGCCACGGGCAGCGACTTCAGGATGCTGTCCTTTCTCAGTTCTTAGGTAGGCCACCTGCCCTGGCGTCCTGGAGCCACCAAGCCATTCCCACCCCTCCCTGGGGGGTGGTCTGAGTCTAGATCCCTGTGTCACCCATTATGCACATTGTGGGAGGGAAACAGACCTGGCAGTGGCTTCTCATCCCCCTCCGACCTTGTGACTGTATGATGTCACCTGTTCTTGGAGGAGGAGCCAGAGTTGGGACTGGAAACGGAGCCCTGCCTCTCAGCCCCCAGGGGTGGGCAGCCAGCCCTCCAGGGGATGGCTTAGTGTGGGACTGGGGGGCTTCCTCTGGGGGGCTGAGGCTGGGGTCAGGCTCAGAGGGGGCCTGTGTGTCTCTCCAGGGTGCAGGGCCGGGGTGGGGGGAGGGAGATGAAGGAAGAGGAAGACTCGGCTCCATCTTCAGGAGTCCTAGACCGAGGGAGGAGCCCCAGTCTGAGAGGGGAGACATGGTTCTGTTCTGGGAGCTCTGGGTTGAGGGGGGTGCCATGTCCCTGCTCTGGAGAACAGCTGAAGAGGAGGCAGGGCCCACACACTTTCGATAAGGACACATGAAAAGAACAGATGGTGACAAGTGCAAATTAATTGAGCGAAACCTGTGTACATAGGCGCTGTGAACAGGCGGGCTGACAGGCCAGGGAGGGGTTGGTAGGGGCAGGACAGGGAGCAGGAGAAGCTGTAACGAGCACTTATCGATGTCTCGCTGGATCTGCAGCCCCGAGCACAGTTATTGACAAAGCCTGTCTATAAATCTCCCGGCCATGTCTCCAGAAACCTTAATTACGGGGCCTCATTACCCTTCACACCTCTAGGCACAGGGGACCAGCCTGAACCAGAGCGGCTGCTGACACTGCGGCTGGCCGACACTGCGGCTGGCCTGTGACAGTCAGGCACAGCCCCTGCAGAAAGATGTCCAGCTGGGATGCCTGGGTACAGGACAATTTAGGGTCCTGTACCCCCCGGAGTGAGGCTGGATGGAGGCTCAGCCTCCAGGCCAACGATGGGCATGGGGGTAGAAGGGATTTAGGAGGCAGGGAGCTCAGGGTTTACATTCGTTTGGCAGTTACTTGTGACTGACGAGCGCTTTGCCTCTCTGAGCCTCAGTTTCATCATCTGTACAGTGGGGAGAGGGTGGTGGTGAAGATTAAGTGGGCAAAGTCTGTCTAGGGTTGAGCACAGCGCCTGACACTGGTGCGTGTGTAACACATGCCCCTTCTCTCTCCTCTGTCACTCTGCCTGAAGCTGGTGAGAGAGAAAAAAGGTGGTCGGGTACTGGCCTGCACGCACAGCTAGACCTTGTTGTTCTTCTGTGGAACATTCCTTCACAGCATCCCACAAGTCCTCTCTCTGACTATGATGGAGCGAGACAAAAAACAAGACCCCTCCGTCATAAGGTCTGAACACAGATGAAACATGAATGTTATCCAAACCACAAAAACAACCGCATAGCCACCTTCCCTGAACGCCTGCTCTGCTTTACCAAGGAAGTTTCAGCCACGTCTCATTCCTCCTGCCTTCTGGATAAGAATCATTACAACTCCCCGCCACAGAATTATCATGCGTCCCGAGAGCGTACAACCAGAGCAAAGCCCTGTGTCCTTGAACTCTCCTCAGCCGAATCCTCTCTGTCCTTTCCCACACACTCACTCCCATGCCCCCACTTCCCATCGTGGGCAGCCCCTTGGCTGCAGTGAGTTAATAAACCCAACTTGCTTCAGTTGCAGGTGTGTTCAACTGGTTGGCTTTGGCTGAAGGGAACTGCAATTCTGTGAGAGCATCCTCTCTCAGAGTCGTGTGCTCTCCAGGCCTGAATTCCAGGCTCTCCTTTCCTCCTCCCAATTGCGTTACTTCTGTGAAGGTGTGGGAAACTGCTTCCTATTCATTGTCCCCTCCCCAGGCCAGAAGAAAACCACCCTCAAGCAGGCCCATTGCATGGAGAGGTCCTGGGGACTGCTAAGTCTCTGGTATAGGGGCAGGAGCCCCAGGCTGGACATCTGGGCCTCTTGGAAGATCCAGGGCAGCATAGAAGATGGGGGTGGGCCTGGGGTCATGGGGGAGCTAAAGGTGGGGCCTCCCTTCCCTCTGCCCACGGCTCATCTTAGCCTCTGGAAAGACAGCCCTGGGAGGGCCAATGGAGCGGGTGAGGTCTTCTGCTCCAAATGCCCCGTCCTGGTGGAAACTTGGGGATGGGCATGTGAAGGCTGCCACCCCTGGGAACTCACCTACCTAGTCTCTGCCTCTTAGGCCCTATCTAGAGTCTTTTTTAGGGGCCGTTATATCCTCTGCCCCATCCTCAGTGGACCCTTCCTGGCTGGTTCACCCCTCTTGCCTCCATCCCAGGCCAGTACATTCTCCCCACTCCATTTCTGCTGGGCTCCAGGTTCATCCCAGAGCTGTGTAAAGTGCATGCGCTTTCGGACTCCGATGCAATGCTTCTGGAAATCCATGTGTCTCACTTTGCCTTTGGAGGCCTGAGTCTCATGAGAGTTGGTGCCTACAGAGCCCCTTCTCACCTGGCTTGTCACCACGCTCTTTTGGCCATTTTTCCCTTTACAACTCGCCCTCCCCCAGGAATCCTCCTGGGCCCAGGCCCTTATAGACGCCAGCAGCAATGAGGGAGGGGGCTTTATGGGGGTGCTCTGTTGTCTTGGGGCGCCCTCCCTGCCCAGGCCCTCAGTATGCCCATGCCCTGCCAACCTCAGGGTCAGTGTCATAATGCAAATGCTGAGTAGCAGAGCTTTTGCACCAAGTCCATCTCCAGTCCTGCCTCAGGGGCAGCCTCCCACCTTTAAGGTGCAGGCCCGAGGCCCCTCCTGCTGAGATGGCAGTGGACTCCCGGTGGGGCAGGAGCCTTGGGGGACTTGTGATGCATTAGGCAGAGACCCACACAGAGTGGAGGAATGATTCCCCGAGGTAGTGGCTGATGGTTGTCTGATCTGAGGGTCTTGGAGGGGCTGAGAGAGATCAAACTGGTCTCTAAGCCCATCATCCACCCCCACTCCCCCACACTGTCCTCCTCACCCCTGCTGTGAGTGACAAGGCGCGGAAGCTCTTCCTGGCTCACAGAGCACTCTCTGGGCACCTGGGGAATTTTGCAGCCAGCCTGCTGGGTAAGGGTTCCCATTATCCCCATTTCACAGCTGAGGTTCCTGTAGGTGTTGGCCGGGAGCTGAGCGGGAAGCAAACGTCCCCTCTCTGATGCACATCCGTCATCTCCTCAGGCCATGTGGTTGCTTAGGAAGGGGCATCTTCTGCTTTCTTTGGACTCATTCACTGAGCACCTACTGTGTGGGGGGTACCTGGGCTGGGGTGGGGAAGGGGTATAAGAGCAGAGGAGCAAAGGCTGGGAGCTGGGAGTACCACCAGGGTTGGGTATGCGTAGAAAATTCTGGATTGGCCACAGGCTTCAGATGTCACAGGGGCCATCAGGCCGAGGGGCTCATGGTACAGGTGAGGGAGCCACAGAAGAGTCCAGAGCAGGGGCAATGCACCTGACAGCTGTGTCGTAGGGTGGAGGGGGTCAGGTGGGCAGGAGGGCCCCATCTGGACTGTCAGCCCCTGGACCCTGAGAGAGCCCCTCTGGCTCATCATGGGAGCTCCCCACCCACAGAAAGGAGAAGGTGGGAGGAAGGGGCCTTCATCTGGGCCTCCACAAGATTCTGCCCCGCAGGTGAAGCAAGGCTCTGAGTGGCCTCCCTCGCAGCCAGAGGAGGGAGGGTGGGATGGCTCCAGCTTCCCACCCTAGTCCTGGGAGCGGGGCTAGCCGCCAGGCCCTTGCCCCTGCTGGCCCTTCCAAATCCCTGCCCAGGGTCCACCATGCTGAGGTGCATTTGCATATCTGAGAGTAAAAATAATTCTGAGCAGAAGCCTAGCCCATCAGGGCTGCAAAGACCCCTTTTGTCTGTTTGAGTAAGAGCTGGCTAAAGGCTGAAGGATAATTAGTCCCCCATGGGCTACGCTGCCCCCCTCCTTAAAGATTTAAAGGCACAGCCACCCTACTCAACCCGCTTCTCCTCAGTGCCTATGGTTCCCACTCATTCCCAGCCCCTCTCCTGCAGCCACCCCCACACACCCACCCATCCTCTGTCCTGGGGGCGTGGAGGAGGAGACGTCAGCCTCTGGCAGGAGCCGATGAATGGGCATTTTATCTGATTAAACTGGGAGTGAACTGGCCTGTCTCTATTATCTTTGGACCTGATTGGGTATTTAATACCAAATGTAGTGTGTGTGTGTGTGTGTGTGTGTGTGTGTGTGTGTGTTTGCCATTTGCGTGCACAAACATTTGCACACGGGCTAAGCTTTTCTAGTCCATGTCAGGAGGAAATTGGATTGTACTGAAAAGCATTTAATCTAAGCTCAGGAGTCCACACTAATAGAGTTACTGAACTGGGGGAGG
This sequence comes from Rhinolophus sinicus, assembly GCF_057876585.1. Lineage (NCBI taxonomy): Eukaryota > Metazoa > Chordata > Mammalia > Chiroptera > Rhinolophidae > Rhinolophus > Rhinolophus sinicus. The sequence goes on from NC_142503.1 coordinate 102,497,395, forward strand.
GAGGGTTCTGCCCTTAGCCCTGGACAAGCAGAGTCCCTGCCCTGGCCCACGGTGCTAGAAGGTCCTGTTCTCACCCTCCTAGGGCCGAAACCCTCCCCATGGGCTGAGGATGTGGTGGGCCAAGGGGACGTGCCTAGCCAGGTCCGAGCACCCTTCCACACCACAGCCCTGCTACCTGGGCCCCTGGAACTCCCTCCTGCTTCCAGAACCTGTCCTCCTGAAGGTGAAGGTGTACTCTCATGTACCTTATGTGAAAGGTCTCCATGGTCATTGGGTCATTAGGGTGTGGGACTGAAACTGAGCCAGGTGAGGAGGGGACAGGTGGGGACTAGGGGTAGGGGCTAGGATCTGCTCTTCTCATGTTGCCAGGGTCCGATGTGAACTCTGATAATTCTCTGGGGGAAGGTGTGTTTGTCAAGGTGGGAGAATAGACCATATTTAACAGTTTGTTAGCTACAGCTTGATTTATAATTTTTCATTATTTGGAGATTAGGCATTTGGTGTGTAGGTCTCCGCGTGAACTCTCAAAGGTTTGGGGTGGGCCTAGGAGGGGGACCTGCAGTCACAGAGCCCTGTTTTTATGTTTACTAGGAAACTGAGGCAGCTCCCCCCACCCAGATGGGTGGGGAAGACGGTGAGTCAAGCTCACCAGGCTCATGGCTCATGAGTCACAAGGTGTGGCCAGAGCAGCTGCAGGGGCGGGCCCTGGGCTGGAGACTCCAGACCTGCGTTGGACCAGGGCCCTCTCTGTTTGTCTTGCCCCATGGCCCGGGGGGGGGCTACTGTGCTACCAGCAGTTTCCCTACCTGTAAAATGGGGGACAATTGTGCATGCTTCGTCAGACTGGTGCAGGGATGAAATGAGACTATGATTACAGTTCTGGGAGCAGAGAAGGAGCTCAATAAAGATTGATGGATATAATTAGTGTTATTAAAAGGAGGGCTAAGCTGATAGTTTGCAGAAGGGCGTAAGCCCCATTTCCCAGGTTAGTGGTCTCTCCCAGTCACCCCTGGTTCTGCAGACCCTCACCGATCGATGACTCAAGCCCTCAGCAATTTATGGCCTCATCATCCTGGCTTTATTTACTGGGAGAGCTGCACTCCGGCCCGCCCACCCACTGTTTAATCAAGGAACTGCGATGGACAGTGTATGTGCAGCACGACATCTTGGTAAGGAGCAGAACCCGGAGGCTGTCCCGCCTCGTTTGCCAGGATGAAAGAGAAAATCATCAAGACCAGGCGCCTCACTGCACGGAGCGGGAGACTGAGGCCCAGGGTGGGTGTAGGGGGCAGCCCGGTGCCCCTCCAATCCCGTGCTCTCTCAGCTATTACCTTCCTCTTCTCTGGGGCGGGGGAGGGGCTCTGTTCCAGTGGCCCTCTCATCCACATCTCTTCTGAACCCCATCTTTTGGGGGCTTGGAGGTAGGCCAATCCACAGTCACACTCACCTCAGTGCTCTCCTCCATATTCCTAGGACTTTCTCATCCCTCTCTGGAAGTAGGCATTCTCCCCATTTTACAGATAAAGAAACTGAGGGTCAGAGAGAGAGTGGTTCACCTGAGGGCCCCAGAGTACCTCTCAGTGGGAGAGAGATATGGAGACACACACACGTAATCTTCACTCAACAGACTCCTCCAGCAGGATCAAGGTCATCTACCTTTAATTCTGTTCTACCAGTAAGTGAAAGATCTATCATGGTTTTTATACTAATAACCATTGATGATAGTGACATCTGTGGACCACCCCCTGGCATTCTCTATAAAGTGCTGCTCTGCCTGGGGTGGGGGGGTAGGGTTAGGTAACTATCCTACTATCCTGCGTGTTTCCACAATCCCCAGAGCAGACGGCACCCCGGTCATGAACACACACTTCTCTGTGATGCCTGATGTGTCTTTTCCGCTGAACTGAGCTTCCTGAGTGTAGAGACCTTTGCAGGGGGGTTATCTTTATGTTACTATCACTTTGCTTTGGAGAAGGGGGAGGCCTGGGCAAGTCGTGCTGCTTCTCTCTCTCCCTCAGTCTAAAAGGGAGCCTCCTGCAAAGTGAAAAGCCCTTCACAGTTTCCAAGGCACTGCCATCCACTTGCTTTAATCCTCAAGAGTCAGGTAGGGGAGAGTATTCCCTCCACTTAACAGATGAGATAGACTCAGCGAAGGGGAGTGATTTATCTAAGGTCACACAGCTCTTGAGTGGTGGAGATGGGACTCAACCCTGCTATGAGTAGAAATGAGTACAGGTGTCTGAAGGGGGAGACAACAGGGCTTGGCACATAGTAGATTCTCAAAAAGCTCGTCAAGTGAATGAGTGAGTGATGGAGTACATGTGCCAGGCTGCCTGGGCTCCGCGGGGGTGGGAAGCACTTGACATTTTTGTTCCCCAGGCCCACTTGGTTCCTCAAACACTGCTCATACATGGGCAGAGCTTTTCCACCTTCCCAGCCTTTGGGGCTGGCGGCCCTTGCTCACCAGCCTCTCCAGGCCGTCTCCCTTTCCTTGGCCTCTGCAGGCTCCTGGCCAGTTAGGCTGGAGCTTTCTCCATGGACGTGTGCCTCCCCTCTCCATCTCTACCCCCTAATGTCTGTGGGGCCCAGGACAAGAGCAAAAATGGAGGCTCCCAGCATGTGCCCTCACCAACAGCCATCCCCTGGGCCTCGGGTGCAACGCCCTGAAAGTATTTGACGCTTGGGAGGATGGAGTTCAGTGGGGCGTCTACACAGTCCTCAGAAGCAGGCTCAGGCCTATTTGGGCAGGGAATTCTGGGGTCTTGGATACCCGGAGAGTGGTCTAGAATTGTAGAGTTGGGGCTCTGGGGCACTTTTACCTGGCCCCGTGGCCCTCTGCTCTGTGGGGAGACATGAGGCTGGAGGATGCCCAGAAAGGGCCCTCTAAATCATCTAAGGATGGCCCCTCCCATCTGTCTAATACCTGGTTCCATGGGGCCCTTTCCTGGGTCACTTGTGTCTCTGGGCAAGTCAGTCAGGAAGACATGTCCCCCTCCAGTGGCCGGTGGCTTTCCCTAGCTGGGCAACACCAGGCTCCCCACCAGCTCCATGGACTGGGTGGGGTGGGGTGGCATGGGGGTGAGGAGCCCCCAGGCAGTGTGTGTGGAGCATGGGAGGGGCTGGCCTGCAGGGGGCTTGGCTCAGCCGCTCACACATACCAAGAGACAATAAATCGACAAACACTTAATCTCTTTGCAAATTGAAACGGAGCCGTAAATATCTGCTATACCCCAGCAGCTGAGTTATGAGTCTCGTTTATTAATCTCTTTAGTCCCAGGTGATGGATGGAGGAGGAGAACGGCCCACCAGGGAGACTCCAGGGATGGGGGGAAGGAGGGAGGAGAAATGGGTCAAGGGTCTGAGAACAGCCCTCTGGAGAAGGGGTCAGAGGGGGGAGGTGGGGATGTGGCTTCCTCCCTTTTATTCTCAGTCTGAAAGGGCCCCCTGAGCACAGCGACTATTAATAAGCGTCCTGCAAAGTAGACAGCCCCTCACAGTTTCCAAGGCACTGCCATCCACTCATTGTTCACCCTCCCCACAGCCTGGAGAGGTGGGCATGGGAGAGTATTCCCTCCACTTTTCAGTAAGGAGATAGTCCCAGAGAGGGGGATTGGTTTATCCAAGGTCACACAGCTCTTGAGTGGTAGAGATGGGCTCAAACCTGCTAGAGCCACACGGAGGAGAGGTGGGGGGATGAGGGGTTTGCAGGGGAGATAACAGGGACACATGTAGCATGAATTCTTATTTCTTCCTTTCCACCTTTCTCCTTTTCCTCCCTCCTCCCTTCCTTCCTCAAATGCTTGGGAAATGTTCTCTCTCTTTCTGTCTGGAGGACCTGCAGGAGAAGGAGGACAGAGATGGGAGAGGAAGAGGAGGGGAGCTGGTGAAGGTTGATAGCAGAGCCCAGGATCTGTGACTATTGCCACCTCACAAGATTTATTTTTAGAACGCCCCCCCTTCCCCAGTGCCAGCTTGCAGGGCTTACAACTTAGGGGCACCAGTGCAGGGGAGGAGCCGGGGAGAGCCAAGAGCCCTCCTGCCTGCAGGAGCGGGGCCTGGGAGGGGCAGGAGTTTGATACGGTGCTCCTGTGTGATGAACACATGCTCTTACGGGGGCCTTGCAGCCAGGTGGACAGGACGGGGTGTTGTAGAGGTGACCGGGAGAAAGACTGACCTGGCAAAGTGGGGCCACGAGGCCGACAGAGACAGAACTGTTGGAGCAGGAGGGATGGGGTGACTGTGGCGTTTTGGGAACTCATCTGGTGGTTTGTGTAGGTGGCCTGCAGGGGACGCTGACTCAGGGGCATCTGACTGGCGGCTGTTGAGGCGGGTACCAGATGGTTGTGCTTTCTTTGTCCCTGTCTCATTCTGTTTCTCCTGTATTTTCTCTGCCTCTCCAAAGGCTCTGGGTCCCCGGCTGGGGCTCAGGCTCTCAGGACCCGAGTGGTCTGCCTCCCAGGTCGGGCTCAGTGGCGCTCACTCTGCCTTGTGGGAGCCAACCTCAGGCTCCTGGGCTTGTGATTCTGTGACCCTGGGCTGATGGTCCTGCTATTAGTTGCCACTGATGTGTTGCCCATACTCAGGTGGCTACCGCCGGTGCTGCCCGAGGCTCCTGCTTAGACTCATTACCTGCCACCAGGTGGTGCCAAGAGAACTGAGGCCAGGTCTAAGCCTCGGCCTCACCAGTCTGCAGACCTCATCTTGGGCAGGGGGGCCAGGGGCTGGGACCAAGGCTCCAGTCACAGCTCAGGAGCCCCAGGGGACTGCGGAACATGTGCTCCAACCTTCTCCGCAGATATAGGAAGGAACTAGGGTCTAGGATGGGGAAGGGAGTTCAAGGTCACTTCAAGGAGCTGGTAGGGGCACTGAGTGCAGGGGACAGTGTGGAGCTGGGCTGGTGGGCGAGGGTACATGCCCCGTCTGTGGGTGCAGCAAGGGGCAGGGGAGAGCCACGCCATGTAGGGCGACACCTGTCCCAATTTACCTGCGACTATCTTGGTTTTAGCACCACTAAACCTCTCAGCTCTGGGCAAACAAGGATGGCTGGTCATCCTAGAGCCATGCCAGGCAGACACAGAGAGGCAGGCAGGGCAGGGTAACATCCTGTACCTGTATTACTGATGGAAGAATCACGGCTCAGGAACACAAAATGCTCCAGGCCACCCTGGGAAGGTGTGGCAGAGCCAGTCCCTCTTCACCTGCCTGGGAGGGAAGTGGGGCCTGGGCTAGGAGGCTTGCCCTTCTGGGGCCCAGAACCCACTTACCCTGCTCTGTGACCTGCGAGGAGCCTTCCTTCCTCTCCTAACCCATGCCATGAGGCCCCTTTTCTTAGGGAAATGGTGTCCAGAGGGGCTAAAATCAACTTACCACCCTTAGGAGCAGGTTAAATGGAGGGGGGCGGGGGGCTAGGGAAATGGACACAAAGAAGCGGGGAACTAAGGGATCACCCTGGGGTTGGCAGACTCAAGAAAGGAAGAGAAACAAAAGCAATGTGCTCTGTGGGGTCCAGGATGGGGAGAGATGGAGGGAGGGGGAAAGGCTTTCAAAGAGAGAATGAAAGAAATGAGTTATTCCAGTATGGTGAGGTTGGAGAAACTCCACTAAATCTTTAAACAACCCTTGTCAATTATTCATCTGCTGGTGTGAAGGCCCTCTGGTCTGCCACAAATCTCTGAGCAGCGGAGAGGAGGGAGGGAAACAGAGAGCGGAGGGGCAGAGCCTGTGCTGGAATTTCTGCACTGGAAACAACACTGAACACACACTTCTTAAAGAGCAACTGAGTACCTCTGCCTCTATCCAAAGCATAGCCTGCCTCCTCCACGAAGCCTTCCTTGCTCCACTCTCTCTTTACCGAGGGCTCACCAGGTAGGGCTTACCAGGTATGCCCAGCAATGCTTAAGATACTTCAGAAGATACATTGTCTCAGCCACGGCCCCTTGTCATTCATCCCTCACCAAATATTTACTGTGCTCTGCTCTGTGTCACCCTGTTTCCCCAGGTTTGGCTCACTCCTGCTGGCTGGGGAAACTCCAAGGGCTCGAGGCCTTGGCCTCTTCCTTCCCTCAGCCCTCGCCTGTCCTCGCTCCTTGCACAGCTGGACAGAGTTGGTCGCCTGGCAGGGGTGGGAGTTCCAAGTTTTTGGGCTGGTTGGAGGCTTGCTGATGTGGCTGCTGGGGCCAGGGGAGTCGGGGTGTTTCGTAAGCCTTGTGAGTACAGAGCTGGGCCTGTCTGCACACAGCACGGAGCTCGCATCTTACCTGCTGTCCCCTGGGGCCAGGGATATACTGCTGGGCTCAGCATGAGGTGGGCAGGGGGGTCTAGGTGTGAAGGAGATACTTGCAAGTTGTTAATGTCGGGAGAGCTGTCATGTTCAGGATGACTCTACCCCACTCAAAGCCCGCCTCTTTCAAAAGACTTCTGGGGCTGCTCAGAAGGGAGCTGAAGGCTTCACTAGCTCTGCCCAGGCCCTACACTTAACTCAGGATCATACCCACAGGATCCTGACCCCAGAGGTCCACTCAGGACAGGAACATTGCACCACACGGACAGCATGGCACTTGAAAGGCCTGTGTCAAAACCAAGTGTCCCGAGATGGAAAAATTGCCTGGATTGCAACCTGGGAAGAAAGATGGATCCTAGGGCACAGTAGGGGGAGGGGCGGCCCGGAAGGGCTTGATGGGACTGTGGGTGTGGGACTGCAGGCCAGGCACCAGGGAGCCTGCATGGCAACCTCCCTGAAGAGAGGGTACAGACCTGTGTGCCCTCCACTCCCTTCTCCATTCCCAAGGCGCCCCTTTCTCCAGAAAAATGTTCAATTTCCCATTAAGCAGAGTAGGCTCTGGAGGGAATGAGACGCAAAATTGTTTGTTGGGCTCTGGGGAATATGCTAAAACACTAGACATAGACAAACGCACTCTGGGAGACAGGGGACGCCGAGGCTCCGCGCCTGCACAGAGCGGCCGAACGCCCAGGGAGGCGGTTTCATCCTGTGCTCACCACGCTGCCACGTCGCTGGGGCCCATGGCTACACCCCAGTCTCCGGCCGGTGACTCCCTGACTGCCCGTCAGGAGTCCCGCACCTTACGACCATGCTGCTGCCACCAGGTCTGTTCTCGTGCTGGTCTGGTAGCTGAGACTCTGACTGTCTTACCCATGGTTGTGCCCAGGGCTGTGCATGTGCGAGCACATGGCATGGATCTATTGCTAAGCAACTGCACTCCACTGCTCCCTGTCTGCAAGCTCTTGCTGGTCACTGTGTCTCCTGATTGCCTGAGCTCGTCCGCTGCCATGTAATTTTGCTCTGTTGCTATGGAACAGAGACCCATTGCTGCATGGCTACTCGTGATTGTCACGGACCTGTACACCATTGCCACCCACCCAGGTTCTAGTGCTTGTGACTGGGCTCTACTGGCCACATGAATGTTTGTCTAGGTCCTACCTTCGTCCTTCCAGGCTCTGGCTAGGAAGTAGGATCTGGAGCTGGGTCTCCAGGACCCAGTGAGGGCAAGGAGTTAGGGGGAGAGAGGCCTGGGTGCCTAGCCCTGGATCCACTGGGTCCCTCAGACACTCACGGAGTCTTCGGGGCAGTGGGCCTGCCCCTCCCCCTTGCCCAGCCCAGCCTGTCCCAGGCCCCTATCCTGTTCCCTCCTATTCCTGACTCTTGACACCATTTCATTGTTTCTTGGGCTGTGGGGGCGTGTGCTGAAAGCCCCACGCCTGCCTCAGTCCTCCAACCCCTCATTCCTCTACAGCCATCTGGGACGCACTGGGCTTTACGCCAGGCAACACAGGTGAGCAGGCTCAGGAAGGCTTGAGCAGGGCCGTGCCACCTCTGGGCTTGCTCATTGCCGTCTTTGTACAGTTAGAAGCTCAGACTAGATGATTCGAAGTTCTTTCTGCTGTACTTCCTGTCTACCAGGGGGTCTATCACCTGGCCCGATAAGCATTTACCTACATCCGTGTTGGGCCAGGTCTGAGCGGGGCCCTGGAGTCCAGAGATGAGGAACCTAGTGTCCTCTTAGTTCAAGGGCTGATGGTGGTGGCTGAGTGGACCTGACCCCGCAGCAAACCAGGGAGAAGAGCCAGTGCTTGTGGTCTTGCCAGGTCCTCCGCAAGGGGGAGGGTGGGGGGAGTAGCCCACTGATGGGCCTGCTGGGGAGTGCTCAGAGGGCGTGCTGGAGTTAGCTCTGCATTGGACCCACGCACATCTCTGACAGCCTGTGGGTGTCGGGCAGCGCTGAGCTCCTTGCCCGCACTCAGAGCCTCACAGAATCCCGTCTGAATGCCAATGGGCCACTTATTTCTCCTTGCCTCTGTCACTCACAATGGTTACTCAACCTCTCACTTCAAAACTGTGCTTTCTTGTGGCTAACCTTGACTCCTCAAGCTGCAGTCTCATCCCACCTCTCATGGTTGAACTCTTAAGAGAAGATCAAGACTAACTACAGGTGGGGCAGCCGGATGGCTCAGGTGGTTAGAGCGCGAGCTCTCAGCAACAAGGTTGCTGGTTCAATTCCCGCATGGGATAGTGGGCTGCGCCCCCTGCGACTAAAGGTTGAAAAGGGCGGCTGGATGTGGAGCAAAGCTGCGCCCTCCACAACTAGATTGAAGGACAACGACTTGGAGCTGATGGGCCCTGGAGAAACACACTGTTTCCCAATAAAAAGTAAAAAAGACTAACTGCAGGCATTTTTTCATTTTTCACGCTTTTCAAAGTCTCCAGACACAGAGTCTGAATCTTTGTTTCCAACCCAACTGACGCCTGAGCTGGGAGGTCACGTCTGAGGGCTGCTTTCCCCAAAGGCACAGGTGAGAGGAGGGGTGTAGAGGTGGCCTTTGAGAGCTCGGGGCTGGGCAGGGAGCATCCTGGCCACACCCAGCAGATAGCAACCCTTCCTACTCATCTGATGGGATGGATTCTAGGAAGGTGCAGAAATGCCAGGGGAAGATGCAGAGGCTGTTGGTGGAGAGGGGCGTGTCCCGAGAGGAGAGAGCCCCGGGCTTCCTCATGGGCCCATGGCCTCGGCTGGGGCCGTTTCTCAGAATCTTCCAGAGCAGCGTTCCCCATGGGACCCGCTATGGAAGAAGGGAGGGCACCACACTTGAGTTCAGCCGTGGTTGCTGGGTGGTACCTGTTAGGGACTTTGCCTGGGCCGTCTTTTTGGCAGCCTTCACTTGAGCTCTGCGTCAAGGGACAGGGACTCAACACTGGCCCCTCCCAAATTAAGGCTCCACCTTGGCCACCTTGGCCACCTTGGCCTCCCCTTGCCCAGCATCTGGCCAGTTCCCATGATCAAAAGCACAGAGTCTGACCAAAGACGCTGTCCTCTTTTCTTTGAGGCTCAATTTCCTTTTTCAGAAGCTCAGACTCATCTCTCTGGGTGGCTTCCAATACGCAGTGCTCCTGAGCAAGGTCTGGGTGGGTGACTACTTAAGCGGGTACAACCAGGTCCTGCGAGCGTTGCAGGCTTTGATGTGAAAGCCATCATACAGAAGTTCCATTCAGAAGGTAGAGAAACCCGGTCAAATGAAGAACCCACCCCTTCCACAAGTTTGGCTTTGGGGTAACTCACATGCAGAGCGTGCCCAAGGGGAGGTCTACTTGCCACCTGAGGCGTCCACCAGGCCCCCAGAGGGCAGTCAGCCGCTGATGTGGCACCTGTCGCGGCTCCAGCCCCCCCGCCCCCACCCAGGGGGAAGACACTCACCATTTCACGGGACATCAGTGGCCTCTGAGGCTCTTCCTCTGCTCCCTGAGAGGGGGACGTGCTGGAGTCCATCGTGGAGCTGACTGTGGCCTTGGACCAGGACTCACGGATGGAACCCAGCTTCTCATCTAAGATCTTGGGGTCCAGGATGGGCAGCACCTTGCTGCTGTTTGGGGTTAAGAAGTTTTCTGGTCTCTGGGAAGAGAAGATGCGGAGAAATGCTCTGTGCCTCTCTCTACAAGTGCACCTTCCACACTCCGTGCTTCTCCTCGTGGCTCAGGACGCCCTGCACGTCTGGCCCGTCTGCCGCCTGCCACCTGGCCTCCTGCTCACTGGGCCCTGACCACTCTGTCCTGACGTTCCTCTCACAGCCACGCCTTTCATGCCTCAAGGCCTTTGCATCTGCTGTTCTCTCTACCCGGAGAGCCTCACGGTCTTTACGTAGCTGTTCCCTTCTCTTCACTCAGGTTTCAGCACAAATGTGGTTTTCTCAGAGAGGCCCTGCCCTTTGAGATAGAGGCCCATCCTATTGAAAGTGACCCCTGCTCCAATATACTCTCTATTCACATACCTTTTTACGGTGTTCATAGTACTTCCTGTACTAGAAAATTCTTTCCAACAATGTGTTCACTTGTTTACTATCTGCCTCATTCCTCCAATCCCCACAGAATGTAAGTTACGTGGAAGCAAGGACCTTGTTTATCCTTCATTGTAGATGTTCAATAAATATTTGTTGAAAGAATAAACTGTACCATCTATGACTTCCACACTCCGTGCAGTCACAACAGCTTCTGAAACCTCCACACGCCTGTGACGCCCTTTGCTGCGTAGGCTTATTTTCCATTCCATCTCCTCTGTCACTTTCTCCTCTTATCACCCATTAAACAGAGCACAGCGCTCCTCTCTTCTCTCTGATAATCCTCCTTCTCCCTCCATGTCCCTTTCCCTCGTCTCTTCTTCCCCTCCTGGCACAACTATCGCTCTCATCTCTGCTTATCTAGAAATCGACCCCACTCAAATACAGCCCCTCCGGGAAGGCTAATGGCTCTGCGCACACTTGCTTGAAGCTTTCGGGCATTCTTTCAGCCCAGCGGCTGGCTCTCTCCGCTCACACTGGTCTCTAATTCCAGGACTGTTTGCCAGTTTTGTTTTGCTAACAACACTTTCAGTTCCTTGGACTCAGGCACATGTCTTATGCTCCCCGTGGGCAGAGGTTACTTTAAAGCTCTGTTGGAAATCCACGGTAAGCCCTAGAAAGTGCTCATCATTTGAGGAATTATGCAGTATCACATTTGTAGGGACCTCAAAGGTGACCCACTTCCACCCTCCATCAGCTGATGGAATTCGGTCTTGGCCACTCAGCAGACATTTATGCCACTGTCTAGAGTGTTGTGTTAGAAACAAACAGAACAACGGACACAGTACCAACCAGAACAGATGTGTTCAGTGCTAGAGGTGCCCGAATGTCTGACCTGTAATCAACAGGTGGGAAGGAATGCAGCTGGGTCCCTCTTTAAGTGGATACTCTGTGTGAAGACACACACATATGAACCAGATAAGTTGGGACAATGACCTTTCATTTTACCATTGGGATCCTTTAAATGATTCCTCTTTGCCCTTTAAAAACCACATATGGTGTGCAGAAATTCATTAACACGAAGGCTTTTCAGGCTCGTGTCAGTAGAGTAAGGGATAGTCAGTTGCACGAGTACAGAGGTACCCAGTCTGGCCTGGGGCTCATTTTACAGCCTCCCCCCACCTCCGGTCAAATAAGTACAAGGATAGATAATTCCAAAGAGAAAGCAGCTATGTGAAGACTCTTGGGATGGGAAGAGGGAAGCATTGGACAGCCCTGAGGCTGATTACAGCACCTACTGTACTTCGTAATCAAGATTTTGGGCCTGTTTTGTCCCTGGGCACTAGGCCTGGCTGTCTCTCTCACCTGCTCTTCTCAGTAGCTATGGTTCAGGGAGGGCAAGAGTCACTTGGAGGCTACCCACTGAACACCCCCGGCGCCTCTATGTAGCACCTGAGTCAGTAGGTTTGGGGGTTTGGGGTTTTCTGTGTGTTTTATGTAGGAAAAAGCACCACATCTCTCTCGGTCAGAACAGCTGAACACCGGACTGGCTGCAGAGGGAGAACAACAGAATGCATACTGGATGGATGGAAGGACAGATGGATGGATGGACGGACTGACGGATAGATGGATGGATGGATGGATGCAGGAGAGAATGAAAGAAAGAGTAACCAGCCAGGGCAAAGACTAACTCCCCATTGATGATGTGGCCCCTGGGGCTGGGGTGAGATGCTGAATCAGGACCTGTAATGACATTTCTCCTCATTTCTAGGCAGAAAGCCAATGTTGATGCCCTGGATTTCATAGACTGCCATCTAATCCAGTTAGAGGAGGAAGTCGGAGTAATGAAATCAAGGGGCAGGCCTCCAGAGGTGCCTCAGCACTTCTGAAAGCAGGGACACATGGCTGAGGAAGTCCCCTCTCCCACAGCCTGTCTCCTTGCTATCCACCCTCTGTGGCCCCAGCACCAGCTCAGTGACCCAGAGCTGACATTTACAGGGACAGAGTGGAGCTGAGCACTCACCTGATAATTTTATGTGGATTCTGAAATTTATTGTGTATAATTCATTTAATTTCATCACAAAGGTAAAATAAAAGGAGACTGACCCCTCCGTCCAGCCCTGGCTGTGCTTTCACCCCATCAGCCTAGGGTGTTCTGAGAAGGAAGAAAGGAAAGGCAGACCATCTATGGGCTGCCTGTCCCCTGTTCCTGAACCCCACCCCCGTCAGACTCAGTGGTTCTGCTCTACTCTGCCCTTTCTGTGGGTGGCCTTGACCTGTATCTGCTCCCACAGCTATTTCATGCCAGCACCTCCCCATCCAACACCAACCCTGCAGGTCTCCTGCCAACATTTCCAATTAATTTTGCCAAGATTTACCTTGGCCTGGGGGTTGGGAGCAAGGTGGATGGGTGACTTTTGTAGAAAAGTCTTTAGAGCTGCACACAGCACAGGCCCCGCAGGGAAGGCCAGAGGCAGCTGCTCGTCCACGTGCCTCACTTTAGGCAAGAGCCTAAATTCTCCCTAATAGTCCCCTTTCTTTAGGGCCAACATTACCTCTTCAGGCTCCTTAGCTTCAACTTGCCCACGATTTGGGGATTGCGCTCCTCATGAGGAAGGAGTTTGTCTAAGACCACAGGGAAGGGCCATGCAGCTGGAAGTGGAGGATGGGGCCCAATGCTACAGTGGGGATGGAGTGGAGAGAGAGTGGAGCCTTGCCAGCCTTGCATGGCTCTTCCCGTGTCCTCCAGGTGGGGGCTGCTGGCCCACCCCACAAGCCTGCCTACTTGTTTTTCTATTTGGCAGGCCCTGCCCCGCCTGCTGAGGCAGCTTGGGGCTGACAAGTGGCCCCTTGCTCTGTGGCTCCAGGGCTGCAGCACGTCCTGCTTCATTAGGGCTGTAATTGGACACCTACTTTGAAAGCACAAAGTGATGCACAGACATGCACTGGCTCAGACTCGGAGCACAGCCCGCTGCTGCTTGCCTGCCACAGCTGCCCCACACCACAAGTGACGGACGTGGTGGGGAGAAGACACCCCTTCCTCCTGTCTCTCAGCTCTCACTGTTGCCTGCAGGAGGGTCTGTTGAGACAGACCAGACCAATAGTATCACAAGCTCAAGGCTTCTTGGGTCATCTGTTTCCCTTCCACCGCTAACATCTTCTGCTTCCCTCCTGCCCATTCCATTCCCCAGGTCCCTGATCATGCAAAATGCAGCAGTTCCAGCCTGCTCTGGCAATTACAGACTAGCCAGGTTGCAGCTGCTGTCCTTGGTGCTGAAAGTGCCCACCTTCCGGCCTCCCTGCCTCTCGCCCCGCCCTGAGCCTTCCCGCTGGAGCGCACATGCTCTTAATTCAATTAGCTGGCCCTGAACCCTCCCCAGGGAGCCTGGAGCGGAAACTGACAAATTCTGTTTAACAAAGACATTTGTCCCCCGCCCCACCGGCTTTGGGCTCTGCCCGCCTGTATCCTGCTCATTAGGTATCTAACAAAGTGCATCCCAAGAAATCTGCTTCCAATCGCTAGTAATTCAGGAGGCCTGATGCAATTTTCTCCCTGATAAGGGTGTCTCGCCCGCTGGCAAGCACCGTAATGAGCCCTGTGCAGCGGCTCCCGATCAGTCACTGCTTTGTCATTTCCTGTGGCCACAGTTGCAGGTTCTTATCTCTTCAGCTGAAGGCGAGTCTCAGACAACAGGCCCCTCCAAGAGGGCGTGCTGCCTTCCTGCATACTGCAAGCCTCGTTGGTGGCATCCTGCGCCGTCCTGCAGCTGCGGCAAGTCTGTCTGCCAGCCAAGAAGGGCCCCAATGTTAATCCTCACTGGGGCCATGATTCTTTCTCCAGCAAATGGTGTCAGAGGGTTAATCTAAAAGTAAGTTGTGGGGTCAGGGGAGGGGAGCCAGTGATAGGATTTTTAAAATTCTGGCAGGGATTTTAGAACTAGAGCCCTGTCTGTGGTTCAGTGGATAGGTTGTGGGCTCACTTTTGTAAGTCTGAAACCTGGTCTTTCTACATTTATTTTTTCCTTTGCATTCCTCCTGTTCACATCTGGAGAGACCTTTCCAACATATAGGTCAGATCATATCCTACTGCTGCTCTAAGACCTTCCTTAGCTTCTCATCACTTTGTGACAAAGTCTAAACTCCGTCATCCAGGCCCTCCAAAATCCTGGCCCCATCTACCTCTCCAGTGTCACTGCCCACAGCAGCTTCCCTATGTCCCATGTACTCAGACACTGTCATGCCTCCATGGCTTTGCACTTGTGGTTCCTTCTGCCTGAAGCAACCTTGCCTTGCCAATTTCCATGCCACTCTTTGAGGCAGAGCTCACCAAGTTTCTCTGTGACTCTTCCCCTAACCTTTGGATGTTCAATGCACCTACCTCAGCACCTACCTTAGCAAGACGGGTGATCCCTAACCTTACATCTACATCTAGTTTGGCTGAAGGGAGGTCTAGGCTATGGCAGTCTGGCTCTGATGTGGGGAGAAACCCAAGAGCACCCCCCATTTCTGAGAAGATTGGTGTGGAAGCTTTCGCCCTGTCTCTCTTCCTCTCCTCCTCCTTCTTCAATCCACCAATTATGCATTTGGTTCATGGGAGAGTAGAGCAGGCCAGTTTCCTTAGCCAGCCCTACGTTCTGACTCAGTACACTCCATCTGTGGCTGGGAGTCACAGGCTCTATTCTCAAAGCAACACAGGATCTGTGCTTGGTGAGGTATTGGCAAGAAGCCGGCAGTGTGGCTCTTGGTGCAACCCTGTCCACCCTGGGAGCTCACAGGCCAGGAAGCAGGGCTTCGCTTTCTTCATCTCCTTTCCAGCCCCCAGGGTATACTTGGGACTTTAGCAAGTCTAGTCTCTGGAGAGATGATTGTCTCTTCTCCATTCCTTGAAAAACTGCTGTGAAGTCAGGGTGCTACTGGTGACGCTTATCTTCAGCACTTGACAAGCCTTCCTTATGGATGTGAGTCTGGTGGAGCAGCTGTCGTGAGGGGTGGGCACCAAGTGACGCGTCAGCGGGCTCTACGTTCCCCTCCCCAGAGAGCCCTGTCCTTATTCCTGAAGAGTCCAGCACACTTGTCAGCAGCCTGGGTGACCAAGCACTTCCTGCACTGGGTGTCGGCCAGACACAGCCGGGCACTTACACATGCTCCTTCACTCAACTTTCACTATGTTCCTGGCTGTAGGGCTCACAACCCCC
Organism: Rhinolophus sinicus; assembly: GCF_057876585.1. Classification (NCBI taxonomy): domain Eukaryota; kingdom Metazoa; phylum Chordata; class Mammalia; order Chiroptera; family Rhinolophidae; genus Rhinolophus; species Rhinolophus sinicus. The sequence goes on from NC_142503.1 coordinate 102,512,874, forward strand.
TCCCATAGATGAGGAACGTGAAACTCAAGAGTGGCTACGATGAAGTGGGAGATCCAGGCTTCAAACCCAGATCTAAGGATGGACACTTTTTAGAGTATATCACAGCACTGGACGTGTCCTGACCCCCTCCACAGATGAGCTGGAGGTTGGGGTGAGGATGGAAGTGGGACTGTGAACGTGATACGTGACAAAATCTGGGTCTAGAATGATCGCAAGCCCAGATGATGGGCTGAGATGAAGAAGGTGAAACATCACAGGGAAGAGAAACCCTGCCTCAGTTCAAAATAGAGCAGCAGAAGTTCAAGGTGAAGACGTACTGCCTGATAAAGGCTCACGGGCCAGACTGGACTCACAGGCTCTAAATGAACCCCTATAGCCTTGGTTACTGATAAAATAAAGCAAATGATAGATTTTGGCTACACCAAAGGAGAGAATGTGTTTGGAGAAAGGGGGTGATGGTCCTATTCTATCCTCTAATTTTGATCCAGCCCCACAGTTTTGGGGGTACACTGTAAGAGGAATCTTGTCAAGAGGAGACATGCAGGAAGATGAGCAGCAGAAACCAAGTGTGACAAAAGGCAGTCAGGGAAGGAGCATTGGTCAGGCGGGAGACGACATCGCAAGTCTGCAGACATCCGCAGGGCTCGTGTGGCCGTGGGAGCTGACTTCTCCGCAGCTGGCCTCAGGAATGAGAACGCAGGGCCCGGGGAGGGCCTGGAGACAGGCAAAAGGGAGACCTTGACGTAGGCGCTGACAGAGGCTGGAGAGGGCTTCCTGGGAGGTGATGAGCCGGCACAAGAAGTTAGCCAATAGCCTAGAGAAGCCTGTGTGTTAGAGCGAGGGTCAAACTCCCTCCCTGAGTGGGGAGAATGGGGGGAACTGTATGAAAAGCAAGAGGCTGTGGGGGAGCAATATTTATCCCCAAGGCATGGAACACACTACTGGGAAGGGTTCACCATTGTGAAAAGCAGGCAAGAGCCTTTTGTGGTGGGACGGGGAGCCCCACCCCAACGCTGGGTATCGCATCTGTGAGCCAAGGGCCAGGCTGGTCCTGGAAAAGCACAGGCTCTCACCCATGAGTCCCCAGCTTCCGTGGGGTTGGATTGGGCCTAGCGTCTGAGCAGGTGGGGGAAAGGGTACCTGTGAGCTGGGGAGGGCTAGGCCTGTTCCTGCCACCTGCCATCTGGCCTGGGAGAGTGAGAGGACAGGGATGGTAGGGTTTGGTGGTAGAAGCAAAAACAGGCCAGGGGTATTGTAAGGTTGTGGGAGGGGAAAGGGTCTCTCTCTGGATCCGTCATTGTCCTTATGGTAGTTGCTTCATAGCTGGAGTCTTGGGGGTGGGGACAGAACCTTCCATAGGATAGAACCAGCCAAGGAGGCTGCTGTGCCATCCTAGACCCTCGGCTTTCCTGGCAGCTGTGCTTGTGAGGAAATGGAGGCCGGCTGGTGTTGGGGCTTCTCTGAGGACCAGCCTATGGCTGTCATGTGTGCCTTTCAGAGAAATTCCTAAAAATTATCAAAAGCCAGCAGCCTATCCCCTGCCCTCCCATCCACATTTTCTAAACAGCCACTTGTCCCCACTCTGGGTGGGGCTCCAGAGAGAGTTTTGTAACTGGTTTGAATTAAAACACCTGGGCAGCCTTTTGCCTGGCACAGAAGACCCATGCGTCCCTTTCAGTGAGGGGAACAGGGAGGAAGAGGGTCAGACGGACTTGGGAGCTGCTCCTTCCCCCATCCAGCAAGTGCCACGTCCTCCTTTCCTCAAATGCACCCTCCCTGTGCCTACATCCAAGGAAGCCAGTGGATTTCACGTCCTGCCAGCATCTCTCAGGGCTATGGGCTGAGGGTGGCCAGCCATCTGAGAGGTCCTACCTCTTCCTGGTGCTCTGGCACCTGCCTAGGCGAGACTCTGGAGCCCACCCCAGCCCTGCGGGGCTGTGCTGCTGACCACCCACGTGACTGTGGACTTGACCCCCCTCACGGGAAGCCGGGACCTAACAAGGAGCGCCTACTATGTGCGCCAGGCTCCGGTCCTGGGTTGGCCTAGGAGACCTGGTTTGTATGGGCCTCACTTCAAAGAGGCTGTTTGCCAGCTGGAGGGCACCCAGGATGCTGCAGTATCTTGAAACCAGTTCATTAAAAGAGAAGGCTTCTTAGCCTGGAGAAGCGGAGACTCCCAGGGGACCAGATCACACTCTTCAAAGAGAGGAGGCCAACATCAGAGGGGGAGTGGAGGAGACCAAAGGTTTATTCGTGTCTGTGTCTGTGGAGTAGCCACAGGCTCGGGGATTCTTAGAGCCTAAGCATGTCCAAGGTCAAGCCCCACAGAATGTGCAATAAGGGGACGTTTTCTATGTGTCTGTGTGTAGTTACACGCGTGCTCATCAGCACACACAGTCCAGCTTAGTGGGTCACCAGCTGCAGCAGGGGCCATAGAGAAGCCCCGCCAGAGGGAAGAGCTTCATTCATCACCAACAGGACCCGCTTCATGCACAATATCGTCAACCAGGAGACCAGCCTTTTTGCCATTCACTGAGACTGCAGGCTTTGTTGGCTAGTCTGCCTGCCAGCATGCTGGTCGCCTGACCATGTGCCAGAGTCTCCAGAACCGGCACAGGAAGCTTGCTGGGGTTGCACTGTAGCCCCAGAGGGCAGAGCCAGGAGCCTGGGGCAGAGGGAGGGCTCTGGGAGGCAGAGCAGGTTCAACGTCAGTGAGGGTTTCTGTCCCTTGCAGCCACTGCGGCGTGGGATGCGTTGCTTCTAGAGGCGGCGAGCGCCCTATCACGGCCGAGCATGAGGAGAGGCTGGCCGCCCACAGTGGACATCGTCAAAGAGAGTCCTATCCAGGGTGGGCTGCTGAGATACCGCTGGGGTCTCCAGCTGTTTGGGAATGCCACAGCACTCTTGTTCCTAGAGCGCTGCGTGATGTGGAAGCAGTGGGCATGGGGAGCCTGTTCACCAAAGTGTCAATTAACCAGGATGGCCTGTCCTGTGGAGGTTCACTGGAAACGAGGCTTCCCTCAAGTGGGAGGGACCCACATAGGGCACGTGTATAATTTCTCTGGAGGTATTTCCTCTCTGTAGCACATCTGACTATGAGCGAGAAGCTGCCCTGAGACGGAACTGTTAGCCACACGGACGAGGGGTCCCCAAAGGCCCATCATCGCACCCCTGCAGCTGGAGTGTCCACAGGGCACTCTAAGGCCTCCAGACTTCAGGTGTGGCTCATAGAACTTTGAACAGCGTTTGATTTAAATGATGGGAAAACTGATGGTTGTGGTCCCACAGGCTGGAAAGCAAAGATGAAGGCCAGGTACCTTCCACCATGAACTTGCGGGCGATACCTTAGGTGGAACAATCAGATGGAAGGAACCTGGTCTTTTTGTCACAGCAAAATCCACAGAGCCTGTCTGAGTGTTCTGTCATGTCACCTTGTTTGGTTTCATCAGGCCTCTTCTCAGGAGCTGACATCTGCTCATGAACTGATTTGCTCATTGTCTGGTCCACACTCCTTGCTCTCTAAGAATGCAAGCTTTATGAAGGCAGGGCCTTTTTCTCGTCTTCTTCAACGTAAGATCCCTGAAACCAGGACGTATCTGCTACAAAGCAGGCGCTTAGCAACTGTTTGCAGTTGCATGGAGAACATTGGTGGTAGGCCTGTGAAGGCGAGGGTGAGGCACACGGAGCCTGGGATGGGTCTTCAGACGGAGCTGCAATACTATGTGGCCTGTTCCTTAGTTCTCAACACTGTCCCTCCAATCCAGAGGGAGGAGGGCACCAAAAGGGTTCAGACGCTAGCAGAGAGCCATGCCCAAGCCTGATGAGGGTGAATTCAAGGCAGATGGGTTCCCCGGCTGCCAGTCCCCCCCCCCCCCCCCCGTCCTCATTGCAATCCACAAGGGCAACCAAAATTCTAGTCCTCGTTAAATATATGCAGAGAGAAAGAATGAATGGGTTGGTGTTATGGGTGCAAGAACCTTACGCCAAACCTTCCACCTACACTAGCACTTCACCCCTAGGTTCCTAGATTAGACTTCAAGATTCTAGAATCAAAGTGAGTTGGGACCAATTCTCAGATAGGTTTACCAATAAATCGGTTAGCCACAAAGAGATTTAGCTTCTGTGTGTGCCAATGTGGGCATGAAAATGTTTGTACATCAGTTTGCATATGTGCGGGAGCCTGTATATATACATTAGGTGTGTGCACCGTTGCAAAGGGGTGTGTGTGTGCGTGTGTACGTTAGTGCACATGTGACTGTCCACGTGTGGTATTCAGATGCCATTGTGTGAGGGAGTGTGTATGTGTAGAGCTGTGTGTATGAATTCTTGGCTGCTGCAGAATCTGAATTTCCTCTAGTAATATTTTCCTGGTACACACCCAATCTCGGTCTTCTTTCTTTTCCTTTCTTCTCAGAAATCCATTACTGAAAGGTTTTTACCCGCCTCCAGGGGGAGGGGATTGGGGGAAGGGGAAGCTAAAATCACAAGGCCCAGATCAAAACACTCAGCAGCTCAATGAATTCACAGCGTTTTCCCGCATGACTTGGAGGGATAATTTAGTGAGGTCGCCAGCTGGAAGGAAAGGGATTAATTCTGCACTTAGCACAGCTCGTGTGAATAATTCATCACTGAGACCTTTGTGCCCAGCCCCTGGGCAACTGGGAAATTGTCCTGCCCACCTGCCTGTTGCCTGCCTGGGTCCCCCAGTGCCCTGACCAGGGGCACTTGATGCTCCTCTCGGTCCTCAGAACACATGTGTTCCAGTGAAGGGGCAGGAGCAAAGGGAGGTAAGGAAGCCAGGAGGGGCCAGCGGCCTGGCAGACTCTAGGTCCTGAGAAGAGGGCGTAAAGCGTTGAGTCCAATCTGGGACATTTTTCTCCAACGACTTTCCTTTCCTTTTGGGGGTATTTTGCTGCTTCTGTGTCCTCTCTTCTCAGTACCTTCTTGGCCCTTCACCTGGTTTGGTGGTGGGGGGATGTCAGGTTATCTAACAAACTCTCTCACCAGGAATCAGAGGAAGCTCTACAAGGCAATGCAGGATATCACACAGTGGGGCACGCTACTGGGAAGTCTCGGGCACACACCAGAGGCCTTGTGGCGAGACACTGGCTCGCTGGCACCTTCCCAGATAGACACCTCTTCCCCCACACCATGGGATCCCCTGTGTTCTTCATGCATAAGGTCACAGGGCCACGTATTACCCCAGAACTGTGGCTAGTTTTCCTGGCAGGAGAAGCTGGAAGCAGTGGGCTGCCCTGTTCACCAGCCTGCCATCATTTCCTGGACTCATGGTCCTAAACTGCCCACATCCCAGCTTCACACCTCCTGTCCCAGCACCACAAGAAGACACTGGAAAAACTCCAGCAGGTGCCTGCCAGGTGTGCTGGGGCCAAATGACCAGGCTCCAGTCTGGCCTCAGAGCCCAGGTATAGCTGGCTGTAAGAAGAGACCCCATCCCTCAGGCAGGGCTCTGGTATCTTTCCACTTGGATCAACCCAGCTGTGGCAGGCAGCATTCCAACCACGCGCCCCCAAGAGCCCACACCGAATCCCTGGCACCTGTGGGCATGCTGAGCTGTCACTCCTGTGCTGGTCATACGGCACAGTGGACCTTAGGATGGGGACATTATCAGAGTGGGTCTGACCTAATTACACGAGACCTTTAAAACAGAGTGTTTTCTCTGGCTGCTGACAGTGGAGGAAGTCAGAGTTTGGAAGTGCAAGGGGGATTTGACATGCCTGTGGCTTGAAGGTGGGAGAGGCCATTGTGAGAAGGAAGGTGGGTATCTTCAGGAGCTGAGAGGGGCCCCGGCCAGGAAACAGCGACCTCAGGCCTACAACTACCAGGAACTGGATTCTGATGACAACGTAAATGAGCCTAGAAGCTCACTCTTCCTAGAGTTTCCAGAAAGGAACGTGGCCCTGACGACACCCGGATTTCAGCCATGCTCTGTAGGACTGCCTACTGGTTTGAGCTCATAAATCGGTGTTGTTTTAAGCTGCTAAGTTTGTAGTAGTTTGCTATGCAGCAACAGAAGCTGATTGCCTAGTTCACCCTCGTAGAACCTCGATCCCAGTGGGCCAGGCTTGGCATGGGCCGGGTTAGAGGTTCACTCCCAGATCTGGGTGGCCCTCTGCTCCAACTCTGCTGTTTCTAATCTCACTCTCTCTTTCTGGTTTTCTGGAGCCTCAAGTCACCCTCAGACATTTCCATGCAAAGCAGCAGTTCCCTCCTCCCAGAAGCCCCTGAGCCCAGCCCTGAATAAGGCCGGCAACTGTGAAGGAGGTTGGAACCCACTGAGAGTCTATAGGAGGTGGCACATGGTTTCCAGGCCCTGACTTTCCCCTGATCTGCACAGCCTTACCTCAGAGGAAAGCAGCTGAAAGGAGAGATCCACCGTGGGGGCCTCACCATTCATGGTTTTCAGCTTGGTGTCCTGGGGAGAGAAGAAGGGAGAAGACCATGGTGTCTTGCGCAGCTTCTGCCTCTGCTCCGCCCACTGTCCTGGATTCCCCGCAAGGTGTCTGCTGAGGGCTGTGCCCCTAGAGTGGGAGGGAGGTGGACACTGCTCTGCTGCTGCTCACCACCACCTCTGCACCGCCCTTCCCACCTCCAGTGGAGGTGACTGTCACCTCCAGACTTGCCTCCTGCAGAGTGGGGAAGTTCCCATTTGCTGAGGTCTATTCGGACCATATGGCCAGAAGTGGTATTTAGGGAAAAGGTGGCGTAGACATAGACAATGATAATACTATATTAATTCTCATTGAGAACTTACTCTGTTCTAAGTGCTTTACAGGTATTTACCCCCCAAATCTCACAGCAACCCTATGAGAAAAGTACTGTTACTATGAACCCATTTTATAGACAAGGAAGCTGAGGCACTGAGACTTTACATAATTTTCCCATGGTCATGTAAGCTGGTAAGTGGTGGAACCAGAATTTGAACCCAGAGAGTCTGGCTCTGGAGCCCGGGCTCTTGACTCTTATTAAACAGAGAGATGGTGCACAACCATGTGCCCATTTTAGAGATGGGTGCTCTGAGGGTCAGAGAGGTCAAGTAACTTGCCTCACCTTTTACAGCGAGGACTAGGGCAAGTGAGGACTTAAACTAAGGTCTGGCTGGCAAAAGGCCTGAGCTCTTGCTTCTATCCCAGGGGGCCTCCCTGCGCCTCTCCCCAAGTTGGTCTGGGGCAAGGCTGACTTTTGGTGTTTGGGGGAACTCCTGACCCCCGACAGAGGTCAGCTTCCATGGTGGGAGGCCCTACTGGAAGCTGCTGGAGAGGCCACAGCCACCTGTGTTGGTGAGGCGCAGTGGGCCCTGGTGGGCCTGCCGTGGGCCCGGCCCAGGGGGGGACTCACGGTGATGGGGAGCCTCTCCACGCGCAGCCCGTTTAGGCCTTTCCCTGTCAGCATCTTGCGGTACAGACGGCTCATCAGTGGCAACACGGAGATGCCCAGGGGCTTGCGGAGGGCCCCCAACTCGCCGCCTTTCACTGTGGGGGAAGGACCGCTGAGGCTCCCAGCAAAGCCGCCCCCCAGGCTCCTCAGATCCCAGCAGCCGAGGCCCATGGGCCCATGCTTTGGTCCTTAGCCCCGAGTCCTCCCAGCCCTCACCACCCACCTGCTCCTGGGCCTCGGTCTTTGCTCGCACAGTACCTCCTCGTTCTCCGCTCTCCAGGGCTCGCTAAGTTCAAGGGCAGCTCTAACCATACTCCCGTTCTGGGTTTCTACATGGATGTCCCTTGTCCCTGCAGCCCTATAGTGTGGACCTGAGACTGCATCAGCTCATCTCTGACTCCTGTCCGCTCCCAGGCTGTGAGCCCTGAGGGCCCTGCCCGGAGCAATAAAAGCACATGGATCCAGGACGGAAACCGGGCTGCCCTGTGGACAAGGAGGGCAGCCTGGTGCCCCCACCTGTCTGTATACACTGGGAGATGGTCCTGGAACCCAGACCCCTTAGCCATCCCCCCAGGGCAGAGACAGCTGGCCTGAACACGCTGACACACATGTCCTGGTGCCTGGCTGCCCTGGCCTGGCACCAGGAGACCTACTCGAAGCTGAGGCGTAGTACTCCAGCACCAGCGCGCTGTCATCTGAGAAGCTGGTGGCTCCATCTCGGCCTTGGAAGAGGAAGGACTGATTCCACAGGGGCAGCTCCGGGGGTCCCCCAGGCTTGGACAGCTGGAAGGAGAAGGTGGGAGTAGGTGGCGGGGCCACAGTTTCTCCCAAAGCAAGCGATGTCTGGACATTGGGTTATGTGTATGTCTATATATGTCACAAATGTTTGTCCTAATTATAAAAGCAACACACACTTAATGAATAAATTTGGGAAATACAGAAAAATAGAAAGATGGGAAAAAAACCCCTAAATTCCTATACTAAAGACAATTGTTCATGACAGTACGGTTCTTTCTAGTTCTTTCCTATGCCTATTTTACATATAATTGTCATCCTAACATGCTCCCTCTTTCATTTACCGTGAAAACCTAAGCATATGCACAGTGAGAAGTAACACTCGTTACTGAGAATTGCAGTAGCTGGCTAGTCTACCATGTACAAGTGCCCTGGTTTCTGCCTTCCTATTTTTTCCTATAACAGCACGGCATTGAACGTTCTTTGACACATATCTCTGTACCTCAGATGATTTCCTTAGTCCCCAAATGGAAATGCTGAGTTAAAGGAAAGACATATTTTAAGGCACTGGATTCACCATGAGTACACTGTTTTCCTAAAGAGCTGCACCAGCGTCCACACCCACGGCTGGTGGTGTCATGGATGCCAAATTAGACATGACCTCTACCCTAGTCCCCAGCCCCTCTCTGCCCCACACAGGTTCCCCAGCCCCTCGCAGAGGCCATGACAGGTCTTCCGCAGGCAGCAGGGGACTTGATGGCACGCTACGCCAGTAGCTGGAGCACCACGTGGGTACTATTTAAACAATGAAACAAGACAGCATTGGCTATAGCCCCCAACTAAGGGGCTACATGAGACATTCCATGGGTGGTCAGAAAAGCCATCCTATAGGAAAATGGACCAAAGGAAGGCTCTGAAGGAAGAGCCTTGGCAGGGTAAAAAAGGGAGGGAGGTCTTCTGGGTGGGAAACAGTCCAAGCACAGATGTAGAAGTGGCACCAAGCATGGCACGGGCAGAGAATGCCTGGGACAAGAGGGACCCCAGGTGGAGGCGGCCCATCTCTGCAAAGGCAGGGAGGCAGGGAGTGGGACATGGGGCGTCAGTCTGTAACCCCAGCAGGCCATCCTGTACATCCCAGCACAGGGAGGGGCCTGGGGTCATTGGCGCAGGCTCTGTGAGCGGCTGCCTTGCCTCTGCTCCCAGCCAGGGGCTGTCAGCAACTGTGGCAGTCACTCGCACCCCCAACTCCCCTGTGGGAATCAGTCATCACTTGAAAGGTCAGCACAAATGCACCACTGGCTCCAGGAGCTATCGATGCAGGATCTTGACAAATCAGTATGGGGCCACTCCCCCCACGGTGGCAGAGTCCTGAAGCCTGTCACACTAATGTGCCTGCTCTGGCTCCCTGAGGCAGTCTGAGGCTCAGCTGTGTCTGCCCCTGTCCCTGCCCCTGGGGACACAGGGTGCAGTCACTTTGGGGCCTGAACACAGGGACAGTGACTAGGGTAGGGGGAGCGCCCCTGAGAGCAGGCTATGGTAGCAGCTCAGGGACAGCCACTTGGCCATCAGGCCAGGCCAGAGAAGCTGTATCTGGGTTCTGTGGTGTTTGGGGGTGGCCTTTCAGGATCGATCCACAAACCATGCCCATCCCAGAGCCACCCCATTCTCCTGGGTGCCAGAGGGGCATCCACATAGCCTGGACCACCTGCCAGGCTCTGGGGAACTCAAGGACCTGTGTCTCAGTCCGCTGCTGCCCCGTCCCTTGCTCCCACCCTGAGAGGGGTATTTAATGAATGCTGGCTGTCCTTTCTAGGATCTATCCACGTGTCTCACTGAAGTCTCCAAGAAATGGTGTCTACCTGCCCAGTACGGATAGCTCCTTCCCTGGACGGTTTCCCAGGATGAGTCCCCAGAAAAGATCCCTTCAGACCTAGAATTGGAGAGGGAGGGTCTCTTGCGCATGTGTGGTGGGCAGAGGGAGTGGAGCGCGGCATCGAGGAAGGACTTCAGGTTAAACCACCTTCAGGGTCTGATGCCAAGGCCGTGGTGAAGGTGCTTGGTGGCAGGTGTATGTGGGGGTGGGGCAGGGTGAGGCGGAAGCCATCGCCCACAGATGCTAATAGGAAAGGCCATGGGCTTGTGGAATTAAGGAATGAGATTAACCTTCAGCTGTGATCTTCAGCAAAGCCATTAACCCCCAGCCACTGAGGCAGACCTGCCTTCCCTGGGGACAGTCTTCATTACATGGCCCATGGTCCCTCCTTCCCTTTCCTGGGGCCCATCACACCTACACCCACACCCATGGCTGCCTGCTCTGCCCAGGTATGTGGCTGCCATCCTGGGAAGAGTAGCTGCCAACAGCTGATGCTGGGTGGGGCATCGAGGGACTACAATGCCTTGGCTCGGGGCCCAGGTCTGCCTCCACCTTGCTGTGTGACCTTCGGCAAGTCCCTTCCCCTCTCTGGAACCTGGTGTTGTTCACTGTCCAATGTCTGATACTCCATGCCTTGAAAGACTGTTGTGAAGGTTGAAGGAGATAATAGATATTTTGCTGTGAAATTGAACTCTGCAAATATTGACTGGAGGCTTCTCCAGGCTAGATGCCTCAGGGGTGCTACAGGGCATATGGGGGAGCTCAAGCCAGAGCCTGCTCCCCTCTGGAGCTCATCATCTTCCAAGGGGATAGGACACACACACATACCCCTAAGATCCATGCAGATGCCTAAGCAAGTTGTGGGAGCTAGGATGTCACGGGAGAGAGCTATGACTTCTGACCGGGGAAAGAGAGGACCTCAGCCCATGTGGTAGGTTTAGTGGGGGAAAGGCTGTCCCAGGCTGAGAGCAAGCAGAGACAAAGACTGGGAGGAGAGCAGGGACAGCATAGCTGGTACACAGAATAGCCAGTTACCCAGTGGGGCTAGAGAATGCCTGTGAGAACTGGAACAGCAAGCCAGGAGGCTGGAGAGAATGAGTCCTGTGTTCCTGGCTGAGAGTGAGGGCTTTGTCCTGTCAGTGACAGGGACAGGGGACCAGGAGAAGGGCAGAGCCCTGGGTAGAGGGTCATTGTAGCTGCTTCTCACCACTAATGGGAGGGGCCCAAGTGGAGGCTGCAGCAATGGTCCAGGCAGGAGAAGACCCGACCAGCACTGGGACGGGGTCTGTGGGTTGGAAAGAGGCCCCATGGGAGCTTGGGTACAAATTGGCCGAGAGTGCTGGTCATTGACACCTTTTCTCACCACTGCTGGTTTCGTTGGCCCCAGGACTGCCTCAACTCTGGAGGAGGCCAGGCTAACAGGAGCAGCCCGTTGGCAATGTCCTGCCTGCTTCAAAGGTGTTGGGTTCAGGGTGGGTGGAAATACTAAGGCTCACCCCGTGCTGGGTCCAGAAGGCTGGACCAGGTCACGCCCACCGATCCCCTAACTCATCAGGGCTCGGGTTATGCTATCATCACCGGGCTCTAAGAGGGGCAACTCTGAAAGGGGCAGAATCCATTTAGCTTCCACCCTGGGCTCGGTTGCTTTGCACGGGTGAGCCCTTTAGATTCACCTAACAGCCCAGCTAGGTAGGAATCAGTAGGTCTGGAGAAATTGAGCAGCTTGCCACAGGTCACTCAGTTAGTAAGTCACAGAGCTGCGGTCAAACCCAGGCCTGCCAGCCTCAAACCGCTGCCCACGGTGCTTTGGCATCGTGGGCAGCTGGTGAGAAATCACAGCATTCCAAGATATCAGAGAAGCAGGTCCTAGAATTACCTAGTCCAATCCCCACCCCCAACTATAGCGATGAGGGGACTGAAGCTCAGAGCAGAGGTGGGGCAGGGGTCTGTGTGAGCTCTGAGCCCAGGCTTCTGACTGGTGCCCCTTCCAGGTGGGGCTCTGCCTACCTCCCCTCCACCTTGTACCACAGAAGCCTGTCCCTGCCGCTCACTGCTGGCACCTGGGCACCTCTGTGCTGGCTGCCAGTGGACTCTCAACTCGTCCCAACTGCCATGGTGCCAAGTGACTTTCAACAAGTGTCCTGCCATTGCTGGGTCTCTGGCCTTGAGTCCCACACATGCAAGAGGGTCTGAGGGCAAGTGTGTGTAGGGAGGGGCACCCCCACCCCCACACTAGTTAGGCAGTAAAGGCAGCCAGAGAGGCCTGGGGGTGGGGAGGGGCTCACTCATTAAAGCAGCCAGCAACTCCCGTCCCTCGGGACTGCCTGCTGATTGGTTCATAATTTTCTGGGCAAATGCAGGGCCATGTGTAAGATGACTCTGGGGAAATCAGGGCAAGGATTGGTTTGGGTTTGAAGCCTCTGTCCCCAGGGCTCCCCTTCGTCCCACCCCTCCCTGCGACCATCACTCTTGTCTGGGTCTGAACCTTCTTCAAAAGTCTTTGCCTTTAAATGAAGGTTGGGGCTCCAGAGGGGTGCCTCCTTCTATAGTTGCCATGCCGGACATGAACACTGGTGGTCAGACAACAGGAAGGACTCCCAGGCGCCCCGTCTCCTTTAAGGCCCCTAGGAATGCTGGGACCATCGTTGGGCAAGCTCGCACTGAAATGCAGACTGTGGGAAAAGATGAGCAAGCCACTCACAGGGACCGGCCACAGCCTGCACCCTTCCCCCACATACTCAGGCACACTGGCCCCTCTGCAGCCCTGGGGGCTTCCCCACCTTCACACCTGCACAAACCCTCCCCCACTTTTCGTGGGGCCCGAGTGGTGTGGGCAAGGAGGGCAGGGAGGGCAGAGGATGGACGAGGGAGAGACTAGAAATCTGTCCTCGCCAGTCCTGTGCCCTAATTACCTTCACATCCCTCTCTCCTCTGATTAAAAACGTTGTGTGTGGTAAAATATACATAACATAAAATGTACTGTTTTAACCATTTTTAAGTTACAATTTGGTAGCATGAAGTACATTTCCAATGTGTGTAACCATCACCACCATCGAGTTCAACACCCCAGACAGAAACTCTGCCTGTTAAGTAACAGCTCCCCACCCTGCCCTCCCCCCAGCCCCTGGCAGCCGCCGTTCTTTCTGTCTTTCTGACTGCCTATTCTTGGTACTGCATATGAGTGGAATCATACAACATTTGTCCTTTTCTGTCTTCTCTCCTCTGATTTTTACAGCTCTGACGGTCCCTCCTACTCATTAGATTATACGTGACCTTGTGTTGACCTTGAACTTTCCATGTGTGACTCTTCACCCGAGCTCCGCATGGGCAGCTTTCCCCCAGCACAGACTCAAGGCCCTAGGTCCGTGGCGGGATGCAGTGAACTTTTACTCAACAGTCAGGTGAAGGGTGACTGGCTGGGTCGGTAAATTACGAGAAGTGTGAAGCAGTGAGAGAGGGCAGGAGAGAAGGAGTCGTACCTGAGGGCACCCGTGCTGGTTGGCCCGAGGTACATCAAAGTTCATCATGGAGGGGGCAGGGAAGGAGAGTGGGGTGATGGGTAGCCCCAAGGAGGCCGGGTCACGGTTCATCCTGGGGAGGAAAGGAGACAGGGCTCAGGACACGAGTGCTTGGGTGGCCAGCACTCAACGCTGTGCCCAAGCCTGGGAGCCAAGGGCTCCCAAGGGGACTCTGGATTGATGTGAAGGAGGAGAGTGCAGTGACCCTACTAGTTCAGGCCCGGATGAGGGAATGGACCTGGGTCCTTCTGATCACTAGCCAGAGCTTTGGGGAAGCTCCTCTTGGTCAGGAGATTGGCTGCAGCTCCCAGGTGCCTCCCCCACAACTCACTGTGGCCTTGGCCACATTCCAATGCCTCAGCTGCCTTGCCTTACTTTTGGAAGACCTTGCCAGAAGGACCCACTCTAACGGTGGGAATCCCCGTCTAGGCTTGGGGGGCATGGAAGCTGCAGGAATGGGATTCAGGGTGCGTGTGTGTGCATGCGTGCGCGTGTGTGTGTGCGCGTGCATGTGTCCTGAGCTCACAGGAGGGCTGGGAGCAAGCACATCAGTAATCTTCTTTCCTCCAACCAGCAAGGGGGGCTCATAGGTCATCAGACAGGTGAATCAAGGGGTCCTCCTGGGCCATCAGAGTCAGTGGAGGTGACAGAGGCAGATAGCTGACCCCAGGAGATGGTGCCGTCACAGAGGGCACATGTTCAGGGGGAACTCCCCACACTGCAGCCTCCAGGGTCTGAACTAGCCTGAATCCCCTGCTGAGGACTGTGAATCCACCAAACCTAAAAAGAGGTCTGGGGGTGCTGGGGCCAGGGAGACCTCTAGGAGGGCAAGGGAAGGGACCCCCAAGGCAAGGTTCAAGGTCATAAAGTTCTGAGATGGCCCTTAGGCTGCCTCCTTTGGGGACAACCAACGGCTGGTGAACTCAAGTGGGAGGGGGACTGTGGGTGTGGTGGGTGTGAGATGGGGAGGTCGGTTAGGAGGGCTGAGGGTCCCCTCTCCTCCTCCACACACTGGCCCCCCAAGCCTGCTCTCAGGAAGGGTCTGAGCTGCCCCTTTCCAGGGGTTGTGGGCAGCTTGTGGGGACCTCAGTCCCACTGGGGAGGCTGAAGGGCCTTGTGGGGAGGGCAGGTGTCTAGCCTCACCCCCTCCGTCCTCTGCCCTCCCCTCCCACCTTTCCCACACCACCTGGGCCACGCTCACCTAAACTCCTTGTAGTTGGGAACCACTCTGGCAATGACCACCATGGGGCTGGGGCTGTTGACCAGGGAATCGTTGACTCCCCGGAGAAAGACCTGGGGGAGAGAGAAGGCAAGTGAGTCCCGAGTGGCTTTGGGCCCGCTCAGGGACATGGCTGGCCAGCCTCCCTGCCATCTTTCTTTTGTTCCAACAGTGGACTCATTCCTGCCTCCACACGTCTACACCTGCTCCTGCCTCACAAGGGTCTTTCTCTGCTCAAGGCTGCCCTCTTTCAGGCTCTGTGCAAGGCACTGGGCAGGCAAGGGGAGAAGACACAGATTCTGCCCCACGTCCCCCCACTGCCAGGCCAAGCAGCTCCTGACTTGGCTCCGGATCCTCACCCCTTGTGCCCCAATGGCTCCCATTCTCCCCTGAATACTTACCCAGCTCCCCCCAGCTGAGATTCCTGTGGTTCTTTTATTTCTCTGACCCCTCACTGGCCTCTGCTTCTACTCCTACCCCCAACCTATCCCCTTTCCCAGGCAATTTGATACATACCAGCAAAAACTGCCTTCTTAAGAATGAATTGGACCATGTCATTCCCTTGCTTGAGACCCTGCAATGACCGCTGCCCACCCCCACTGCCCTTAGAAAGAACTCCATGTTTCCTACCCCGATAGCCAAGGCCTGCATGTGTTGCCTTTCTGTTCCGTCGCCCACATCTCCTGCCAGCCCCCAGCCCTCCTCCTTTTGCCCCAGCCTCTTTTGTGTCACCCTTCAACGTGCCCCACTTGTTGCTGCCTCAGGGCCTTTGCACGTGCAGCTCCGTCTGCCTAGGCTCCCCGCCCCCACC
Source organism: Rhinolophus sinicus (assembly GCF_057876585.1). Lineage (NCBI taxonomy): Eukaryota > Metazoa > Chordata > Mammalia > Chiroptera > Rhinolophidae > Rhinolophus > Rhinolophus sinicus. The sequence goes on from NC_142503.1 coordinate 102,528,428, forward strand.
CCAGCCCCACCAACTCAGTGGCTGGCTCTTTCTCTTCCTTTAGAGCTTAAATGTCACCACTCTTCTGTGACCACTCTACTAAAGTAGCCCACCTCATTCTCTTAGCCCTAGTGCATAGCCTCTTCCATAGCACTCATCGCAGCTTGTGTTTATTCTAATTTCTGTCTTGTTTATTTTCTGTCCTTTTGACTAGAACCCAGGCTGCACAGGGGCAGGGACCATTCCCTGCTGTATTCCTAGGTTTTAGCAAAGGCATGTGGCAGGAGCCCCATGTGTGTCTGGGATAAGTGAGTGCCCCTAGTAGAGGAGAAAAGGCGAGGAGGAGAGGGGAGGGAGGGGCTGACTATTTTTGAGGGTGGGAAAGACAGAAGCACAGAGAAGGGGAGGAGACTGGAGTGGCCTCAGGGAGGGGCTGGGGGTGAGGGGGTGGGGATCCCAGTCACAGGTGCTGATGGCAGAAAGCCGGCTGGCCACTCTGAGGAGCCACGCCTCAGGCCACGCCTCAGGCCACGCCATCAGGAGCAGGCAGACAGGGCAGTGGGCAGGGTGCTGGGCGGCCGAGGGGCCCACACGCTACAGGCTGTGTATGGGGCAGGTCTGCAGTGGGCCCCTGCGGGCCACGGTGTTCCAGGAGTGGGCACTGCTCCTGGCCATCCTCAGAAGGGGTGGGGTGGGGGCAGAGGGCACCTACAGGTCTGACACATGCTGGCTTCCATGGGGTGGCTGTGGAGAAGCAGATGCGTGGGTCAGGGGCTCAGGGCTCCCATACCAGACCCCCCACGGGTCTTGGTGTCCCCAGCTGGAAAATGGGACTGAAAAACACTTCTTGCCCTTCCAGCTCATGGTTCTATGGGGTGAATGCGATCAGCCATGCTGGGGCATGGGAAGCCTGAAGCTTGGCCCCCCCGACCCCACCCTGATCCTCTGCAGGCCATGCTGGATTAGTCATTCCTAGGCAGTTTGAAGGCTGGGGGAAGGAAGGGCGAGGGGCTAGGTCCCTGGACTACGTCTTCCTGAAGCACCACTGTCCTCCTGAGACTGTGAAAGCCCTCGGGGCAGAAGGTAATGTTAGGGTGTGTGTGGAAGCCGGGCGGCCCTGGTCTGGCTAATGGAAGAGGTTCCGCAAATAGGTGTAGAAAGAGTGAATGAATTGATGGATGAACGAATGAATGAATGAATTAGAACTAATTAGAAGACCAGCTAAATCTCTCCAGAAACAGCACTAAGGAAGGGTGGGGCGGCTCTAAAATTTTCACTTTGGGATGTAGGCCCTAGGTCAGGGGTCACTACTCCAGGAAGGACAGAATAGGAGAGAAGCAGCCAGGGAATGTGGGCCAAGGTCGGGGGGGGGGGGTGCTTTTCCTCCCCCCGTGACAGACATAGGGCTTTGGGAGCCTCCTGTCCTGGCAGCACTGCTGGCATGGTGTGAGGAGCAGAGCAAGGGAAGATGAGGTTAGGGCAGGGCTCCATGCCTGAAAATTGCTAGAAAATGTAGGCACCACTTACCATCATCGCCCTCCCATCATCCCTGCTGTCCCAGGGCTGTTCCTCACAAACCACTTCAGCTAGTTTGAAAAGCCCCATTGCTTTCTCCCTTCTTGGTTTCTGCCCCACACACCCCTGCCCCAAAAGGGCAGATCCTGAGGCCTGGGAAAGCTTGGCACCTTCCCCCCACCCTCACCAGGGTCCCCATCCGGCACCTCCAGAGCCGTGTGGTTGCAGCCAATATAGCGGGGAATGAAGCTGCCCTTCCGGATGACTGTGGCGTACAGTTGGGTCTTGGCAGTGGCTTCATTGGTGTTCCCAGACTGGGTGGGCTGGAGACAGGGTGGGGGAAGAGGACACACAAAAAAGGGGATGACTAAGGGGCAGACCCTGGCCATCAATCCAGCTCTCATCAGACGACCACTGGCATTGCACCGAGGTGCCGAGCTGATAATTAAAGCTCATGGTCCCTGTGAGCCCTTCCAAGGAGATCAATATAATAAATCTTCCCTTTTCTATTTGAATATCATCACCCTCACAAGGACCACTGCCTGCCTGCTCTCTGTGTGAAGATGCGATAACAAGGCCTGGACAGAGAGGCAGGAGGCCTGGGCGATGCCCCCACAACTGCAGCGGAAGTGCTGAGTCCCCAGGTGGGTCACTAATCTCTGGGCTTCGCTTCCCTGCCTTCCCCTGGTGCCCGGTCCTTGGAAAGGTGCAGACCCCTGAGGCCACAGTTGAGGAGTCGCTTGGAAAAGAGGTCAGCACTGGGGCCTGGGCAAAGGAGGAATGAGGGAACTAGGCTGCACTGAGCACCTACTACATGCTTTATGCCTGTCATTGAACTTAATCCTCCAAAGGGTCATACTAAGAGGTATATTGTCTTAGTTTTGCTGAGGAGAAATGGAGGCCTGGGGCTTAAGCTGCTGCCTATGGGTATGTAGCCAGCAAGCAGCAGACCTGGGATAGAAACCCAGACAATCCAGCTTCACATTGTTCTTTAAGGTACTGCAGAGGCCTGAGTGCACACTGGAAGGAAGGAAATGATGCTTCTGCTCATCTCTGGCCTAGTGCCTAGCACACAGTAGGTGCTTAACAAGTACTTGAGCAGTCAGAGAGTGAATTCTCCTCTCCACCAATCAGCGCTGGGCAGAGGGGGCGGGCAGGGGAGCTGGCTTGGGAGATTCAGACCACAGATTGAGGGCCCTGAGCCCACTAGATGGGTGCATTCCAGGGAACACTTTCTCTCCCAAATACCCCACCTGTCCTGGGGCTTCGTCCTGCCAAGGTAGCATGTGGAGGCAGCACAGAGAGAACTGTGCCAAGCTTGGGAGATGGTGTGGCCTGGGTTCACCCTCGACTCTGCTCCTCACTTGCTCTGTGACCCAGGAGGAGAGGATTGCACTCTCCTGAGCCCCAGTCCTCTGTATGCAAAGTATAACTCACCTTGAGGATTAGAGATGGTATGTCTAGTGTCTAATCTAACCTGGAACATAGCAGGTATTCCATGAATACTGTATTGGCTTGATTTTTAGATAAATTCCCACCCTTCCAACATACTTGTACATAAAATCAGAATACATCTTTAGTTGGTGTATTCATTTAATGTGGTAGATGTTCTATGCCAGTTGGGCTGTTTGATAGAGATGAATTTGGAGAATTCCAAATTCTTATGGAAATCATTCCTGTCTAGCTGCCAAGAGCTGTGTTTCCTGAGACCCATGGTCCTAGACTTGTCATAGTGCAGGATGGGCATGGATGCCTAGGGAATAGCTGGGGGCCCTCCTGCTGCCTCTGCCAGGCCTGTGTGGGCCCAGAGCCCAGGGCTCTGACTCACCATCACCAGCTCAAAGTGATAGGGGTGGAAGACACGCAGGAACTTGGTGGGGATTTGGTATGACAACAACTCCTCTTTCTTTTTGTGGTCCATCACTTTGAGGATCACATCTGGGGAGAGAAAAAGTGAGCACAGGGTCAGGACTGGGCTCAGCTGACCACCACCCCTCCAACCGAAGTGAGACATTGCTGAGAGTGGGGGAGCAGGGGCCACAGGGAGGAATCCATAGGCGTGCACACAGGTACCACACACACAGGCACATTTCACAAGCCCTGTCTGAGCCCTGGCACAGGACAGGCTGTGTGCCAGGTGCTGCTAGGACCCAAAGATGCATTGTCTCCCGTGGTCTAGAAACTCCCTTCCCAGGGATAGACACGCAGAACTGGGCCACACCCTCCATGGCAACAGACACACATGTGCATGCACAGAGACACACAAGCAAGCAGGAATAGTTTCCCTTCCCAGGAATAAAGCTCCTTCCTTTGGTTACAAATGCTCTCACAGCTCCTCAGGCAGGAATCATCTCTCACATGTTGCAGATAGGGAAACTCAGTAAGGAAACTCATGTTTCTCAGTAAGGAAAAGAGATCTGCTCAACAAATCTTTCAACACAGGGTGGCAGATGGCTCAGTTGGTTAGAGTGCAAACTTTTAACAACAAGGTTGCCAGTTTGACTCCTGCGTGGGATGGTGGGCTGCGCCCCCTGCAACTAAAGATTGAAAATGGCGACTGGAATTGGAGCTGAGCTGCGCCCTCCACAACTAGATTGAAGGACAATGACTTAACTTGGAGCTGATGGGCCCTGGAAAAACACACTGTTCCCCAACATTTCCCAATTTTAAAAAAAAGAAATCTTTCAATGCAAATACCAATAAAAGTCTACTCCAAGTAAATGCAAACACTGAAAATAATGCACCACTTAGAAAACTCTCTCCACAGAGACATTTTATCATCAAATGCATGAACTTTGGGATAAATTCTGAGGAGAACACCAATGACCTGGAAATAATCATGGCAGTACTACTTAGTGAGCACCTACTAGGTGCCAGGCACGGGGATGCGTGTTCCTGAGCCATGATTCTAACAAATCCCCACCTTAAGTAGGAATCACCACTCTGTTTTTAAAATGTGGACACTGGGGCTCGTAGAGGTTATATAACTTGATCAACATCACACACACAGAGGTTGGACTGGTGACTCTTGAGCCATCTCTATGATTTGATAAGGAAGAGGACACGGGGAAGGAGGAAAGGAGGAGAAGGGTGGAGGAATGAGGTACAAGGAGATAAAAGAGAGATCTAGAAGCGAATGGGAAAGAAAGGATTGAGGTAGACAGATATACCTGAGGGAGACTCTTGGGTAGCCTCTTGCTCTCTGCCTGCCTTCCTGCGACAATGGCATTTCAGCACCAGGGACAGCTGCTGGCTCTGTGGGCTGAGCAGGCTGGGAGCCCAGCGCTGCTGGGTCATTTGGATGAGGGGATGGAGGAGGAAGCTGAAGGTTTTGCTGACTACTCTTGCTTTCTTCCTCCTCCTCCTCACAGCTACTCTGGACACATAGAGGGTAAGGCACTTGCTAAAGTCCCTCAAAGCTGGCCATATGGGATCCGTGCTCAAAGGAAAAATGGACACCAAAAGGATTTGAGGCTGCCTTGAAGAAAGTAGAGTAAGGCAAAGGAGTTGAAGTCAGGAGACCTGGATTCTAGTACCACCACACCAAGTTGCTCTGTGACATTTAGCCAGTCACTTAACCTCTCTGAGCTTCCTGTTCCTGCTCTGCAAAATGTTAAAACTTTAGAAAAGAAAAAACCCTGTCCCTCTCTTAATCTTGTGGTAAGGAGGGGAATGTGTTTTCAAGCTATAACATTCTAAGCAAATGCTTTTCGTAGCTGTCACTATTTTTCTCCTCATTATCCATCTGTAGAGCTCCAAATACTCACCCAGCCCTGAGCAGACTGAAGAGCCTCAGCCGGGGGATTCCATGCTCCCAGCTGAAGCTACAACAGTAGCTATGGAGGCCACTGACTCCCCAAATCCAGTTGGAATTTGCTGAGGCCAAATAAGAGTGAATGTCCTGCCTTCCTCTCCACTACCCCCAATATCTGGAGCTCTGTGTGGGCAGCCAGCAGATGAGCTGTAATTGGGGGGAATGGACAGCCATCCCTCCATGTTCCTGTCTCCATGCTACAGACACGCTTCATCAGCTCCTTCTCTGGGCGCTGTGCCCCTCAGCCTCCCACTGGTTCCTTTGTGTGGCCAACAAGCCCTTTGTGCCGCCTGCCTATTTTGGCCCAACCACAGGGTCTGCAACTCCCCCTTGCTTTTCATTAACACATCCTTGAGCTACCTCCTGCCCTTCCCCCACCTCTTGGCCTGGTCCCCGTCTCCCCCACCCCCCACTGCAGATGTCACCACAGCAACCGGTTTCAACCAGGTTCCAACAAGCATCCAGCTACTTCGATCTGCAAAGCAGCTCTTGCCAATATTCCCTGCCTGCCCGAGAGGCTCCCTCCTACAGTAAGTCCCGCTCCCTGCTCTGCTACACAGATGGGCTCAAGGCCACTGGCTCCTCCCCTGTAGAGCCCAGGGCAGGATTCCAGCCCAGGTTCACTCACCACAACCCTGCACTTCCCACCAGCCACATACATGCATGCACACACACACACACACACACACACACGACACAGACATGCCTGCCTACAGGCAGTACCTAGCACATACTCACACACACAAACCAGCATCATGCAGACATTCACAAAGACAGGCACACATGTGCCTTTGCATGAAATCCTAGATCAACTTTTCCTCCTCTTTCACATTCTCTCATATCCTCCCAACAGCCCCACCCATCCCTTTATGGCAGAAAAAATATCCTCTGGCTTGACCCAGAACTAGCCTCTTTTCCTTTTATTGACGTCCCTCCTCCCCCTTTTCCTCTCTCCCCTTCCACTGTGTTCAGCCACTGGCTTTCCGCTCTTTGTGAGGTGGACAAGGGATTCTAAGTCCCTGGTGAGGTTTCAAAGGGAGAAGTAAGTCCCGTCCTCTGAGGGAGGGACCACCTGCGAGATGGGAGCCTGAGGTTCTTCTGACCAGAGAAGATCAGACGTCATGGCCCCTGCGGGGCTGCGCTGCCAGTGCCCCTGCCAGTGCCCTCGGCAGCCCTGCCCTCAGCCAGCCAGTCCTCCCACGTGTCCGCCTCCACTCCCGCCTCGGAAGCCTCACTGTGGAAAACACAAGTGCGCACACGTGTGCGTGTGCACTGATGCCTTAACTCGCCTGCAGTTAGAATTTGCCAAGACATGTGGGCTGGAGGACCGCCAGGGGTGCAGGAGTGAGACCCATGAGACAGCTTCTATGAGAGTGGACCCCAACCCCTGGAAGCACAGGGATGCTACTGTGTGACAGTGGGCAGTGCCCAGGGAGGATGAGGCAGAACAAGAAGCCATGCTAGGAAAGCAGCTAGGATGCTGGCCCTGCAGTGAGCGCATGTAATGCTGAGTCCTCTGTCCTCCACTTAATGATGACTTGACCTTGAGATAGTTAGTTAAGTTTCCTGAACCTCAACATTCTCACCTAAGCAATGGGCAGGGTGACTCCTCCGAGCGACTCGTGGGGGCTTGTCAGGAAGCTATCATGTGCCGTTTCGGTGAGAGATGTGGTAATAACCACCATGAAAATAATAACAACGGTCATAAAGCAGATAAGCTTTCATCATCTGGAAAATTCATTTATGTAGAACAACTCATTTTTCGCGCAGGCTGGTGAAATGAGGCATGACAGCATTATGATTTTTTTTCTTTAAAGTGCTTTTAACTGAGCCCAAGGAGGTGTTCGGGTGGCACCCAGCTGAGCTGCGAGGGACCCTGCTCCTGCCTTACAGCCCCTCCCACACACACAGGCCCACCCAGCCCCCGCCTCACCTTCTTGCCCCACATCCTCAGCTTGGATCTCCACTTTGACCGTGTCCCCCCAGATGGGGGCTTTGGTGGGCTCCGTGCTCACAGACGTGACTGCCTTGGAGTTCTGCTCCTTCGCTTCTTCAGAGGTGGTTTTCCTGGGGAAGGGAGGGGCAGGCTGACTCAGAGGGAGGGTGTCCTTCCTGCTGCTCACCCCTCCTGGACTCCACCATCTATGGATCTGAGCGGAGTGGACAGAGAATGAAAGCTCCCTCCCAGGCAGACACCCATGTCACCCCAGATCAGGGGACACCAGGTCTGTCTCTGAGGCTGCCCTGCCTGCTCAGGTGAACACACCGTCTTGCTGGCCACTGCTGAGGCCCTCACAGCACTCGGGCACCAGAGTGCAGGGTGGGGGTGGGAGTGGGGGAGATGCCTTGTGGGGCTGATTGCTGCCCCTGCTAGCACAGGGCTCCCAGCAGGCGCCTACATACGTAGACTTGCGTCTCTTGACCTTTTTCTCTAGGCCTGTTTGGTGGGCAGGGCAGCTGTGTGGTGCTGCTTGCCTGGCCTTCCCTTTGCCCTTCGCTTCCCTCGCCTTCTGGGCCAGATTCCCCAGGCTCAGCTGGGCTCCCACAGCTCTGAACCCTTTCAGTGGAAGACACTCATGCTCCTGCCTTCTGGAGCACCCACTGTGTGCAGGGCCCTGGGCTGGGCAGCCGGAGCTCGGCACGGGGCAGGCCAGGGTGAGGGCTCTGAGGCCGTCAAACACTCCCAGGTGGTGCAGTGCCAAGATGCCCAAGGTAAGACGGAAGCCGGGGCGCTCTGCGCCCCAGGGCATCACACAGGTCCCGGGGTAAGTGTCCCTGAGATCCTGAAGCACCAAGCAGCTCAGTGAGAGCACTTCTCCTGTTGACGCGGTTTTTATGTTGGGGCTACAGATGGTGCTGCTCCACTAAGTGCAGCCACCACAGGGAAGGGAACGCTGGAGAGCCTCACACGCACTCGCACTTGTGCACAAACTACCTCAGGGTCAAAGCAGCCCTGGCCCCACCTCACAGGCCCCCACAGGGAGTGTGGGGGAGGTGAGTCCAGCCAGAAGCTGAGAGCCCATCTGCGCCCTGTGTTAGCAACACCAGCCTGCGGTCTTCCCCAGCCGGCTTGTTCCTCTCCTGCAGGAAGCCCTCTGGGCCCCTGGCCCGTACTGCTCCCTTGGTCCTCTGGACTTGAGTGACACAGTGACCTGGCTCTTCGGTCCCCACTGGTCACAGCCCCACTCCTGTGGATAACCATTCTTGTGGGAGTCTGTCTCTAAGCTCCAGGGGTCAGCTGAGGGTTACTTATTCCGCTTTGACGGAGAGGCAGCGTGGCACGGTAAGGACAACAGGGTCCCTGATTCAGACCATCCGGGTTCCAAATCCCAGCTCTGTACCTTGCTGGCTGTGTGACTCTGGGCCAAGCATGCACCCTGCTGTGCCTGACTTCCTTCATCTGTGAAATGGGGATGACACAGGGCTGTTGAGGGTATGAAGAGAACGACTATGTGTAAAGTACCTGCCACATTGTTCAACACCACGACAGTGTTATTATTAATAATAGCCCCTGGTCTGCTGTGACCCCAACTCTGATATACAAGTGGGGGTCACTGGCTGCTGTGAAGTCCTAGAAAGGGCACAGGCTTCGGTTGCACCCAGAACTGGGTTTGGAGCCCAGGTACGCCCCAGCTGGGTCGCCTCCCTCCTCTCTAAGGGGTGCCGCTCCTCCCTCCGAGGGTGACACGCGGTGACACTCCTGCACGCAGAAGGGCCGGGTCATGCTATTCCTTCATTTGTGATATAAAACAATCTGGGTGTTTCTCACAGGGACCGGAGGGCCATGAAGGGGAGAAAGCGAAACACCGAGGGAGGGCTGAGATGAGAGGGTGGTCTCCCCAAGAGCTGGAGCCCCCTCAGACTCAGGGCCCACCCAGATGCATTGCTGCCCCACCCTGCACAGGGAGCTGCCCGGCTGGAGAGAAGGCATCAAAGCCGGTGGGCACAACTCAGCCGCCTCACCGCACAGGTCCTTCCTTTGGTTCTATGACCTCTGCTGGCTGAAGGGTGCAATCCACACCCCGCCTCCTGTGGCTCTGTGCCCTGGTTCTCCCTGCCAACAGCTGCCCCCAAGTCAGAGCCTCAGCTCTCAGCAGCCAGTCACCCCTGATTTCGCCTGCTCTGTGCATTCCCACAGGTGTTCACCTCCACTCCAGGGGGAGGTTCCAGGGAGGTAAGAGGAAGTCAGTCCTCTACGCCCCAAACATCAAAGCTGCTCCTGCACCACTCGTAGTATTTGGCACCCCCAGGGGCCTCCCAATGAGCCAAGAAGACAGAACCAAGGCTGAGTGCGGGCCTTGCGTCACAAGCAGTGCAGTGACAGAATCAGCTTGCCCCCCCGTCACCCACACTTAGCCTGTCTTCCACCCTCCTGGTATCTTTGGCCTCTTGCCCCCTCCCCTTCTCTCCACAAACTGCTGGATGTCTGGCAGGAGGAATTCTAGGTGGAGAGAGACAGGAAGGACCCTGGGCAAGGCCAAGGGCGCCTACTACCAGTGCTGACTTAGCTCAGGCATGGGAAGAGTTAAGCAAGCATCTCTCTTTTCCCTCAAACACAGGGGAGAAATGTCAGGGCTAGGGGAGTGGGCATGAGGCCCCAGGGGAAGGCGGGAGCTTTTAGCAGGTGGAGGGAGGCTGTCAGGGTAATGGCTTTTCCTGGCACAGCTGACTCCTCTGGGCCTTGATGCTATTCTAGAAACTGCAGGGCTACAGGGGCCTCTGATTCCATAGAGAATTAGAAAAAGGGACCGGCTCACTCCCTGCTCCCAGCCCCCACTCAGCTGGGCACATGGGGGGCTGGGTTCTAAGACCCTCAGGCCCCTGAGGGAGCGAGGTCTCCCAGTGCAGTGTCAGAGCCCAGGGGGCTCTCCAGGACCCGTTTGCACACAGCCATCTGCGAGACTGAGACCCTCCCTCCTGTCCCCGGACCCCAGGGTGCAATTGCTGTCCTGGGCCTCAGACTTAATTCAGCCATGTTGGGGAGGGCAGACACTTCAAGATAGAACTGGAGTTGGGTTCAGAGGTACAATGCAGTAGTCGTGGGTCACAGGCTCCCGGGAAATGTGCCCACCTCCAGCCTGGCCCAACCCCAGGGCGCTGGAGAAGTATGCATGTGCCTGAGAAATGCCAGCCAGTGGCCCTGTGGGGGCCAGGCCCATCACAGCTGTGAGAGGGAGGGAAGGAGAAGGACTCTGCTTTCCTTCTGTGAGGCCCTAACTAAGGCAAGTGCATGGTCTAGTTCCCAGGGGCTGCGCTGTGGGCGGAAGTGAGTGGGGGGAGAGTTCAGGACATGGATGGAGTGTGCCCAAGCTCCAGAGCACCCCAACCTTGCACTGACCTCTGAACGCCCTCCAGGGCACACACCTCAGGGGCAGAACCTGTGTGCCACTGTCCCTGCCTCTGGAAGTCTCCCCTGAACAGCCCCTCTCTTTGATGCCCCTCCTTCAACACCAGCACATGTGAGTGCATGTGTGTGTGTGTGTGTGTGTGTGTGTGTGCGCGCGCGCAGGCATGCTGGGGCGCCCACGCGTGCACACACACACACACACACGCACACACACACACACAGAGGCTGCACCAGAAAGCTCTGTGTGCCCCACTGTACCCGATCTCCATCCCTCACCCCCAGCTGCCAGCCTACAAGCTACCTCTGAGGTCTCTAAGCTCAGCTCCCGCAGCTGCCCAGCCTGTCCGCTTGGGCTCCCACCTCCTCAAAGCCTCAGAACATGAACAGTTATCAAGCTCTGGCCCCGTCCTGGAGAGGGCTTTGGAAGCTCAGCATGCAGGCCATCGGGCTTGTCCTGAGTGCCAATCCCAGGGCAGCTCCCGGGGGACCAAGGAACATGGGAGAGCCCCAGTTCAGCTCTGTTCTGGCTGCGGGGTCCTGGCTGGGCAGTCCCCCGAGTCCTGAAGCTCCTGGGATGGAGGTGGATGGGCAGACTGAGAAAGGGAGTCTGGGCAGAACTTTTAGATGGGTGGGTGGTAAAATGAGAGGTCTTGAGACCCTTTGACCTCATCCGCCATAGCCCTATTTCTCGCTAACCTGGGAAACTTGGGAGATGGGGAAACAGATTCAGATTAAGTTTGCTCCAGGCTAGATGCCAGGTGTGCCGTGATGGGCCTCATTTCTGTCCTGAGAAGGCAGGGCTAGTCCCCTCTACCTGCACCCTCCGTGCCCACCTCCGCGTCAGGACGGCCAGCCTCCCCCAGCCTCCTGAAGGCCAAGAGGCAACCAGACCCCAGACCGCAGGCCTACCTCCATCCCTGGAAGGCACAGAAAAAACCAGTGACTGCTCCTCGGCCCAGGAGCCCAACATCATGCAGCAGGGACAGAATGGGAGAGTCGGCCTCGGCAGGGGTGGTCACCTGAATAGGACGAGCAAAGCCTGGTTCTTGTGTTTCTGACCCTCCCTCCACTGGACCTGGAAGGGAAGGTTTCCTGGAGGAGGCAGGGCTTGAATAGATGGACATTCCCAAGTAGAAGATACCATGTTTCCCTGAAAATAAGACCTAGCCAATCAATGAGTCTTTTGGAACAAAAATTAATATAACACCCAGTATTATTTTACTAATATAATATTAGACTAATTACTAATATAATATAAGACTGGGTCTTATATTAATTTTTGCTCCGAAAGACGCCGCTGATTGTCCAGCTAGGCCTTATTTTCGGCGAAACACTGTAGAGCCTGAGGCTGGGAGAGGCCGTGAGCTGGCTCGTGGGCAGGTCTGGGGAGAGAGGTTGTCTGGCTGATCCAGGTCTGTGGTTGGGAACATGGGATTGGGGGTCAGAGAGGGAGAGAGCAAGGCTTGTGGTCCTCTCCGACCTTGCTCTCTCTCCAGCCCCCTTCTGTCCACGCCCATGTGCGGTGTCCTCCGAGGCCAGACAGTCAGGAGGGAAAACCACTGGGCCTCACAACGTCTGGCCCTGGCCAACAGGAGCCACTCAGAGGAGGAGGCAGATAGTACCTCTGAAGCCCCCTTCTCTCCCTCTCCCACTTTACCAGACAACAGCACATCAATGACACCCCCACTCCATGCCTGCCCCTCCCCCCGCCCCCAGTGCAACTGGTCCTTATGGGTTTTGTGCTTTTCGGAGGTTCCCACTTAAGGCATGAACAGAGCTGTTATTCTCAGCAAAGCGATGGGCTCTCATCCTGGGTTTCATTTATTAATTGGACTCTAATGAACCATTGCTAATTGCCAATGGAGCTACACCATGACAGGTGGACCTCGATTTAAAGAATGACTGACTGGAGCAAGGGGGGCTATAAACTGGAGACCAGCCAACTCCCCACCTACAGGGGCGTGTCTCTCCCTGCACTTTCCTGCAGGGAGTGGGGACTGCTCTGGAAGTCAGAAATGGCACATCCCAAAGACCTCTGAGCTGAGCACTCTGCCAAAGGGAAATGTCTTTCTATAAAACAAGATTGCTGCTTCCCACCTGCCCCCACACACTTTATCCGAAATAGCCCCGCTGATATCAGGCAAACCCTCATGGGCAACGCACACTCCCCATGGCAGCTCCCGGGGAACGGCAGGGGTATTCTTTCCTTCTGACCCAGGGGGAAACCACAGCCCACAGAGCTGTAAACAGTGCAAACTCAGGCTCCAGCCCTGGTCTGAGGGGCACTGTCACGCCCTCTTCTCTCCTGGCGGGGATTTCCTCGCTCAGAGAAATTGTTTTTCTCTGTTGAGGCAGGAGACAGGCAAAGCGAAGAAGGACCCCTGCCTGCACCATCTGCCAGCGAGCCTTTGGGGAGTCCAGCAGTCGTCTGCCCCGTGGCCAGCTGGGTGAGCGGCCCTGGGGGCCGTCTTCTTAGGAGAGGGGGAGCCAGCTGTCAGCCAGCACAGCAGCTCCAGGGGATGGAATGACAGTCTCCTTGGCAAGGTACTGGCCTGGGTGCGACAGCCCTGGAAGATCTCGCCATGACTTGGGATCGTTCTCAATGGGTCGCTCTGATCATCCACTCTTCTGAGGATCCCCTTTCTCATGGGTGCAGCCTCAGAGCAGGAGAAATGTGGGCAGACGTATGGGTGAACTTCCTAACCTCCCAAGAATCACCCGAGTCACTCTGATTCTGGTTCCTGGACTTGCTTGCATGGTGTTTAGCTGAAGATCTGAAGTCTGGGGTATCTTAGACTCCTGCCCCCTTTGCCAAAGACCAGCTTCCTGAGGGGTCCTGCTACCCAAGTACAGGAACCCGCTAACTACCATCCACCTTGGGAGATTGTGGGCAAAGGATGAGTGAGGGAGATTTATCTGTTTACTCGCCACTACCACCAACCCCAACTAGACTGAGCTCCTTGAGAACAGGGACCAGCCTTGACACTGGTGGATCTGTTCCCAGCTCCCAGTCTGGGCACAGGGGGACCCAGCAAGTGTTTGTGAATGAAGGAAGGGGTGACAGACCCTTGGAAAGTCCCATGGAGACAGGTAACCCCTCTGCTCCAGCTCTGCTAAGCCTGCCCCAGCCCAGACTGCTGGACCCTGCTGTACACCGCCCTAGAAGCAGCTCTTGGGCTGGGAGGGGGCTCCAGGTACCCTCCAAAAGAAAAGAAGGGGTACCTCTCAGACACGTATAGAGGACATGCAGCACTGGCCCCTGGGAGAAGAGGACAGTTAGCGAAACCGGAGGGGGAGGTTGAGTCTGAGTGGGTTGGGGGCTCAGGGGGTAGGTGATGAAGAGAGGTCCAGAGATCCTAACTGAGCAGAGGTGATTGGTCTTCCTGTAAAAGCTGGCCAGTTTCACACCGTTGTTTGGATTTCCAGCCCCTCTTGAAAATTTGAGAGAGCTGACAACCTAAGACTGCATTACTCCAAGGCAGAAATGGGTATGGGGTGGCTCGGGGCTGCTCCTTAGAATGACCTGTGTGCTCTCGAGTTTGCCACAGTCCCTTCTCCTCTGCTGCGTCACACACCTGGCTGGCTGCCACATTTCTGCAACTGGCTTGAGCCCAGAAGGCACGGACTTTGCCATCCTTGGTGCCATTCCTTCTGATAGAAGCTCACTATGTGTGTAGGGACTACAGGTGACAGAAACGGGGAGACCACAAGCAGGAGGAGCTGAGCTGGGACCCAGGTCCCAGCTCCCTGCCTGGTGGCCTCCCCCACTCTTCCACAGATGCTGGACCGTGTAGCACTTGACCCTGAAGCCCGTGCGGGCCAGGCAAGGGCAGAGGGAAGCCAGACACCACAACTCCTGGCTGCCCAGGTGTCCTGGGGGGCAGGAGGAGCCCTGCTGGCAGCTTTGCCCTCACTCAGAAATAGGCAGCAGCCTGCGCAGAAGGCCCCCCCTGGCCTGCCTCTCTGCCTGAGGTCTCCCCAGGCGTACTTGCTTCTCTGGGAAAGCACTGCCTTCTGGGGCTGCTTCTCCAGGAGCAGTGCCCCTGGGGAGACCTCATGCTTTTTGGGTCTGAACAAGTGCTTCAGGCATGAGAAGACCTCAGGGGCCCTGGGCAACGGTGATAGGGGAACATCTGGAAAGAATCCTTGTGGCTTCAGTCTGCCTGGGGGGTCACAGGCCAACTATCCTTAACCACTGACACCAGCTGTGTTTACAACTGTGAGATGTAGGGATGTTCTCACCGAACAGCAATTCTGAGGCTCTGAGACTTGAGACGTCACGAGAGCAGGTGTGGGTAGGTCAGGCCACAGTGTGGGCTGGGGAACTTGTGGTGGGGATAAGACCCCGGGTCCCCAGGTCCTACCAGAGCCGTCTCCCCTCCCACATGCTTTTTCCCACAGGCATTTTGCTGGGAGGGAAGGAGCCTTGACCTCTGGCCTGATGAGGATGGTCGTCTTCACATGCTCCACTCCCCCTGGACAGCCATGTGACCTCAAAACAGTCCCTTCCCTGTCCTGGGCCTTGGCCTCCTGGCCTATCACGTGGAGCCAAAGCCACCTGCCTCCCGGGCCTGCTGGGTGAGTGTCAGAGTGTGGAGAACCAAGCTTCACGTGAGTGCGGCTGCTTTATTCCTGGGACTATCCCATGATCACGGTCACGGTCACTGAGCCCATCCCTCTGGCTGCTGGCACCACTCTGGGGTCACCTGTGTGCCGTGCCAGGCCTCCACCCACACCACCCAAATCCCTGCCCTCTGGAGCCCTTTGCCAAGGCCATAGCCAGACAGGGGAAGGTGTGGGCAGTCCACACCTGGGAGAGCTCTGCAGGCTGGTCACTAGATCTGCTCTGGAAAGCTGGCTTAGGGTCCTGATGCCCACAGTCCGCTTCCGAGAGGGCAACTGACGCACGAGGATTAAGGCGGGATGAGGTGGAAAGAACTCGGATTTGGGAATCCTGGATCCCGGCTTGGGAACTTACTAGTTCTGGGACTTTGGCCAAGTCCCAAAAATGCTCTGAGCCTCAATAACCTCGTCTGTAAAATGAGGATAGTACTTTACCTAGCTCACAGGACCAAGCAATGATTAAATTATGTGATACACACACACACACACCACATACACACTTAGCACATTTGCCATGTGTATGGTAGGCACTGGATAACTATAACCTTCTTTAACCTTCCTTCTTCGTCTTTTACCAGGGCCTTAGACAATTGTCCCACTTCCAATAACTTCTTCAATTAATCACCAGGGTCAGGGCTCAGTCTGTGACCAAGGTCAGTCTCAGTTCTGTGGCCAGAGCTCAATCTGTGATCAGGGTCAGAACTCAGGGTGTGATCGAGGTCAGTCTCAGTCTGGGGCCAGGGTCAGGGCTCTTATGCTTATCCAAGAAAACCAAAGACTTCTGAGTATGACTAAATGGCCTTGCTCTGTACCCTGCCCCTCCCACCAGGGCCTGGGCCAAGCTTGCTCCATGTACACAGAAGAAGCAGCCCTCTTGCTCTCAGCATTGGCTATATCCCTGCTCATTAGCTCTGGGCAGCAAGCAGTCAGAGAAGCAGCTGCCAACTGGTAGCTCAGCCATCAGCTTTTGGCTAATGGTCAGAACCCCACAGGCCATCTCCTGGCTGGCCCCTTCCCCACACACTGCCCACTGGGCACCCCCACCTGTCAGGGCCACTGCCTTCCTGGTCCCTGCCGTGCTCTGATTGGCAGGTCTCTCTGTGCCAGGCTGGGAGGCAGGTGCTGGGCACTGCTCAGGCCCCAGGGCCTTGAGTCAGGCACACAGACCAGTCAGGGAAGAACCTAGGCCTGGGCACTGGCCCAGCAGACCTGGATGTAGAATCTATCTTGGGTGGTACAGCTGAGGCTCTTATTGCTTCTAAAGAACTGAGACTGTTTCCCAGGCCAGAGCACAAACACAGCAAGCTTGGAGCAGCATGGAGGCCAAAGCATACATCCTGGCCATGGGAAGACGGAGACTCAGATGGGGCAGGGATGGGCCTGAGGTCACACAGGGAGTCGGGGGCTGTGGCCAGACTCTGGGCTTTCCTGATTCCATCTGGCTTCTCTCCACTGCCCTGTGGCTTTCTTCTGATAGGTCTCACGGGCCCCGCTGTGAGAACTGCTAAGGCTATCCCTCACCCCGCCCCCGGCCCCTGCGTCATGATTTACCTGGTGGCATCTCTCCCTGTCTGGCTCCACCATCTCTGCAGCCCTTTGAAGCAGGTTCCCAGGTAAAGTATTCAGGCATTGAGAGGTGAAGTAACTTTCCCAAAGTCACAAAGTAAGCTAGAAATGGGGCGGATTCGTTCATTCATTCATCCATTTATTCATGCATTCAATCATTACTTATTGGCAGCGTCTTACATTCCAGAGACTGTGTTGAAAAGCAGGGATTGGATGGTGAGCAAAAGATACCTGGTGGTTGTTCATGACACTCGTGGGGCACAGTGGAGGGCGCACTGAAGAAGAGGAAACCAGGAATTCCATAAGAGCACATAAAGCATGTGACGCTGCAGCTGCGACACTGGAGGAGCACATGCCCCACAGTGGGAAGCGTGTCATGGAGGAGGAGTTAGCCTGGGCTAGGAGGTCTCGGAGGGTTTCCTTGAGGAGGTGATGACTGAGCTGAGATCCAAAGAGGGGAGGGAGAGTGTGCAAAGGCCTGGAGTGGGACGGAACAGGGTCTGTTCAGAGAATAGAGAGCTGTCCGCTGTGGCTGGAGCAAAGAGAAGGGGTCGTGTTGCCAGGGAGCTGGAGGGGCCAGCAAAGACCCAGCTGTGCTGGGCCTGGAATCCTCTTTACTCTGGGAGCAATGAGAACCCATTGGACGGTTCAAAGAATCGGTTCCTTTGGCAATATGGTACCATGGTGTTAAACGGTAGCCTGATTTTGAAGGGGGTTTGAAGACGGGCAAGATCAGAGGTACCAAGAGCAGAAGCATAAGGTGGTGGAGCTGGTGGAGAGAAGCAGCCAAACCCAAGACAGGAGAGAAATTGACATGACTTGGTGATGGATTGAATGGGGGTGAAAGGATGTGATCACTGATGCCAGGATGGGCATGAGCTCATGTGGAGAGTATGGAGAAAGAACAACCGAGGGTCGAAACTTGGACAAGCCAACATTTAATGCCAGGTGGAAGAGATAAAGGGGTGCCCAGGGAGGAAAATAAGAGAGGGGGGCATTTGGAAGCCAGGAAAAGAAAGGGCTTCAAATAGAATGAGTGGTCATGAGGGGCGGAGAGATTGAAAATGAGATGACTGTTGGATGTAGGGCCAGGCAAGGCGATCGCTGGTGACTTTAAAGCTATTTCGGTGGAGAGGTGGGTCAGATTGGAAGCAGGTCAGTGGCTCAGATGCAAAGAGACAGAAGCACAAGATGAGCCAAATGGACGTGTTGGCCTGGGGTGGTGGCCACTGGAGGATGCATCCTGTTACTAGACTGGCTCAAGGCTGGAGCCTGGATGGGCTGAAGGGGTCACACTCCAAACTAGGGAGGCCCCATCTTTGCACCTGAACCCTCTCTAGCTCCCCACTAATGGGCTCAGTGAGTGAATGGCTTCAGGGCACTCTCTGGTGCTTCAACCCCCGCTCCCCACCACCATGGGTCTGTCTGCTGGGGATGCAACAAACCCAGAGAGGAGGGCAGAGCTGGCAGACGCAGGAATCCCCAGGGTCCCACCTCCAATCAGAGGTGAAACACCGTGGGATGGCAGAGAGCAGGAAACTAGGCCAGGAGACCAAGCTGAGTGAAGCAGAAAACACAGGCAACAGAAAGAGGAGAAAAAATATTTTGAAAGAATATGACATTATATACTCATATATTTAATACATATTATTTAATGTACTATTTAATAGTATTTAATGTACATAACATATATGTAATATTGATTTTAAGCATCAAAATATTCATGGTGAGAAAAAGAAAAACTTTCGTGGACTTCTTATGCCCATTGTGTGCCTCCTTACTGTGCATTTGGAATCAGACTTACGGGGACATCATGTTCTTCCCAGGGCTTAGGGCTTCAGAGAGCGGTGGTCCTCCCTCTGGGGTTCCTGCCTGGGGCTGGGGGCTCGCACTAAAAGCCCCTTTCAGGTCCCACCAGCTGGGCCTGCCTTTGCAGAAGCTCTCCCTTCTGCTTTCATTTGCATCTCATTAGCACCACCTTGGGCTGGTGGCAGCTCAGCCTCCTGGAGCCTGGAACGCCGGCTGCAGCCTCGCCCAGGCCCCGCTCCCTGCCTCCTCCCTAGGTGGAGATGGGTGCGGCGATGAGCTCCCCCCGCCCCCACACCCTTCGCCCGGGCTCGGGCCGGCTTGGCTCCAACTGAGCGTTCCCATGGCAACCGGGTGATGGCGCAGGTCGCGATGCCTGCCGAGGAGCAGCGCGGGGCCCCTAGTTCCCCGCCCGCCGCCAGGCTGGATTGGTGATAGGCAGGGCCTCAATCTCCCGAGATGATGGGCGATAATTGGTTTATGGAAATAGCTGAGCCGGGAAGGCGAGCTCCCTGACAAGCCGGCTCTCCGCCACCTGTCCTTCTTCACTGCAGAAATGGAGCTGGGGGAGGGTAGGACCCGCGAGCTGGGCGAGTGGAAATGGCGCTTTGGACACAAGCAAGTGTTTCACCTGTTGGTCTCCAGCATACCGTCTATCCTCGTTTCACTCTGTGGGGGTTCAGGGGTTGTTGTCATAGTAACCTGGTGTTCCTCGGGCCCTAAGTCTGTGCTCAGGCCTATGCTGGGAGCACTGCAGGGGGAAATGGAGATGAGACCTGGACCTGTACTGGGGAGCCCCATTTTGGGGGACAGAGGAGCAGCACATAATTTATATGAAGTGCATCTGACCAGTGTAGCCACTGCTGCTGGCCTCCAGAGGGGGAAGGGCTCAACTCTGGTGGCTGCCTGGAGGAGGGGGCAGGATGAAGGGCTTTGAAGGTGGGATTTCAGCAACTGTTGGGGAGAGGGCTGGGTGCGGCAGGCACTCCCCAAAAGAAAATGTGGGGAAAAGCCTGGAGGCAGGCACTGTATGATGCTGTTATTGGTGGAGGAGGGGGGTATAAGGAAGTGGGGGGGGCTGGTGGGTCCCACTGTCCACAGAAGGGGCTAAGGGAGGACAAGCTTATGGGAGGGGCCACTGCACAGGGCTTTATAATCAAGATCGAGCGGATGTCCAACATCCACGTGGAAGGTTGGCCGGATGGAGACTGCTGCCCTTTGATGCCTTTCTGGGAGAAGTGAAGTCTGTGACGCAGTCAGCAGACGTGGCCTGGCTGGCCCCACTCGGATACCAGGCTGACTGCAGCTAGCTGGAGGGGGGACGTGGGGTACATTCAAGGACCAGAACTAGGGAAGCCGCCATGATAGACAGGACTGGAGCAGTGGTGGGGGCCAAAGAGGAGCATGGCTGTGAGCACCTTACCCCAGGACTGTGCATGGTGGGATGAGACCCCCCCACACCCAGGCTAGACGCAGCAGGCCCCAGGTCTTCTCCTTCCTTTGACAACCCCCAGACAGGCCTCCCCAGGCACTCTGCCTCCTGAGGCCAGGCTGTGGCCAAGCCCTGCCCAGAGGGCACTGGATTCAAGGAGTGGTCTTCCTTCTTTCCCCAGCCCTGGTGAGCAGCTTCCACACAGCAGAGGGTGCCAGGCCTCGCATTCGCAGATCCCTCAGCCCCGTGTGATTCACGCTTGGCTTTCCCCCTGGGTATCAAGGCCCAGCCCCGAACCTTTGGGTGCTGATATTCCAAACATCCATACTTTGGTTTCTGCTCCAGCTGACACCAGCCCCCACCCCACTCTCAGCCAGCTACTTACACTACCACGTAGGGCCATGGCTCAGAGCCATCCTTGCAGGCAGGGAGGTTGGTGGCCCCATGGAGAGTGACAACGATGGTCTCCTTATTAGAGGGAGACAGGTGGCTCATGATAGATTCTGCGTTCTGGGAGGTGTTCAGGGGGTCCTCTGGGCCTTCAGCGACCTGTGGCAAGAGCAGGGGCTAAGTGGCCTCTTCTGGTGTGGTTCCCTCCCAACTGCCTCCGAATAACTCGAATCCTCTCATAACGGTACTTCCTCTCCAAGTGTTTCCCTCTGTCAGGCCCCAACCCAGTCTGGAACTACAGGTCCCAAAGGTGCAGTCACTGTCGGCCCCATTTTCTCCTGACCTCTATCCCACACCCCACATCTTTCCTAGTCTCTCTCATGCCTCTCCCCTCATCCTGGATCCATCACTTCCTGCAGAACGAGCCAGGTTCCCTCACCATTCAAGTCCAGTCCCACCGTTAAGCCTTTACTTTCGCAGGTACCCTTGCCTGTGATTCCCAACTCTTGTCCGCTTTTGAGGCCCTAGCAATTGGCCTTCTTTTGCTCTCCTGTGACCTCACCCTAGGTCCGCCGTGCACACCACTTTACAGTTTACGAAGCTTATCCAGGGAGTCACCAGTGCATTAATGGAGATAAATGAATATGTCTGTTCCAGATGCCTCATCCATGTTCTACCCAGAGAACCCTGCAGGCCAGGAAGGAGGAGAGAGAGGTGCCTGCCCACACATGAGGCCTCCTAGGCTGGTTGGCCCAAGCAGACTCACGTGCAGGGCTTCAACAACTCAATAATTTGGGGATTCGTGGCCCAAAGGGCCATGGTGATGAGAGTTGCTGAGAGGAGACAGAAGCCATTGCTGGGGCAGTCAGGGAAAGCAGCTGGGAGGAGGAGGCCTTAAAGGGTTGGGAGAACATGGGTGGGTGGAGCAGGGAGGACAGGCTGGAAAGCAGAACTGGAATGGAGACGCAGAGTGGAAAGGGGCGGGAGTTCCCAGAGGCCGAGGGCAGGCCCAGGCTGTCTCTAGAGGCAGTGGGGAGTCAGTAGGGTGGTAGAGATGGACATTGTGGTGAGTAAAACACTGGGGTGGGGAGTGTGTGGACATGGGGCTGCTGTGACTTGGGGTGTCCTGGTCCTGCCTCTGCACTGGCTAGCTGACTAGCACTCAGTGCCTGGAATGACATTGACAGTTGACCCAGATTAACCTGGCAGGAGGCCACCCCCACGCTTTGTCCTTCCGGCTGACTGACACTTGCTGATGTGAGGGGCAACAGAGGGGCCCTCCTGGCCCTGGGAGGGGAGCAGTGGACCTTTCAGGTTGGAGATGGGGCCCTGAGGGAGCCACTGGGGGCTGACCGTCTTCTCTGCAAAGCTCAGCCTGTCAGACTCTGCATTCTAGGCCAGGCCCTGGTAAGGGTGGGTGGTCCTTAGAGCGGGAAGGGTCCATGGGGACCATTGAGAACGATGTCCTATTGTGCAGAGGGGAGACCAAGGCCCAGAGAGGAGTGAGGACAGGGTCCTGGCAGGCTATGGACTGGTGGTAACCGCAGCAGGCTAGGTCCCCGGCTCAATCCTGATGAGTGTCAGGAGAGCTGGAGTTCAACCTGAAGCCAGTCGTGCCCTGAGAGTCATTTTCCCCCAGGGGACGAGGAGGGCTTGGACCATTCTGTCTGGAACCCTCCCTGCTGCTGTGTGACAGCGCAGGTTCCCCACACACTGTCTGCTCCCACCTTGAGCCTGGGGGTCGTAGCACAGTGGCTCCTGGCTCCTGGCAGCCTCCAAGCAGAGGGAAAGGGAAGGGCTGCTATTTCATTCAGTTCTCATGACAGTGGTGTGGGGTGACCATAGATATGAGCCCCATGTAACTCTAATCCATCAGCATGTCCTGCCAGCCCTGCCTTCAAACCACGTCTAGAATCTGACCCTTGTTCACCGTCTCTAAGCACGAGCGTCCGAGACACCAGATTTTTGCACTTGATTCCTAATTGCTTTCCTATTTCCCTCTGGCTCTCCATCCACCCTGCCCTACCTCATGGAGCGGCGGGAGTGAACCTTTATAAATTTCAAGCATACCATATTACTCTGCTCAAATCCTGCAGCAGCTCCACATTTCACTCAGAGCCTCACAATGCTGTAACGACCAGCCTGCTCTGGCCCAGGAAACTGACCTCACCTCATCCCTAGGCCCCTTGCTCACTCCCCAGCCACCCGGGCCTCCGAGCGGTGTCTCCCACGCACCAGGCTGGCTCCCGCCTGGCAGCCTGTGCCTTCCGCCTGGCCTGCTCTCCCTGCATGTACCTCCCTGTGGCTTGCCCCCTGCCTTCCTGCAGGTCCCACTCATTATCAGAAAGGCCTTCCTGGTACAAGCTGTGGTTCTTGTCTAACAAAGTGACTAATTAGGAGGTGAGAACCCAGGCCCAGCGCCAGAAGTGCCAGCACTACAGAGACTCCTCTCCTTCTTCTGACTGAGCAGCCCCCCACACCTCAGGACCCTGTCACCATCTACAGAGGGGATGAGTTACCCCACCCCCTCTCCCCTATTCCTCTGCCAGGCCAGGGTGGGAGGAGGGGGAGGCAGGTCAGCAGAAGGAACCCCTGCCAGGTGTCAGGAGGAAGGCGGGGAAAGGAGCCACAGAGCCACCTCCACCCCTCATAGTAGAGATGCTGCCTTTTCAATGTCCCACCCTCACTGCATACCCCACAGCCCACCCTACTCCCCAGCACGTTTGGTCTCCTTGTTTGGTGGTGTGGGAGCAAGAATAGCAGCCTGGGGGTCCAAGACCTAGATTCCAGCCCAGCTCTGCCCCCAACTCCCTGTGTGTCCTCTCTGAGCCTTCATTTTCCTGCCTGGTCAAGGGGGGGATATCTGGAATGGTGTACAGTCAGACTTCCCAGTAATTGGCCTAAGGTTCCTGCAGTGAAGTCAGAGGAGTTGACTAATGTCCCTCCTACGCCCAGATTCCCAGGAGGTAGTGGGCCCAGCTGCCGCATTGCTGTGAGGGAACAGGGCCTGTCACGAGCCCCTAGAGCCCCAGAAGTGAGGGCCCAGCACACAGCAGTTTGCCCAAGAGCTCTCACAGACTCCCTGGCAGCGCTGGAGCCCTGCCAGGCATTTTGCGGACCAGACCATAGTTGTGCCCCCTCTCTGTCCTTTACCTCCTCTGCCTCCTCTGTGCCTCCCCTGTGGGCAGCTTTCCAGGAAATAAAGCTTGCAGGGGTGTTGGAGAGAACTGCTTGTGCTCCACTCTGGGCATGAGGCCAGGTGCCAGGCTGGCGATTCCTGGTGTGGTCTGAAGGCATGTGCCCGCTGGGCAGGCTGGGCCCTGGGACCAAGTGGGAGGCCAGGAGGGGCTTTGGTGGACCAACCTTTCTGCCTTCCCCTCTTTCCTGCATAACTTGCCCCAATGACTGATCAGCTTCCTGGATGGAATCTGCAGGCTTCCCTCAGAGACACGCCTGTATCAGTTCCAATGTCCTCACTCCACCCCACCCTCCCCGGCCTGCGTTGGAGAAATCATCAGGGAATAGAAAATGCATGTGCTGGGTTACATGTGGGGGAGAAAACTGTGGGTGATGGCAAAACTCCCGTAAGTCCGAGGCCCCAGAGACCCATCTGTGGGGCTGAGATGAACCCTGGATGGCGGCGGGAGTTCATGTTCCTGAATACACTTCCTGCCAGCCAGCAACAGAGCTGAGTACTCACTCACCATTGGCTTATTTCCGTTCATCAGCCCACCCAGCACTGCTGGGGTGCAGACTTTGGTGGGCAATGTTTGCAGGTAGGGGTCTGGCCGGCCCCCAAAGCAGCTCTCTCAGCTCCTATGCTGGGGCCTGGCGCGTGGCGGGCTCAGTCGTTGCTAAGTCCAGTGTCTTTACCCTCTGACAGTTGGCCTTGCCCTCAATAAGCCAGGATTAGCCAGCAGATGTCCCGAGGGACCTGGGCTGCCTATCACTTAGGGTGTTTCGGGATGTATGTGCTGGGGGAGAGGACAAGGTGGGGGTGAGAGATCTGACCAGCAGTGAAAGAGTAAATGGCCCATTACTTCAGCTCCCAGGGCTGGGGCTTAAACTTGTTCTGGTGGCAGGAGGGATGGAGGACACAGACTCCACCACTCCCTCAAGACCCCGTCCCCTGCCGCCTGCTGCCCCAGAAATCTGGGAGGCCATGGAAAGCAAGAAAGCCCAGTTCCACCTCCAGAAGCACCAGAGGAAGGGCCCCGGGCTATGAGGCAGGCCCCTGATCAATCACTTGGGCAAGTTGTTAGACTCAGGCGGCCTCAGTTTCCCAGCTGCATCACAAGGGCTTTGAGTTAAAAATGGTCCCTCATGTTCCTTCTAGTTTCAGCTTCTAAATTTGCCTGGGACACCCTTTTGTAGGTGAGGAAACAGGCTCAGGGACAACCTCTTGCACTTGCCCCAGGGCACACAGCCTAGCTGGTGGGGCAGAGCTGGAAGGGGACCAGGATCCATCTGCCTCCACTCTGCTCTCCCAGCCTCCTTTGGATGTGACCTGCTTTCCCGGGGCCACAATGTTACGCCTTCAGGCTCATAACCCAAGCAGCCAGAACTCAGGTACCAGCGAGGAGTTGGGGCGTTTGAAGCAGGAGATGCTTTTCAAAAGATTACACAAAAGTCACAAATCATAACGAGAAAGACTTACAGATTGGATAACTAAAAAAATCTCTACCCACTTCTACAATGGTCCAAAATTCACTACAATACAAAGACAAACAGGAGAAAATACTTGCAATCTATATAAATGGATGAATATTGCTGTGTGTGTACAAAGAGCACTGAAATCTATAAACATCACCACAAGAAAGAGATGTGAGTGGAGGATTCTCCAAAGAAGAAACAGGAACGTGTAATACAATATACACATTATAAACATAAGTTTTCTGTTTCCCGGAGCTATGAATCAAATAAATCGGACTCCTCCTCAGGGCTCCCACACGCACTCCCGGGATCCCCCCAACCAGCTTGGGGGGCAGGTGGCAATAAGCTTCAGGAGCCAGCTGGCAGATTAGGGCCCCCCACTCAGGCCAGCCTGGTACCTGGTCCCCAGTGTGTGACTTACCAGAAGAAGGCTTAACGGGGGAGAGTGTAATCAAGGGGAGGAGCCCACAGACACCCAAGTCAAGGGTAATATAGTGAAACCCACATTGGGGCCTGGTACCCTTAGCTATTTGGTTTATTTGACCTATGAGTATAACTGCAAAGAGGCTGTTCCCAAGTCAGCAAGTAGCTGTGTGTCCTTGGTCTTAGCTGTTTTGCCATCCTTGTTGGTAAGTGGCCCAGTCGAGGGCATGGGTTCAACTTTGCCAGTTAGCAGAAGGTAGGGGACCCCTGGCGTGGAACTGTTTGCCTTTAATTGCACTGATATTCTAGTCCACGCAAGGTTGTTCTGTGCCCACAGCTATTTATTAAGCACCTACTATGTGTCAGGCACTATTCTGAGTGCTGGAGATATGGCAGTGATGAAAACAGACAAAAATCCCTTCTTTCCAGGCACTGGAGCCCATGTGGCTGGGGCAGAAGCTGGGCCAGGGCTGGAGGGTGTGGGGTAGTGGGGTGTGGCACTGCCAGGGCAGAAGCCCGGGAAACTCCTAGAAGACCTTGGAGGGTGATGGTGAGCCATCTCCGTGGGCTCTCTCAGCCTCTATGACCCCAGCAACAAGAAGGCAGAAACTCCTTTCCAGGCTGTGGGGATGTGACACCAAGTTCAAGCTATACCCCTCTCTGGGTCATGGGGAGACTGGCAGAAATCACCAGGTCAAGGTAGTCGGAGTTGATAACACCTGCGAGCCCATGTAGTCCAAGTGTATAGGACACCTAACTTGGAAGAGACACACAGATCACCTCGGTCCCCATTTCACAGCTGTGGAAACTGAGCCAGAGAAGGAAAGCTTTGTCATGCATTGGGGGCAATCATACATGGACTCGGAAGGAGAGATGAATCCATGCAGTGCACGGCCCGTGCCCCCACGCCTCACCTTCTTCTGTTTCCGGCCCATCCTCCTGGGGGCGCAGTGTTTGGTCTTGTCTAACACTCTCGGGGACCAGTACCTCGTACTGGTGGGGAATTAGGCATCAGTCCTGTCCAGACAGCTGGCCTGGGCGCCCTGGAGTCTTTGGGGTGGTGAAGAGTGTGACGTCAGTGTGGTCTCAGGGGTGCCATACACCGGCTCTGGGACCTGAACAGGGTAAAGGGAAGGTGGGGTAGGTGGAGGCAGGGGAGCGTTCTCAGCAGCCAGACATTCTGTGAGTGAAGATGCCCTGGGGAATCTAGGCCAAGGACAACTGGGCAATTGGCTCCTGGCACCCCCAGGGAGGGAAAGACAGGGTGGTCCTCTCTCTGCCCAGAGCTGGAAAAGCAGGGAGCTTTTCCAGCCAGTTGGGTTACCTGGGCAACACTGTGTGATGTCACAGGGCAAGGCAGAGGTCACACAGACACCTGTCCAGGTGCAGGGGGGAATCAGGAGCCCTTCTCCCTGCTCCTGGAGCTGTGTCCTGACTGCTCTCCAGAACTCAGTGCTTACCCTTCCTGCCCCTGGTGCCCCAAGCTGCCCATCCACCAAGGTTCGCTAATGCCCTGTGCCCAGCCCCCTGCTGGTCACACCGCAGGAAAGGGGGAGACGCTGCCTGCAAGGAAGTTACAACTCGGTTGGTAAAATAGCTGTTTCTCTTCAGGAATCTGAGCCGCCTGCCTCTTTGGGTGCCTAGAGCCTTTTGTTTGTTTAATAACAAAAAAACACAAAGTTCAAGAGAACGGTTTTCTCTTGGAGTGTGGGTGGGAAGATGGGGGAGAGAATGGAGAATAAGCAGATCTGTTGTTGTAATGTTGTCTCTTAGATTGGGTGGTCAGTTAACTGTTGAAAATAAGTTATAAATAACTAAAGAGGGCCACTTATTGTTCAACAGTGGTTTAGGGTGTGGACCAAAGATTATGACTGATCCAATTCTGAGCTCCACAAGCAACTGTTACAAAGATACCTCTTTTTACTGAGCACTCAACTATATGCTGGCACAGTTCTAAGTGCTTGACGTGTGGTGAGATGGCGGCATGAGGAGTGACTGGCCCCCGGCCTGGGGTGGGGTCTGTTCCGTGGGGGGCGAGGTTTGAACTGGGTCTCAAAGAAGGTGTCTGGGAGAGGCCTGTGGCCTGACTCATTCTTCTGCCGGCTGTTTTAGACTCCATGTTGAGGGTTCTTCCCATCTTCCTTGGTTTGGGGACAAAGAGCAGGCCCACCCCGGCAGCAGGAGGCAGGAGGCCTCCCAGCTTCTCCCTCCGCTTCTCCACTCCAGAGACAGAGAAGCAGGGAGGACGTAGCCCCCCCAATGTAGAGACAGAAACACTTAGGCCTCACCTTTGATTAGAACCAAAGGACCAGCCGAGGTCACCCAGATGGTTGGGGATGGAAGCCGAGAGGCACTTCCGGTTTTCTCCCTTTCTACGCCTGCCAACGATGGTTCCCCTGGCTCCTGGGCCAACACGGTCACAACCCAGGATGCACAGAGAGTCTCTGTGGACCCTTTTCCAGTCCCGCCAGACTGCCTCCCCCTTCCTTTGTCTGGAAGGCTGTGGCAGCAGGTTGGGGCTGGGGTGGCAGGGTGGGGTGACCGGCGCTGCCCCAGTGCCTGCAGGGGCCATTCATAGCCAGTTCAGGGCCATGCAGCAGGGCTGGGAGAGGCCAGCAGGGCACGTAGGGAGCCAACTTTAAGAAGGCACCACTCTCAGGGCTATGCCAGTGCACCTGCCACCATGCCTCCTTAAATTCTGTTCCCTAGCCACTTTGCATGCCTCACTGCGGCTCCTGCCCTGCCTGCAGCTCCTCCCAGTGCCTAAGCAGCCTCTCTCTAGAGCCATCCCTGGGCTCTGGGCTCTCACCCGCTGCCCTACTTAGTATCTGAGCTTTCTGCTGCTGCAGCCCTCAGCCTATGGGCCTTCCAGCCTGGGAGGAAGATAATGCAATTGGGAGATGGTTCCACGCAGTCTGGCTCCAGAGCTCTAGCAAGCCCTGCATACTCAGCAGCCATAGGAAGGAGGACCTTCCTACCACCTCACTCACTGGCTACCCGGCTCCCTGGACCATGGGCCCCTAGGACATTCGCTCCTGCGCTGTATTATCCTTCCCCCAGAACTGCTTTCTCTTCACTAGTGGGGGGCTGGCAGCCTAGGGGCTGGGTGTGGCTTTCCTACTTAACACCCCAGCTACTCTACCTGCCGCCCAGCTATTCTATCTGCCTCATTCTCCGCTCTGCCTCCCTCAGCCAAGGGAAATGAGCCTGCTCCCCAAATGTCCAGAGGAAATTTCTGCTCCCCTGCCCAGGGGCCAACCCAAAGCTTTGATGACTCAGGGAGATCCCGATGTGAGGGGAAGCAAGTAATGATTGTCGTCCCAGCTAATAGGTAACCCTGCCCCTCCCCTCGCCCCTCCCCAAGGAGAGAGCACTTGGAGCCGCATCATTTGGTGGGGCCAGGGGTTAAACACAGTCATTAGAGAGCACACAGCTGTGGGAAGGCCCTGGAGAGAGGCTGCTTAGGCGCTGGGCAGGAGCCGCAGTGAGGCAGGCAAGGTGGCTAGGGTACAGAATTTAAGGAGGCGTGGTGGCAGGTGCACTGGCATAGCCCTGAGAGCGGTGTCTTCTTAAAGTTGGCTCCCTACGTGCCCTGCTGGCCTCTCCCAGCTCTGCCTGGATCTGAGGCAGGGAGGGGTCCTGTTTCCTCGCTGGCTTTGCACTGGGCTTGCTGGGCAGACCTGTGGTTCACAGTTGTGCATTCTCCCTCACACCGCACCCGAGGGCCTAGCTTCTGAGGAGGCAGCCCTTTGGCCTAACTATCCCTGCAGTGAGTCCCAGGGAAGTGTGTCTCCCTGAGCTCACAAACCCGGCCTTCCTTGCCCCTTGGTCCTGTCTCACAACCTATGAGCACGCCCCACTACCCCTCCCCCACTCTTACACACACACACACACACACACACACACACACACACACACACACACCATCACTTTCTCTCCATTTCTTTTGGGCAGCTGAAAGAAAGGGAAAGGGAAGGGATGGATGAGGAGGGAAACTTAGTGTGATTTTGTAACAGATGTGTTCTTGGTTCAGAATCCTACCCCTCCCTGAGCTTTGATCTCCTCCCTTATACAGTGGGGAGATCAATGCTACTCTGAGGACCGAATGAGAAAAGGCAGGAAAAGCACTTAGCACTCACTAATATTCAGTTACATACTCGCTCTTTTTCCTGCTAAGCAACCTTGGACTTGGCAGGTTCTCCTCAGCAGAAATGGGCCCAAGAAGCAAGAACATGTGCTGCGTGCAGCCTGCACTTCTCCACCCAGCACCTGAGCCTTCAGACCACCCTTGATATCCCAGCCCCTCTTCCTCTCTTCCCCAGACCCACTCGGTCCCCAGCTTCCGGGCCCATCCGACAGCCACACTTTTCTCCAGGTGGCTGGCTCGCCCGAAAGGTCTCCTCCTTTCCTATCTAAATCCAGTTTGCACTTAGGGTCCAGCTCAAGGCACTCCATCTGGAAGCCTTCCTGACCCACCCTTTGTCTCCGGTACTGAGTAGTGCTCTTTGCCAGTGGTGACACCTGCTGAGTTCACTCCCAGTAGGGGACAAACCTGAGGTGGGCTGGGACCTGGCCAAGTCCCTGCCCCTCTCTGGTTTTTGACAGTTGCCAACTGAGGCAGTTCTCTTGGGGGCAGGGGTTCTATGCTCCCAATGCCACTCCCCCTCAGTCCCAGTGGTGTATAGAGCAGGGGTGTGCTTGTTGGCTGAAGGATGGCAGACTGCAGGAAGGTCCCCAATTCTGACAGTGGTGAATGCACAGCCTGCATGGCTAGAACCTTTGGGGCTGCCGTGACCTCACATCAGCTGTGAGGCTCCACCTGGAAGTTTCTGCAGAGAGATCTGGGGAGCTGGTTCTGCCTCATGCTTTAAATATGGCTCTCACTGGGTCCCCCAGGGGTCAGCTCACACCCTACTCCTTAAGGTACTGGGTTGTGTTTGAGCTGAAGTCACTGCAGCCAGAGCTGGAGGGGGAAGGAGAGGGGACCGCTAAGCCCCTGTGTGTGGATCTGCCCCTCCCACCCGTCCTTCCAGTCCTGAGTCCCTCCCACATCAAAACAGCAGCCAAGGACTGACTGACTGCTTCCCTGAGAGAGTTCTAACTGGAAAGCAAAGAGTGTGGCTGCAGGGTTCAGCTGAGTCCCTCTCCTCTCCCCAGGTGCTGGGTGTCTCCCATTTGTACCACAGATCATTCTCCTTCTCCACCCTGCCCTGGGCCCCAGGAGGCGGACTATACGCCTACATCAGCGGGTTCTGGTTGGGTTGGGTTCAAAGAGGGCTGCACGGATCTAGGAGGCTCCCTCCTAGCTGCTTCTCGGGGATGGCTGGTCCCTCTACCCAAGGCCACCCTGCCCGGCGGCAGCACTCTCCATGCAATTGCCCCTTGGGTGGTGGTCATCACTCCTCCTCCTGCCTGTTCAGGGTGGTGAGGGCTCCTCTCCCGAGCCCCCAGGGCACAGCACTCTCCCCCTGGTTTTTTCTAAGCTTCCCCATCAACTTTGCAAAGAGTCCCTTTATTACACTCCCCTCAGATGACCCAATTTGAATGCTTTTTTCTGCCTACCAGGGCCCTGACTGATGAAACTGCTGTCTGAACCCCTCTGTGGGCCTGAGCTCTCACCTGATGTCCTGTATGCCACACCACCACCACCGCCACCAGCACCTTCACGCCCCGCTAACATTTAGTGAGCACTTACTATGTGCCACGTGCCGCACCCAAAGTTTACCTGCACTGTCTCGTTTAACCCTCACGTGCTCCCCGGGAGCTGTTGTTTCTCCACGTTAAGATGAGGAAACAGACGCTCTGAGCAATGAAGGGACTTGCCCGAGCTTTGAAGCTTGGGATTTGAATCCAGGTCTGCTGGCTCCAAAGCCTGTGATCACAGCCACCAAAGTATATTTCCTTTTCCTTTAATTCCAGGGGAAGGAGTCGCATCTTTCCTTCCTTTACTCCTGAAACTGGGGCAGCATGGAGAAAGGTCAAGTCCAGAGATGCAAACACCTGGCCTTTTGAATGAGGCTCTGTGACAGTGCAACCCACAGACACTGGAGTCAACAAAGAGGGAGGGGGAGCCTCCTGGAGGTGCCGCTGGCCCAGGTGGGCCAGGCTCCTGTAACCCAGGCAGAGCTGGTGTCAGGAAGAGGCCGTTCTATCCTGCACACACGGGTGGCTGGTGGTTTGGTGGAGTCAAGGCACCCCGGGGCTATGACTGGGATCACCAATGAGAGCTTGCTCCCAGTCCCACCAAGCCCCTGTATACAGACTACCTGCAGGTTGAGTGGGCCATGGAGGGGTACAGGGGGTGCTGGGGGGCTGCCCTTCTGACCTTCCTCTGGTCCCTTATTGTGCAGAGGTGACCTGCTCAGCTACTGGGCTACATGCATGTGCCTCCATGTTTTGTCATGTGTACTTGATAGTCCGATCTTGTCACTGTGCCTAGTTCTTGTGGGCTCTCCTGGGACGGACCAGCCTGGCCCAGTACCACTATGTTGGGTAGCAAAAAGGCATGACCTCTTGAGATGCCCCAGGCCCCACAGCAAGCATCTGAGCAAGTCCTTTGACCCTTCGGGGTTCAACTCCTCATCTGCAAAGCAGAGAGGATGATCCCACCCGCAGGGGCATGGGGTCAGGTGAGAGAACAAGTAGCCGGCTCGTGGCAGGTGGCACAGAAACAAACTCCCCACGTTTATGTCAGTTTGTGCCAATCTGGAGCCACTATGGCCCAGTTTTGCAATGGGAGACTTGGGTGACTATTAATGGATGTACTGTTCTCCTCGTTAGCTGACAGCGTGTCCATTTATTTGCTCAGCAGTCACGTTCACTGGTCGCCATGTGGAAGGAGTTGTCTCAGTGTTTGGTAACCAGACCTCTCGTTTGCAGCCGCCAGGGCCCGTCATCCTGTCATGAATCACTTTGCTAAAGATGCAACGTGGCTTTTGGGCGTTTTTCTTTTGGAAAATCCATAACTAATTAACAAGGGACTGAATAAAGGGGTCAGCAATGAAAGCCCCCTGTCATCCTTTCCATGGGGGGGGGTGGAAGCAGGACCCTGCCAAGGTCCACTCGGTGCATAGAGGTCTGGTCAGGCAGTAGGCTCACCAGTTCCCTCGCCCTGACTCTTCCAAATCGCAAATCTGACTGAGTTGCTCCTCTGCTGCAATAAACACTTCAGTGGGCCCCACTGCTCTCAGGAGAGATGCTAATGCTCTCAGAAGATTCCTGCAGGCCTCAAGTCTGCTCACCCAGGCCCTCTAGCCTCATCGTCACAGCTGATCCCTGCCTCACACCCACCATCCAGCCACGTGCCACGCCTGCCGTCACCTGAATAGGTCTGGTCTCTCGAGCCTCTGGCCTTCATATATGCTGTTCCCTCTGCCTGGACTGGCCTTCTCCCTCTGCCAACCTGAATAATTCATGGTGTTTCAGGACACAAATGGAACAACTGGCAAATCTTCCCTTAGACCTCCCCCTGCTGCCCTCACCCCACCCAGGAGCATCAGATCCATAGCACCTAGGCCTCCCCAGGCCCTGGCTCATGACCCATTACTGACTTTTCTGGGCGAGGGTCTGTCTCCTCTGAGGGCAGGGTCTGTGCCTGGTGATGCCCTGTTCCCAGGGCCCAGGCTATTGCCTGGCGCAGAGTTGGTGCCAGGTGGGTGCTCGTTGAATGAGTGAGTATGACATTAGCATTGGATGCCTTTCTCCCTGCCAGTTCCCCAGATGCCCCCACTTCAGCCTGATGTCTGCTCCCCAAATAGCCTTCTCTCCTCCAGAGTCCAAGCCTTCAGGTGCCGTCTCCCCCCACTAGGGCGTGAAGAGTTGGTGTGTGAACCACATGATAGAAGCTTACAAGGAACACTTGTTATGTGCCAGGTATTACTGTATGCATTTTACATGTTAACTCAATCCTCACAACTACATATGACGTAGGCGCCACTGTATTCCCCGTTTTACAGATGAGAAAACAGAGGCAGAACCAGGAGCAGAAGAACCAAGCTTTGGACCCACGCCACACAGCTGCAGAGCCTGCGTTTGTAATCACAGCCCTCTCCCTTACTGCGGTTTCTTATGGGGAGTTCGGGGGTGGGAGAGACAGCCCAGAGCACCCCATTCCCCAGACAAGGGCCTCCAGGCAGGCTCTGCAGCTGGGAAGAGCCAGCAGCTCTGAGGAGCTCCAGTTACAGGAAACTGCTTACTCAGGCCTGGGATCGGTGGATCCCCTCCCTTTCAGATTCCCGGCTCAGCTAGGCTCCTCGCCCACACCGCCCACCTCTCCACCAGAGAGCAGAGCCTCTGGCCCTAATCTCATTTGAGGCCATGAAATCACATTTGCAATGTATTAATGCAGCATGGAGCTGGCCTGGCGCTGCCTGTCTCCTGGAGGAGAGGAGCCTAGAAAGCAATCTCACCCGGAGATGTCTCCCGGAACACCCGCCCGACAAAAAGCAATTATGCTTTAAGAGGAAGATGAAAATAATATCCCCCCCCCCAGGCCCCCCCCCCAAGGGCTTAGCTCCACTGGGCCCCCACTCCCTCCCAACAGGCTTCCTGCTGAGGTGACTGTTGGGGACAGGCTTTGCCCTCTCTCTACAATGGGCTTTGCAGGTTCCCACTTTGTCAGCCTAGCTCAGAGCAGCCTGGGCAAATGGGATGGCGGAGGGCCCAGAGCTGTGGAGCTGGCACCGACCCTCTACTCCCTTGGCATCCCCCGCACCTCCCATCCCACAGAAATGCTCTCTCCAGATCATCCTTCCGTCTTGCTTGCCGTTCCCTCACACACACACACCCATTTCTGCTTCCACATCATTGTCACACTGTCCTCGCCACCTGCAAACCACTCTGCTCAATCTCTACTGGAACCTCACCCATTCCTTTAAGTGGGGACCTGATGTCTGCCCTGACATTTGTGAGGTGGGTTTTAATGAACCAAGCAATTCCTGAGCGTCTTGCTAAGCTGAGCCTCACACTCTCCCTGTTGGTAGCTACTACTCTGCCCATCGTACAGATGAGGAACTTGAGGCCCAGGGAGGTAAGTGATTTGCTCCAAGTCAGATAGCTCGTATATAACTGTGAAATGGAATCCTAAACCAAGGTCTTTTGAACTGGTTTTCCTGTAGCCAACTGAGTCCGTGGTGACGCAGCTCATGCCCATCACACCTCCCGTCCTCACAGTCAGCTTGGAAAGTCATCGTCTTCCAACTCCTCCTACTTCCTCTCCCCTCCCAGCGTGGCAGCTCCCCAAGGGCTGGGGATACAGCTACCTTGTTTAGTGCTGGGGGAGTGGATGGATGGATGGACAGATGACCGCCCTGGGCCAAGAGAGGTTGGACCATTGGACCCCAAGGCAGGTCGTCCAATCCAGATCAAGGACGGATATCCCCCTTCATCCTCCATCTATCCTGAGAAAGGGGCTGACCCCTGTGGGCCTCAGCTGCTCCTGAGCCCAGGGACTCTGCAGAACCAGCCCCAGCACCCAGGCTGGGTGTCTCGGCTGACTGCTGACAGGCCAACCTCTCACCAGGGCCAGAGCTGGCCACTGGGTGCTGTCAGCCTTCATTCCCTGTTGCCCTCCCCTATCTGCTCTTAGAGTTTTATTAAAGATCAATTATTAAAGATTGGTTTTGCATAGGGTTCTAATTTCATCTCATACATCACACATGCCACGTCCCCAAAGCCTCTTTTTCTTCTGGTAAAGGGTGCTCTTGCAGGGGGCTGTACAGGGATGAAATCAGAAGGGTCCCAAGGAGGTGCCGACCTGTGTGTGGGAGGATGTGCGCCCCATGTGTGTCCATCGGTGAGCCCGTGTGATGAGGTGGGGGACCTCTGCAGGAGCAGGATGTGGTGGGTGTGGGTACATCGCACGCGTGTCCATGTGTTTCTGCACTTCTGTCAGGGTGACCGTGTTCTGCAGTACCCCTTGGGGCTCATCAACCTTCCAGTGGAGTATGTGAGGAAGAAAACGGAGATGATGACGAGGCCGTGGAAACTGGGACCTCCCACCGCCCCCCTCCTCCTTTCACCGGGAGGCTAATTTCTGGAGATGAGAAGGCCACCACAGTTCCCTTCCCTGAAGCCTTTCAGCTGCTCAACTGGGGCTGGGCTTGGACTGGCTGGGAGGACCACAGATGCGGAGAGCCTTTTCTTCCTCATCCTCCTCACCCCCCCGCCCCCCCCCACACACACACGGCCTCCAGGAGGTGTGAGTGGGGGAAGGGCAGCAGGGCCATCTGCTGTGTTCAGTTACAACAATCTGCTAATGGAGCCTCTTCCCAGAGTAGCACCCGGGCTGAGCCAGCCTCCTCCACCTGAAACCTGGCACCAGAGCCCCAGGAACAGTGGGGCTCACAAGGTCCCAATAGCTCTCCCCTGGGAGGCCGGCTGAGTAAGAAAGAGCAGCACTATTTTCTAGATTCAGACACTGAGGCCCAGACCCACCTGCTTTGCCCACTGTAGACATCCTGACTCATTACTAGAATGGCAAGCACTTATTACATGCTTCCTCTAGGGCAGGGCTAACCCTACGCCCGCTCATTTCATCTTCCTAGCAGCAGAAGACACAACTTGCTCTCCCCCATTGTACAGATGGGGAAATGGAGGCTGAGGGAACTTATGTAAACTGCACAAGGGCACATAGCTACTAAATAAATGCCAGAGACCGATCTGAACCCAGGTCCACCTGACCCCAGGGCACCTGCCTCTCACTGTAAGCTGGCTGATCCCCAAAGCTCTCCTATACCCCACTGGCTGAGCTCCAGGCACCGACCCTGCTAGGATTGCAAAGGCATCTGTTGATGACTTGGAAATAAGGCAGGGTGGGGGGTGAAGGGACAGGCTTGGGCAAGGACGGAAATATGGGATCCCCCACTTAGGTACTTTCAGGTCTTACTCCCTAGTCCAGGGACCTCTGAGGTCTCCTGCAGAGGCCCCTGCAGGCAGAGAGTCTGTCAGTGCCACCGAGGAGGCAGAGGGCACAGTAGGAGGCCTGCAGGGTAATTGGGCACCTTTAGTGCTGGCCTTGATCTTCCTGGGATGGCAGGCCCTATCTCCCACCCCACCCTCCCTGGGGCCAGCACCAGCCAGCCCCCCCTCAGCCCTCTGCAGCCCTCCCTGCATGGGTGACAGCCTCTCTGGACTGCCTTGACAGTGCTTTTGTTCCCCTGAAATAAAAGAAAATCGAGCTACAAAGGGAAACCTCAGGTAGCTTTTAACGGGGCTCAGCTGCCTGGGGCAGAGTGTGTTTAAGCTGGAGGCAGTTGTCACGGGAGCAGAAGGGGGAGCTGCCCGCCGCAGTCCCCCCCCTCCCCGTCACCCGCGTGATTGAGTTTACTCAAGGAAAAGGCTCTTCCAAATAGCGGCAAAGAAGAAAATCAATGAAAATTGATAGAGAAATGTAAAGCAGCTGTCCCTCGCACGCACACGTGAGAGTGTATGTGTGAGTGTGTGTGTGATATTTTGTTGGGCACAGCAAAAGCATGCTGCCTGGACCCAGGCTGACCCACTCAGGGCTGAGGCGAGGAGGGTGGGGGAGGGAGGGGGCTGGGAGTCACTCCCTGGCACGTGGTAGTGGGGGGCGGTTGCTGGTGGCTGGGGGAGGGGCAGCAACCTAGTCTCTCTCTCTCAGTTAAGAGAGAGATTAATACATTCAATCCACTCAGGGTAATTGAGGGAACAATTGGAGTGTTTTTCTAAAGCCCATAAAACTGCCTCATTGGAAGGGAGGAGCTGACCTGTTCATCTCCTCTGTATCTGACACAGGAAGGTAGGAGGAGGGGTCCCAAAGCAGAGGGACTGAGGCATCAGCCTGGGAGGGGACTAGCAATCCGGGCCCACCCTGTTCTCACCTTTCCCGCCTCTCACCACTTAGTTGGTAGCAGTCCAAGCACTGCCTCCAGAGTCTCTGTTTCCCCACCTGTGAAATGGGCCAGGGACATTCCCCTCTACCAGGGATCTATGGAAGCTGGGGGCAACACAAGACAGGGAGCCACCAACCCACCCAGAAGTCAGGCACTGAGCAAAGAGGTGCCCAGATGCCCAGCTCCCCACCCCCACCCTGAGGTGAACCAGACAGTCAAGTTAATGAAATCCACACTGTGTGCCTTTCCCTGCGCACACCCTTCCAGTCTCCAGGGCACCAGAAATTGTGTATATAATAGGAAGCAATAAAAGGCACAATGATTTTAAAAAGCAGAGCAAGGAGAGGAGGAGACGGAAGACCTGCAGCCTTGGGCCTCAGGCAGAATGATGCCTAGGGCTGGGAGAGAGCAGACCTGAGCTCCAGCCAGAATTGGAACCGAAGAGAATCAGAGAAGAGGGTGGGAGAGGGAGAGAGGGAGAAGGAGAGGGAGGAGGACGGAGGGAACAAAGGGAGAGAGACTCAGAGACAAAGGTTTAGGGACAGAGGGTAGAGGGGTGTTAGGCAAGCCACTGACTGCTCCATTCCCCTCCACTTCCCCTTAATGAAAACCCCCAGCCTGTTGGTGCCAAAGCCACAATCAGAATTCACAGGCTGCACTTAGCGTTTGGTGATTGCTTTATTAGCTTTTTCTTCTCTTTCTTTTTTTCCCTTCCAGGGTAAAAACACACACACACACACACACACACACACACACACACACACACACACACACAAACGTGTTTTAAATTGAAATAATAATAATAATAATTAAAAAAACAACCCAACCTTGAAAGCGTCATTTAAAAGGCTCCTGGGGAACGGAATCATTTCCAAGAAACAAAAGTGCGATTGTTTGGAGGAGGTAAATGCTGGGAGGGGATGGGGGAGGGGCCCACTGTACCCCTTTTCCTCTCTCTCCTGCTCCTCTCTGTGTGGGAGGAAGGTTCAGGGCCAGGACTAGGGTGAAAGAGCCCCCAGGGTGGCCCCCAGAGCTACAAGCAGGGAATTTTAAAGATCATCTTTCCAGAAATTTCATCACTGGGATTTTCCAGCTCAAAAGTTTCCCTCTGAAATAGCTCTCTGCCTGTGGGAGCTTGTCGTTAAACCTTCGGGATCACTTAGAGAGGTGAGTTAGGTGCTACAAGGGATGTAGCTCCAGGCCCAGGGCTGTTGTGGCCTCCTTCTGCCCCCCGCCCTCCTGCAGTGGCAGTCACCCCAATTGGCCCAGGAGCCAGACTGGTCAGCACCTTGCTGCTTCCCTCACCCTCTGGGACCCACTCTGTCCAGCACTGGACAGGCCACCCTTATTCTGGCCAGATAAACTCCCTCTTTCCTGGGAAGGAGGGCCTCAGGGGTGCTGGGTGGGGCAGCCATGTGGTCTCAAACCTGCCAGAAGCTGAAGGAGGCAGCATTAGGGCACAGGATGAGTCTTGTGGAGGTCTGCAGGGAAAGGAAGTCGCTGTGTACCCTGTGCAGCTGGCAGGAAACTGGGAGCTGGTTCCCCCCATGCAGGGTAAGCTGCCCTCTGCAGCCCCTGCAGCATGCCCAGTCCCCCATTCATGGGAGATATGCCCTTCACCAGCTGCCCTCCACGCCGCAACACACACACACACACACACACACACACACACACACATACACACACACGAGGAAACTTGGGAACTGGAGAAGGGAAGGGAAGGTGTTCCCTGTCCGTACATTGTTAGCCCAGGGGAATCCATCATCCTGGAGAGCGGGGTCTCCAGGATGCAGGGAAGGCTGGATGCAGGAAAGGCTATGACCAGCATTGGAGTGGCCGTTTACGGCTCTGTAACCTGTGGGCCATGGCTAAGAAGCAACGTGATTCAGATTCAAAGTCAGTCACCGAAGCTCCCACTGAGCCCTGCCTTCTGCTCCCTCCTCATTCTGGGTCACTGCATTCCTAATCCCCCTGCCCCTGCCCCCTGCTCCACCCTTACCCCATCTCTCAGCCCATGACCATCAGCAGTTCTGGTTTAACACAATGACACACAAGTTGAAGAACAACTTGTGAGCTTACTGTAATGTTCTAAACTGGAGATTCAATGGTTGAACTGTCTGGTCCAGACAGGACAGGCTAGTTTGGAAGGGACAAAATCAGTTCAGGGACGGCTTCCTGGAGAAGGTGGCCTTGAGCCTATTCATTTGCATCTGGAACCTGCAGTCCACTCCTGGCCTTGAACTGACTATGGCTGAAGTTGGGCTCCACTCAAGAATTCTCCGTCCTCCTCTCCACCCTTCCTCCTCAATGCCTTTTCCTCCCCCCCCCCCCCCCCCAGCTCCCTTTCTCCTCCTCCTCAGTTGAGCACTAAAGAGGACTGGCTTAAGTCCTTTCCTCCTGGGCTTCATTTTCCCATCTGCAAAGAGGAGAGGGAGGATGGTTTCAAGGATCCCTGTTCTAGGCCACATCCACTTTCCCAGGCAGCTGGCCCGAAGGATGGCCTGTGTCCCTCCTCCCACTGAGAACCAGGTCTTGGTCTTGCTGCCACCTGCAAGTCACAGCCCCAGAAAGACAGCCGCCTTCCTCAGGTGGAACCAGGGGATGAGTCCACCTGAACTGAAAGAAGCAACTTCTCTCTTCTCTGAAGGACCCCTCCCTCTCCATTGTCTGCCCCCCACCAGCTGCCTGGCCCTGTTATCATGGTTGTGATTGCTGACCACCCCCACCCTCCCAGGAGGGAAGAGATTTTTCTCTCCCTTAAAGCCATTTTCTTGTCTTGCTAGGAGCAGATATCTGACACTTTAAGAGGGAGAATGGCAGGGAAATGATGGCATTAAGTAACAGAAATTAGAGCTGCCTGGGATGGTTCAGCCATCTCGTGCCCCCTCCTCCCTCAGTCCCACCCCTCCCTCACTTGCGCACACAAAGCCACAGCCTTCAAAGCACTGTCCCACATGGCCCCAGGCCAGGGCATGCTGAGACCTGGAGAGCAGGCAACTGCCTCTCCCTGAGCTCTGAGCCTCTTGCGTATCTAGTCCTGTGACAAGCGCTAGGAGAGACCCAGGGCTCAGGGAGCTTACAGTCTGAAGGAACAGAATGGCATGAAGGAACCCAGGTCTCATGCAGCTCACTCAGCAGCTCACCACTGTACCCAGCAGAGAGTAGGGCATATACCGGTAGTTGGTCGTTGATTGACTGACGAATGAATGAATGAACAGAGGCCAAAATGGTCCATGTAACAGGCTGAGACCTGGGCAAGAGCAGCTGATCCCTGGGTCCCTGGTCCATCCTTCCAGTTCTCTTGGCACATGCTGCCAGACCACTCTGTCTAAACCACAGCTCAGATCCTATTTTTCTCCTGCACAAACACCTCCGGTGGTCCCCCCATTGCCTCCTGAATTGAATATCTACCTTGCTCTTTTGCCACTGTACCCTGATTCCCTCCACTTTTTCCCACCTACCCTCCCTCTCCCAGCCTAACTTAGCTTACCACCCCGGGCTCCACTTCAGCCCCAGACCACTGAGCTGCTGGGAGACAGACACTGCAGAACAGCCAGCCTCCATTGGCTGGAAAATTTTGGTTCCAACCTCAGCTCCTTCTCCTGCTGCCAGCCAAACCCTTCCCTTCTCCTCAACCAGCCTATTCTGGTCTCTGCTCCTGGACTACTCTCCCCAAAGCCCAGAATTGCCATCCCAAATGGGATCTGACAAAGTCGGCACTTAAATGTTTGATGGATGAATCAATGGATAAGTGAGCAAATGAATGAATGAATGAATGATTTATCTCAAATGATATCTCTTTTGAGAAGCCTTCCCTATGTTCCAAAATCAGATATGCACATCCCCCCATCAGAGCTCTCCTAGCACATGCCTTATAGGAACATATGACACCCAAATTCTGACTGTCTTCAAGCCAGGTGGCACCTGAGCCCCGAGACTGGCCTAGCTTTGGATTCCATGAGCTGTGGTGCACTAAGGTCCCCAGGAAATGGTAGCATTAAATGGAATCAAGCGTCCTTGGGGATAATCCTCAGTTTCTCCACCTCTAAAATGGGCTGTTACTTGCCCCCACCTGTACTGTCTCTGAGGCCCACCAGACATACGCCTGGCTGCAGAACGCAACCACATTGGGAATCCCTCCTGCAGCCCGGACAAGAATCAGACTCCCTCACCTGGGCCTGAGGCCGCCAGGGTCCTGGTTCAGGGCCGAGTCCCTCATGATCGTGGTGAGAGCTAGATGGGCTTGAGGGTGGGCACACAGAGGCTTCCATCTTGGGGCTACTCAGGGCTTCCCTCAAAACCTGATGAGAATGTATGCGATCGAGCTGGGGACACTCACCTACTGGGCAAGAGAAACACCAGCCAGCGGTGTCCTTGCTCTTCTCTTTGGGGCCTCTGTTCCATTTTCTGTCTCCCCCTTCAGACTGGGACTCCCTGTCTCCATCCTCAGACTGCAGGTTCTCCAGAATTGACAGAGGCAACGTTGAGGAGTTCTGCTGCTCTGCTCAGTGAGGGATCAGGGACCGTCAAGCTTCTCAGAGATACTGGGTCTCCTAACTGGGGCGTCGTCAGTGATGCCAGATCCTGAGCTGGGGCCCAGGGAACACCTGGCCTGGGCAGCTGGGGCTCTGGGCTCGGTGACATCGGTTCTGACTGGCTGGCCCCCAGAGGGCAGTTGGACAGCAGAGGCTGAGGGGCCCGGTACACACAGAAAGTTACACTGTAGGCCAATCCCCACAGTGGCGGGCAGCGGGGCCCGCGCTGGCCCTGAGCAGAGCCAGTTTGCCGCAGTAGCGGTATAGGTCCTCACGCAGCCTCGTGGAGAGGTTCCTGGGGAGCTGGTCTGGGTGCGGGTAGATGGGGAAGATGGCCTTGCCCACCTGCCGGGCCACCTGGCCCGAGGCCCCGCCCAGCCTCAGCTCCTCCACCCGCAGCTGGCGTCCTGCCCACGGTCGTTCTTGCAGAAACCCGGGTGGGGAACATGGGGCTCAGGGATGCCTCAGGGGTCTCCCAGCCTGAGGACAAACAGGAGCCTCAGGAAACTTGGGTACCCACCCAGACTTTGAGTTGAAGCTAAGATTCCGTGTGGGTGACCTCCTCTCAGGACCTGCCCATGGCCCCTTTCTTTACTGAAGGCCAGTCCAAGCCCATGGGGGCCGGGTGGGGAGGGGATGGCTCCTAGCCTGTGAGATGGTCCTGGGTCCTACCACCACCCTGGGGGAAGACAGCAACCTGCTTCTGATTGCTGGCCACCTGAAGGCCTGGGACCTGGTTTTCCCATTCCCTCTCATCCCTCCTCCTCCAGGAAGCCTGTCTAGATGGACTCACAGTCAGGACATGGATTTTCCGCTCTTTCCAGATTACTTAGTGATCCTCTGTTTGGGATTCCTGCCTTTCCACCCAATCTGGAAACTTCCTGAAGGCAGGGCCCTGGTCTCCACCTCTCTGTCCACTCCCATACCCACCGTCCAGTGATGCTTATGGCCGGCACTCAGGATGCTGGCTCTCATGTCACTTACTGTGCCATCCACTGCCAGAACTGGCCCCAAACCTGCTGTGTGCTCAGCTCTTGTAAATTCACAAGGCCATTTCCCATTAGTCCTTTCATCTCCTCCTCACCTGACCCTGTGTGACCAGCATTAGTGTCCCCATGTCACATTGAAAGACGCAGGGGCTCACAGAGGGCCAGTATTTACCTCAGGTCCTGCAGGCAGAGCTTCAGGATTCTGCATAGAGCTCTGACCGTGACCCTCACAGTTCCCCTGAGGCTCCCTGGGGTCACTGACAGGGGCTGGGGGAGGAGTTGCAGGATCTATCCCCCAATCCTCACCCTTACTTCATACCTTTGGGCAAAGTAAAGACAAACTTGTTCCTGGTGAGGGTGAGTCTCTGGCCAGGATGCTGCTGCTCAATGACATCAGTGACAGCAGAGCAGGCAGGGAGGGGGTCTCCATCGTTCACCTGCAACTGTACCCCAGCCCCAGAGCTGGCCTGCAAGGGGTTCTCAGCTGACAGCCACAGGGTATCTCTGCCCTCCTAATTGAACCCCATGCTCAAGACCTGGAACTCCGGGTCCAGGCTCTTCTCCTCGGCCTTCAGCCCCTGGCTCGGCAGGAATGCAGAGACCCAGGGTTCAGGCCCCCTGAAAGCCATGGCCACGTCAGGGACGGACCCCCAGACTGAGCACTGCCTCCATCTGGCCTCAGTCCCGCCTGGGCCCAGCTTGAAAGTCTGCATGCTGGACATTCACCCCACCCCTCTCTGTTGTTTTGGGGAGAAACCAGGTAACAAGCCAGGAAGCTGGGCCTGTCCCAGGTAACAAAGGCAGCCATCAATCCCTCCCTTTTAGCGTTTATTCATTTAACAAATATTTATTGAGCATCTACTGTGTGCCAGGCACAATTTTAGGCATTTGGAATACAGCAGTGAACCAAACAAAGATTTCTGCTCTCCTGAAGCTTATCTTCTAGTGGGGGATGGACATGGAGACAGACAAAAATAAACATAGAAAATAAGTAAATTCTATTGTCTGCTAGAAGATGATAAATTCTACAGGAAAAGTTAGAGCAGGGTCGGGACAAGGAGTACTGGTGTCAGGAGCGCTTGGGTATGTGGTAATGAGGACTTCCTGTTTCAGAGAGCCTGACTCCACATGCCTATTCATTCCCAAGAGTTCTTGACTTACAGGGAAAGGGCTTCCTTGGGAGCATGCCCTTAGCACCTCCTTTGGAACCAGTTTACCTTCTTAATAAAAAGTCACAATATGAGGCACAGCTTCACTTTACAGAGACTCCAGAGCTTCTCACACCAGAGTCAAGTTTGAACTGATCCTTCCTGATCTGGGGTCTTTCTGATACCAAATGGGAGAGGGGAATTCTGGACACTCCTCTGTAACAACCGTCTCTACCATCACCATCTTACCATCACCAACACTGCTATCACCACCACTACCACCACCACCACTATCACTACCATCACCACCACCATCACCATCACCAGCATCACCTTCACCACAACCACCACTACCAT
This sequence comes from Rhinolophus sinicus, assembly GCF_057876585.1. Taxonomy (NCBI): domain Eukaryota; kingdom Metazoa; phylum Chordata; class Mammalia; order Chiroptera; family Rhinolophidae; genus Rhinolophus; species Rhinolophus sinicus. The sequence continues at coordinate 102,572,857 of NC_142503.1, forward strand.
CACTAGCATTGCTGCCATCATCATCATTCTCATCATTAACCAATAAATCATCATTATTTACAATGCTCTTCATTGAGCAGCAATGGGTACCAGGCATCCTGCGTGGCTTTGTGAGGTAGATATAATTATCCCCATTTTACAAATGAAAAATCTGAGGCTGAGAGAAGTTCAGAAGCAGAGCCGAGATCTGAACCTAGAGATTCTATCTACACTTTCCCCTACTAAACACGTCATAGGACTGGTTCAAAGATTTAAATTCATTCTATTAGAACTGAACTATAAAACTGTAGAAGTACAGTTCTGAGTCTAAAGAGCACATTTATGGACAACGTAGATTTCATTCAAAAGAATTCATTTGAAGTCACCTTGACTGGAATGCATCATTTTCATAAAGTGAAAGGTAACCAGTCTAAAGATGCAATTGGCCAGCCCAGCTAAGGGCCCCAGTGTTTGTGGTAGGTAGGCTTCCTCTACAATGATTAACAATCATTTTCTTCAGGTCCCCCAAGGAGAAGCTGAGGCAAAGAGGGTTTAGAAGACCAGAGTTCTAATCACCTGACTTGCAGCCGAACTTGGGCAGATCCCTTCCCCTCTCTGTGTGTCCGTGACCCGAACTGTATACTGGGTAGGAGTCAGGTGGATGTCTTCCCACAGTTATGCCAGTCTAAGACTCTGTAAGTCATATTGGGAAAGGCCACAGTCTGGCTATTTGGGGGACAGGGTAGGTGGCAGAGGCTACATGGAAACCTGAGTCTCAACAGCTGGGCTCGGCCAGCCAGTCTGGGTTCCTGAGTCGCCTCTGCTAGCACTTGGCGAGTCAGTGATTCAGTAGTAATAGCTCTCTTTCCCTGCACGTTTGAAGTGCCCCCCAGGATGTTTTATGACGGGAGTCACTCCCTCCTGCCCTATGTATCGCAAGCAGGCCCCATGCACACAGTTGGTCATCCCTCAGCACTGCCCTCTTCCCACCTTCCTCTCTGCTTTCCCTCCCTCCAACCTTCTACAAAGGATCTGAGGTGACTGGGTTGGCCTCAGCATAGCTTGAGGGCCCTCCACATCTGACTCCCACCCCTTCCACTCCTGGTCCCCCTGCCCCCACTCAGTCTCTGGGGCATTTTTTTTTAGTGTGTGTGTGGTTGCTTTTTAAAAGAATTGTGGTAAAATGCACAGCATAAAATTTACCATCTCAACCATTTTTGATTGTGCCGTTCAGTAGTTAAGTATATTTACATGGTTGTACAACCAAGCTCCAGAACTCTTTCGTCTTGTAAAACTGAAACTGTACACCCATTAAACAACAACTTGGCAATTCCCCCCCCCCCCCCCCCCCCCCCCCCCCCCCCCCGGCAACCAGTATTCTGTTTCGTGTCTATGAATGTGACTGCTTTAGACATCTCCTCTAAGTGGGATCACACAGTATTGGCCTTTTGTGAGGCTTAGTTCACTCCGCATATGTCCTGGGGAGGCTGCAGGCCACATCTGCCCTGTCTCCTCACCCTGCTTTTGCTGGTGCTGTTTCCCCTGACAACTGATGTCACCCTACTCATCCTGCAGACTGGCTAAAAGACTTTCTCCGGAACTGTGTTAATGACTCCCTCCTCCGCAACACTGCACCTTCCTGTCTTGTCTCAAATGATGACTTGCTTGCACGCCGCTGACCATCCTTCAGGGGTCACGTCTGTGTGCTGGACAGGCCTGGACAAAAGGAAGGTGCCTGGGGACCATTAAAGCATTCTAGAATGAATGAATGAATGGAAGGATAAATGAATTAATGAACAAACCTGACCCAGCTTCTGCTTGTGCAGAAAATAATTTAAAAAATGCTTCTTTTGGCTGTTTCATCTGGACTCCATCTGTGAGAAGCGAAGACCATCTGGGGCTTCTGACCCACACTTGGACTCAGAGATGCATCCTGGTGCCCAGGAGGGAGGGCAGCAGCATGGGGGTAAGCGGCAGGCTGGAGGCAGGCGTTCCTAATGCTCAGGCTTCTCCCAGCCTGCCCTCAGCTCCATGGAGGAGGTCTGGAAACCTCAATGAATTTTAGCAGGTCAGGGCTGGATAGCACTCCTATTCTACAGATGGAGAAACTGAGCTCAGGAGAGCGGAGCAGGACCAGATACCCTTCCTAGGAGTCTCTCTACTCCCAGGTGCCTCCTGTGGTTTTCAAAAGGTTCAAACTCCAGGCAGAGGCGTGGCTCTGAAGAAGTCAGGAGGGGGTGGCAGTAGGAGGTGGGGGGTGAGCCGAGGAGGCAACAGTGCTGACTTCCAGGCCTCTTCCTTCCGCAGCCCCAGCATGAAAGGCCTTAATGGGGCCTCCAGCCTTCTTTCTTCCCCAGAAGAATGGCTACACAGAGGCCTTTGGCTTTGTCTGGAAGAAAGGGGCCTGTGATTAGTCCACCCCGGAGGGCCTCCTTCCTGCTTCACACAATGGCTCCTTTGAGCCTTCCCCACTGACACCTCCTGTGACTCCTGTTGGTCCTCAGACCCCCATGTGAAGGCCCACCTCCAACTGCCCTCACCCCACCCCACTCTTGGCCTCTGCTCAGAGCTGCATCCTCCCTGAAGGGACATCTGTGAGTTCACTGGACCTTCCCAAGGGCCTGGGGGCTGGGGCTATCATCCCCTTCTACAGATGGTAAGACAGAGGCGCAACGAGACCAGGTGGAGGAGTGATAGGATGGATCTTGCCCTCAGACCTCCAGATTCCAGGCCAGTGTGATAATGTGACGTCACTGCTCTACACTGGGACTTCAGTACCCAGCCCCCTCCAGCATTCTCCCCCTCCCCACAGTGGAACTGACCCAGGCCCACACCCCACACCCTCCAAGTCCACAGTGTCAGAGCCTCATGGGGGTGATAGAATCATAGACTTAGACTGGCGAAGTGGAGCAGAGCAGCCAGCCTCTCTCCATTGCACAGATGGGAAAACTGAGGCCCAGAGCAGGAATGGGCCTTGTTTATGGTCACTCCGCTAGTAAGAGGTAAAGGCAAAACTAGAAGCCTAGTGTCTTCCCTCCACTGATTATGGTGGTTACGGCCAGGGTCTGGCCACCTTGACAATCTCCCATCTGAGTGGTAACTCTGATCCAGTCCCCATGCTTCCAGACCCACAGTTTGCATACCTTTCCCTCCTGGCCTCCCGCTCCAGGCTCCAGCACAGAGCACTGTCAGGAGAGTCTTGGGTCAGCAGAGCAGAGCTGCATTGCACACATGACCCCTGGGCTCGCCGTGAAAGCCCCCCTCTGCCATCCTGGGCTTGGAAGGGATGAAGTTCCTGGGGTGGCAGGAGAAACAGAGTGCGCGCCTCTATGGCGGCACTGACATTTGTCTTCCACGTGCCCAGTCACCCAGCTGCTCCACTGTCTCCAAGTATGCACACCTCTGCTTGGAAGCCCTGCACAACCTGGGGTTCTGAGACCAGCACCAGTCCTACTATAGCATCGGGGACAGACAGAGAGGATAGGGGACAGGGGCAGGAGCTAGCAGGGGCAGTACCAAATAAGCACATAAACCAGCCCAAGAAAAAGAACTGCCTAAAACTTCTAGGAGGAGAGACCAACTTCACACCAGGCTCAGAGAGAGGGAGACAGAGAGAAGCAAAACAAAGAGCAGGAGAGAGACAGAGAGGAGAAAGACACACAGAGATTGACACAGACAGAATGAGGCAGAGACAGAAAGATAGGAGACAGGCAGACTGAGTCAGACAGCGAGAGGGTGGGAGAGAGAGCTAATAATAGGGATGGAAGGAGAGACTGACGGACTGGGACAGACAGGTAGACAAAAAGATGGAGAGAGAGAGAGAAAAGCCAAACAGGAGATACTGACAGACAGACCTACCAGCAGCAGCAGTGGGCAGACGTTCTGCTATGTTCTCATCAAACAGAATGCCGAGAGGTGTGTCTCAGGCCTGCCACTTAACCAGCTCTGGGGGTCTTTGCCCAGCCCCAGGGACTAGGCCCCCGGCCACAGAATGGAGCAGCATCCAAGCTCTGGGAAGGGAGGTTGCTGGAGAAAAAGTCATGTGGGTGGGAGGTGACGGTGGTGGGGACTCTGGCAAAACATCTCCTAGCTCAGTTACTGCCCCTGGAACATCGTATGGCCTTTCTGGGCCTTGTTTCCTCTGGATGTAATGGTGACTATGGGTAGAGCAGGGGTCTCCGAGGTCTCCTCCAGCACTAAGATCTGCCCTTAGCTTAGCTCTGTCTTCGTAGCTAACTTACTGCTCTATCCTATTTAATTCCTGACCTTCACCTCCTTGTCCAAGATGTCTGCTTGAGATCCAGCCATCACAACTGCATTTCAAGTAACTGAAAGGAAGAAAAGGGCAAAGAAAATACCTCTCTTTTAAAGAACACTTCATTTGGAAGTTATGCTAAACATTTCTTTTTCCATCTCATTGGCCAATACTTAGTCTCAGGGCTGCGTGTAGTTCAAGGGAGGCTGGGGAATGCACCCTTTCAGGCTGTGGACTGAACCCGTTTTACACAGCTCAGTGATGCCTTCACGGGCTTTCCTCGCAGCAGGCTTCCAACCAGCCTCATGGTGTTTTCCTTTTGCTTACTACCTAGATAGACAGATTTTAAATATACATTTCAAACAAGTGAAAATTCCCCTTCTTTTTCCCAAACTTATTCCTCCCCGAATATGACCGCTGTGAACAGTGTGCTGTGTCTGCAGAGTCATTTTGTATGTATTTATACACATGCGCGTATACCGTTTACAGGAACATAAGATGGGATTGCGATTCACATATTGTTCAGCAACGTGCATTTGTGGTTATTGTCACTTGGCACCGAGCCTTGGAGGTTCTGCCACGCCAGTCCACAAGGAGGTGCCCCCTTCTTTGTGCCAGCTGAGTGGTACCTTAGCATATTGGTGCATCAAAGCTTACTGATGGGTATTGGACTTGGTGACAAACCGCCTTGGGCATCTTCTCTTTATAATGCAAGTGTTCCTTGGCGATAGATTCCTGAAAATGGGCCAAAGTTTAATTCCCTTTGTGTTGTGGGTTCAACTCTTTCTGTGTAAAAAGCCTTCTCCTTGGGGAAGACAATTCATCAGGTCAGAGCTAGCAGACCCCTTCCAGCTTGGCTTGGGCTGGTCCCCCCCACCGCCGCTTCCACTGAGCAGCCCTGGCACCATCCGTGTTGCTATGCCTGCTATTAGGGGTCTTCACCAACATTGGAAGCCAGTCTCCATCCTAAAACCTGTGCTCGTTGGGCTGCCCCACCATTTTATGGACTGTACCCCCTTTCTCCTTGGAGGAGGATGAAGACAACTCCCCAGCTGTCCTCCTGGGAATTTAGGGGCCCGCCTGTACCCCTTCCTACACTCCCTGCCGGTCTCTGCACCAAGTTTTGGCACCTTCCGAGCCTTTGCTTCTCCCCAGTCTTGCTCATAGCCCTTCAAGAAGGGGAAGCGGGAGCATGGTGTGCCTAAGCCCACCCCCTCCTCAGCAGTGGGGATCTGGGGACGGTCCATGTGGTTTCGGGGGCTGCAGGTTTCGGGGACAGACACATAGCTGCCCCAGAGCTCCATCAGTTTTCTGGGGAGAGACCAGGCTATGAGGGGTTGAGGAGAAAGCTTTCTGAGTGGGCCTTTTGACTCTCCCCTTGGAATGGATCGTAACTGAAATTTGAGCCCCAAAGCCCCTGAAAATGTGACAAACTCCTCCCTCCCCCTGGTCAGGGCCCTCAGCCCAGCTGGGCAGCAGCAGGACGCCAGGCCAGCCCATCAGGATCACTTTATTAAAGGCTTAGCTGGTGGTTCCCCTCCAGCTTGGTGCAATCCTTCCCGCCCTCCCCTCCCGTCCCCGTGATGGATGGTGACAAATGAGGGTAGGTAGGGGGTTCCTGAGCCCATCCGGGGCCACAGCTGGGGAAGTCAGCCATCAAAGCCCTGAGCAGGCTTCTCCACCGAGGTGACTCCGAGGGCCAACGAGATCAAGTTTCGGGCAAATGGTTTGGGGGGTGGAGAGTCTCCTGCAGAGACAAGCTGTCCTGTGTGTGGTGTGGGGCCCCAGCCCAGCTGTGGGCCTGAGTGGGAGAGGTGGGGGTGGCCTGGGTTTCTCCGATTCTGGAATTACAGGCAGGAGGCCTGGGGGCTGGAGGAGGGGCCTGGCCAGAGCTGGTGGGGAGGAGGGAGTGCCTTTCTGGGAGGAGAGATCAAACACCTTGGAAAGCAGGTGCTGAGGACGTTGCTGGGGCCAAGTGCTGAGACTGCACAGCGAGTCAGCCCCTGGGATCCCAGCCAGTGCTGCTCCTGGAGCTCAGAGGAGGAGCTGCCAGTTTTGGGGGAGCACCCTGCTTGCCTGGAGGGACAGGACTCCCCAGGGTGCTCAATAAGGAGAGGAAGAGATACAGAAGGGAGAGGTCGAGAGAGAACGCCTGGAGGTGGAGGTGGGCCAGGTAGGACTGGAACCAGTGGGGGAGCAGGGAGAGGGCATGCTGGGGGAAGAGGACCAACACAGGCTTGGAGGCAGGAATGGTAGGGCTGAGCAATTCGGAGGGACGAGCTTGGGGACCTGCAGAGGCTGCACTGGGGGTGGGGGGGCCCTGGGGAGCTAGTGTGAGCTCCAGTAGGCAGGGAGACGTCAGAAGAGTCTTGTTCGAGTAGGGTCTGCTGGTGGGCAAGAGGTTGATGGAGAGCCCTGTCCTCTGGGAACAGGGAGAGAGCTCTCAGGGGATCTGGCCAGCAGCCAGTGTCCTCAGTGAGGGAGGAGGGCAGCACAAAGCCTCCATGTCAAGGCCAGACCACGGTGGCACCACCCCAAGGAGCATGTGCTGGGAAGGGAGAATCCAGGACTCTTCTCATGGCCTGCGGGCCAGGCCTCCTCTGAAGGCAGGCAACCTTCTGTTACATCTTGGTCTTACAAGTGTCTTCTTAATTGGCCCCCCGATGGGGGGCTCACTACTCCGTGAGAGTAGAAAAGCTACCTTTGTCCTGAGCTGAAATCTGTCTCCCCACCTTTCCTCCTCTGAGTCAGGTCGAGCCTCGTCCTCTGGGAGGGAAGAACACCTGCTCCCCTGGGACAGCGGGCTACCCTTCTCCTCTTCTCCAGCTTCCACACGCACACCAGAGCAGTGCGGCCTGAGTCCCTGTGCCCTGATGGTGCTGTCGCTGAGGGAGCGGGAGGGTTCCAAGATTGGCATGTCACAGGATGCTTCTGAGGCTCCCGCCTGGCATGGGGACAGGAGGTACAGAGCCACCACTGTCTCTTGTCATGAGCTCAGCAGCCAATAGCACTGCCTTCCGGGCACTGAATGGGGTCAGGGGTGGGCACCTGTGTGTGCCAGGGACAGGTCCATGCGTGTGGAGGGCACTGTGGACCCCGAGCTCTCTGGCTTGCATGGGGTGGAACGCACCTTGGCGCCTTATTCACCGGCTCACAGAGGGGCCAGGCTGTACAAGCAGGCAATGGGGCAGCCCCCCATCCTGGACCAGAGCACCCCTTGAGAATTCTCTGAGGCTGTACTGAGGCTCTGGGTGGTGTAGAACTTTTGAGGGGTACAGTTGCACTCAGAGAGCCAAAGGCTGGGATGGGAGGATGGTGAGCAATTGGGATCCCTAGGTTTCTGCAGCCCTCACACCATAGTTTTGACCATCTTGCCCCAAGGGTCCTGGGAATGTGGCTGAGGTTCTGAGGTATGTCCTGGTATGTTCATGAATATCTGAGGGTTCATGGGGGTGATACTGAGTTTCCAGTGTTCTTGAGGGGTTACAAAATTCTGGGGATGTTGCTGAGATTCTGGAGATGCTCTAGGGGTCCTGGGCACCCTTGGGGGTGTTTCTGAGTTCTGGGGCTGCTGCTGGCCTTCCCCATTCATTCCGGCTCACTCCTTTTAAGCTTGGCAGTTTGCCCTTTGAGGATTCTGAAAACCACAGGCCGAGGAGGGCAGGCATGCATGTGGGCCTGTGATTCTGGATGCAAAAATTCCTCAGATTTAATCAACTTGAAGAAAAACATGAGGAGGAAGGAAGCCCTGTCCGAAGGCCTTTGTGGGCCAGCTCCAGCCAGAGGGGCAGGCCAGGCGGCCTTTGTCTGCTCTGAGCCCGGAAGCTTTTTGGGACCCCTCCCACAGTGAGCAGGGCTTAGCCACCCCAATCTGTGCCCAGCTGGGAGCCCCGCTGGCCAGGGCTGCTCCTTGAATGTGGCTTCAGCCTCATCTGAATGGGCTCACATGGGCTCATGCAGGCCACAGCTGGGCAGCCCTGACACCTGCCTTGCTGTCTTCTTACCTCTCAGACTCCCCTTCTCAGCTCTCCTAATAAACTGACACCTCATTCCAGCTACCACTACTGACCCTGTCTGATCTTAGGGCCCTGCTCCAGGCCCCCTCCTCCAGGAAGACTTCAAAACTGCCCCAGCCATCTCCTCCCCGCCCCACGCCAGCTTCTGCAGTCTCTCTCCCAAGTACATCCACTCTCTGGCCCCTGTTCTGATGGCAGGTGCTGGTCTCCTACTCTTTCAGGTGAGTCCTCCTATAAAGCCAGCTCCAGAGGGCAGCCCTTGGACTTTGCTGCCAGGCCTTCGGACAAATTCTTCAGGAGCACCTCGTTACCACCTTTCTCTTCCCATTACTTTTCCTTGCCAGCTTGCAGTCCCTGACACCTCAGAGTTAACCCTCCCATTTTGCAGATGTGAGCTCCAAGCTGAGGACATACTTTGGGCTTAAGGAGTGGGGTCCCCCTCCTAGCCTGAGACATGTGGCCACCTAGTATCCATGGATATGCTATCCAACCTGCCTCCCTGCCCCCTGGAAGAGCAGATGGGGGAGTTGGGGGCCAGGAGTGTGGGTGTAAGGCAATGGGAAACGCCTGGCTAGTCATAGCAGTTCTCTGTGGCTTTGACCTTGCTACAACCTAGTGTGCTGGCTCTACATTCCTGGGCCATGAAGTCATTGAGGGCAGGGAGTGGGAACCTGGGGGAGAGGAGAGCCCACAATCAGTCTCCAGGCTGGATGACCCACCCCTCCTGAGACAGAGGCAGGGCTGAGGCCTAGAGAAGCGAAGGGATTCACTCAGGGTCACAGGGGCAATCCAGGGCTCAAACCCAGGTAGGCTGTCCCCCAACCAGGGCATGTCCCACTGCCATCTAGAAACCCTGCTCCTACCTCTTGGACCTGCCCCTGCCTGTTCCCAGCCCTGCGCTGACCCTGAGAGTGGTACTGGGCACAAGACTGCCCTCTGGCCCCTGTGCCCACACCCGGAGACCCCAGGAGACCAGAGAAGTTCACTTCTTTCTCCCCTCTGCATTTCCCCAGGGAGCAGGGGGGGCATCTCATGGGTGCTGGGCTATGGGGGGGCGGGGAGGGGTGGTATATCACTTTGGGGACAGAGCTGGGTTTGGTCACACCTCTGCCTTGCATAAGAAGAGAGCTCCCTGTCACAGACTGAATTCTAGTTGTTAGCGGTATCATGAGGGAGATTTAAAATCAAATAGGAGTTGCTTACTCCCTAAGCTATGGGTCTGAGACCCATGAGCAGCGAAGGGGATGTTAGGCTCTGGCAAGCCCGGCTGGGGAAACCAGGGCACAGCACTCGCTTGCACAGGGCAGGCCCATGGAGGAGCGACTGATGGTCGCCAGAAAGAGCATGGCTTTGCCAAGCCCGGGTAAAAAGTCCCTCTGACCCAAGCCCTGTGCCCCTGGGGAAGGAGGGAGGTGGAGGAGAAGAGTCAGAGCTGTGCTCTCAGGAGCTCCCAGCCAGGCCTGCGAGGCAAGAGGCACCCGAATCCCTGGGATCAGACGGCAGTGTGGGATCCTGCACTGCATTGGATAAAGTTCAGATTCAACTCGAGACACTGACATCTCTTTGGTGGGGGAAGGGGAGGTCAGAGCCCTCTTCCTGGAAGAGGGGCCATTTGGTCAAGAGGGGGAGGAACCAAGGCCACCATAGCACTCAGGTCTTCATTCTGGAAGGCCTGTGTGGTATTTGGGTGGGGGGCCGTTAGGGTTTCAAGGCCTGTCTTCTCTGAGCCTTCACCTGTGCTGTTCCCTCTGCTGGGAACACGCTTCCCCACACCCCTACTCCCCAACCCCACCCTCTGCTCAGCTGGCTTTCCTGCCCTCGGATCTTCACTCAAAGGTTCTTTTCTTCAGAAAACCCCCCATTCTCTGGGACCAAATGCAGTTTCCCATGGTACATGTCAGGGCATCCTGCCTTCTTCCCTTTATGACACTCTGACACCTGAGCTCATTTACCTGCTTGTCTGTGTCCCCTGAACTGTAAATGCTCACATTCCAGGGCCTAGAACAGTGCTGGCTCTTAGTAGGTGTTCAATGAATTTACATTAAAAGAATAAATGGATGAACGTCTTTTAAAAACCTTGTTGAATGAATGCCTAAGCTGGGTAGGGCGGTGGCCAGGCCCCCTCTGGGGTACTGGGAGGACGGGAACCTTCAGCGCTTCGGGGTTCCTGACCCCCACCCAGGCTAGAGGCCTGAGAACGTGCTCTCTGCCTTCCTCTGCATTTTGCCTCACCCCCAACCCATCTGGGCTTGAGCAAAGAGGGGGAGGAGAATGGGCTGGCAAGGAGAGGGGGGCACAGGGGTGGGGGAGGCAGCTTCTCAGGGGAGGGAGGATGGAGAGGAACCCCAGCCCCTGCTCAGGCACAGCCCTCATTATCATCACCCGCACCCTGGAAGGAGCAGGAAGCGGGAGGTGTTCTTGCCTACTCGTGGGTCTGGTTCATGTTTAAAGGACTAATTTGTGCCTTGTGGGGGTGAGTTATCTCCTTGTGAAATCAAGTTGGAGAAACACAAATGTTTTACCAGTGAGATACATGTTGCCTCCTTCATGGAAACCCAGGAGAAGCCATGACCGGCCCCGTGCCTGCCTTTGCCCAGCCCCCACTGGCTCCTTGGGTTGCCAAAATGAGTGTGGGGCACTGCAGATGTCGTGGGCAAGGTCCACAGCTTTGAGGCAGGCACTGAAGGCAGGTATGCACACCCCTCCAGGGCTAGGCCCAGTGGAGCTGCGCTCTCCTGGGGGGGGGGGGGGGAGCAGGGAGAGGACCGTGGTGTGTTCCCACCACTGAGGCCCAAAGGAGTGGTCTCAAGGGAGCCTGAACAAAGAGGGGGATTGGGCTGGAGGGTCTCGGGTCCAGCTGGGAGGGCCCGGCAAAGCGCTAAGCCCGCCTTGCAGCCCGCCCACCCTTTCATCTCTGCAGCTCCTTCCTCCCTGGCGCTTCCTTGAGTGTATGTCTGTGGGTCTGTCTGAGTGGGTTTGGGGAGGGGGAAACAAGGAGGGGGTGTGTCTGTGGGCAGCTCGGATTGGACAAACCTTCTTTGAAAATGGTCCTTTGAGCAAAGGCCTGCTGGTGGGCAGTCAGACAGATAGACACACAGGTACTCCAGCATGAGCCCAAAGGCCCCAGGGGAACACTAGCCCCAGAGGGAGAGCTACCTCCTGCAGCACCCAGAGAGGACAGAGAAGCCCTGCCCCTTCTCCCAACCCCCTCCTCCCGTGCCAGCGGGATCAGGCCCTCACTCCCAGACAGACTTTTCCCGGAGAGCTAAAAGCAAGAAAATAACCTTTAGTATTAAAGAGAAACATTTCTTTGTTTGGGTTCCTTTCTTTCTATTTTTTTTTCTAAGCCTCTTTTCACATTGGTAGTGGCTCTTTTCCTCTTGTCTGGGAGTCAAAGAAGAAGGGTTCGAGAATGTCCACGACAGCGGGGAACCAGACCTTCTCAGAGGACACAGACGACTATTCCTATGGCAGCTGGTACATCGATGAGCCCCAGGGTGGCCAGGAGCTCCAGCCCGAGGGGTAAGTGGGAGCCCTGGTTCTGTGGCCAGCAGAGTGGGGTGTGGTAGAGGTTACTGGTGGGGGGACAGAGAAGACCCTGGGCAAGGGCTGCTAAGATGGGCCCTGCCACTCGTTTGTAGTGTGACTCTCGGCAAGTGACAGCCTCTCAGGGCATCAGTCTCCTCATCCATTGTGGGAGGCCACCAGCCCATGCCCAGGTGGTCGCCTAAACAGCACCTGTGTGATGTGTTTAAAATATAGATTCCTGGGCCCCATCCTTGACATGGGCGACTCTGGCCCGTAGCCAGGATGGAGAGTGCTGGGTGAGCAGTTGAGGAAGTCACGCTTGCTTTTAAGGGGTTACCGACCCCTGTGGTGACTGTCTGGGGGGTGGTATTAGCAAGTGTCAGGTTCTCTGGACAGGCTGGGGGCAGGGGAAGGCAGAGAACCAAGGAAGAAAGCCTGGTAGGGGAATCTCTGTGAAGATGAGGAGGTCCTGTTTCCTTTTGCAGTTGTGCTTGGGCCAGCTGGGAGGGAGGTGGCCTTCGCTCCCCACCGTGTGCCCTGAGGACTCAGGCCACAGCGGCCTTTTCCCAGACTGGTTCTATCTTTGTTTCATCTGGGCACCCTGGCAGAGTAGTTGGGCCACCCTGTGCCCCCACATGCTACCAAGGATGCCTAGCCTCTGAGGTCCCCAGAGCCCAGTTCTCCCCTCATCGTACTTAGTTTCTGTCCTGGCCCCAACCCCCCTCCTCCCTGCTCTGTCTGAGGGTTGGGAGAACTGGTAAGGTGAGGTGGGGAGTTGCCAAGCCAGATGTGTACACATCTGTTCTCCATCATCGAGAAACTGGAGAAGGAGAAATGCTCGCATGCCTCCCCAGGGGCTGGGGCTCTGGCTTGGCCAGACTTGGGTCACTCGGCTGGGACAGAGGCCCCACCCAGGCCTGGGGGGAGGAACTGCTGTTTCCAGGGCTCTGACCATCAGAAAAGCAGCCCCTTCCCTGGCTGACCCTGCCCTGTGTACGCGTACGGAGTGGGAGGAGCAGCAGAACGGGGAGGGGCCCAGGAGCCCCAGGGGGACACGGATGGGGACCCTGAGCCCAAAGCTGAGGCTGTGTCCTTAGGCGCCTCAGCGTCTGTTCATTGGCTGGGGTAAGGCCCTGCAGCCAGCTCTGTGGTGAGGGCATTTAGATAGGGCCCTAGAATAAAGCCGGGTGTGTGGCTGGCACTGGGTCGTGGGGAGTCCTACCTCTAATGTGGGTGGCATCTAGAACTGGCAGTTCCTTTATTCCACTGCAGGGAAGAATGAAGAGGTTTGTTTGAACCTACTTATTTAGCCAAACCAAGTGGAGCCCGCCCCCTCAAAGGTGGTTGTGGGAAGCAGGGAGCCCAGGTGAATTCCAGAGGGGAGTTTGAGTTTATCTCGCCCTGTGTGAGTCAGACCCCTCTGTGAGATGAGGCACCAGAGCTTTGCAGAGCCCTGTCAGTGGTCCCCCTCTGGGCCTCAGGGTGCCCCAGCAGGCCTGGGAGTTGGGACTGGTGGGCACTGGTGACAACTGGGATGGACTCAGTCTCCTGGTCACATTTATCCACATGTCCCTGTAGTGCCAGGACCTGGTTGAACAGTTTGGGGGTTGAGTCTGATGGGGATGGGATGTGTCATCTGGGGTTTTGCATGGGCACAGGATTGATCTGCATAAGCCGAGCTGGCTCTGTCCACCCCCGAGTCTCCTCTGGCCGGTTATGTGCCCAGCTTGATACGTGCCCATGTGCTATCCACCACCATCAATACTGAGCTTCCCAGCCTGAGGCTGTGGACACAAATCTCTTCCCTCATATACTTATTTCTCATCTCCCAGTCAGATGCAGGCACTGGAGACAGACTACCTCAGTTTAAGTCCTGGCGCTGCCACTTTACTAGCTGTGTGATTTGGGCAAGATACTTAGCCTCTCTGAGCCATGGTCTCCTTCTCTACACAAGGGGGATACGAATAGCCCACACCTGGTGGGTAATAATTGAGTTAATACATGGAAGAAACAGTGCTTGGCACTTAGTCAGTGGCTAGTAAGTACAAGCTACTGCTGTCATTATTATTCAAATCTAGCCCCAGAAATCTAAAATCCCAAACACTGCCCTGCTCAAACACTCTCCGTGGCTCCCCAGTGCCCCCCATGCCTGCTGTAACCTGCTCTCAGCATACCCTCTGGGCTGCAATCAAGCTGCAAGCCTTGTCTGTCCCCAGCCACACAGTCCGCTGCCCGTCACTCTGTTTCCCCACGCTCTTCCCTCTCCATGGAGCTCCCTTTCCCCTTCTTTGCTTAAAGAGATGCTAACCATCTTTCAAAGTAAAGCAAATGCCCCTGGCTCTGATGCCTTGCCCCAGGGTTCTATCCCTCCTCTGCAACCTTTAGCACGAGCTTCTGCCTCTTGCAGGATCAAGCTCCCCACCCTCCCTGAGGTGGTGCTGTGTCTGTCATCCTGTCTATCCCACAGCATAAAACACGAGTCCATGAGCCATTAGCCAAATTTCTCTTGCTCAGACCACAAACATCTGGAGCTCCGTGAGCCTCAGCCAAGCTGAGCTAAGCAGTAAATGGGGGACCCCAGGTGGTACAGAGTGGGCCACAGGTGCTCCCAGACAGGGCCCTGGAGAGGATCCAGGCCGGTGGCAGTCTCCTGGTTTGGGGTGAGTGGGAAAAGGGTCAGACTTCTCCAGGGACAGTTTGCTGAGCCCCCGCCCTGGCTGGCCTGGGGGACTGAAGGGACAGGACCTAGTCAGGTGAGGAGGTGCACAGCGAGAGGGCCTAGACAGGTGGCGCTCAGCTCTTGGGGCTGAGAGGCCCTGCCAGCCCACACCCCACCCCCATGCTGGAGTAAGAGGTCTCAGGGTTGGAAGTGGGGACTCTGAGGCCTGAGCTCAGACAGCGGGAACCTGATCCCCCAATGGCACCGACCCTACCCATGAGCACAATTCCACTTTGGGGAGAGGCCAGCTCTGCCCTGGCCAAGAAGTTGTACAGAACAGACATATTCTGTCCCTCATCCCCAAGGACCAGCCCTGGTGACCAGGTTCTTTCGTGCTTCTCTCTCTCTGGGATTTGCTGAGAGAAAGCAAGCTCCAGGGAGACTGGGCTTCCAGCAGAGTCCTCGGGCTCTGAGCTCACCTTGCACATGAGGCCATGAGAGTCCTCTTTCTCACGCAGCAGGAGGGTGCCCAGGGGGTGGGTGAGCCTCCTTAGGCAGGGCGGCCCGGCTGCAGCACAGGGCTGCCTCTCATGCCTTGCCCGCCTAGTATCCTCCCTCTGGCACTCTCAGGCCTCACCTGGGCAAACCCAGAAGTCTCCCTCTCCCAAGGGACCCAGTCTGCTCCCCCAGGTCCAGGTCCAGCTCTGAACTCAGGGCTCCTACCCCTTTCTCTGCCACATGACCAGCCTGGGAAGTTTCCGGGGAAGTTGAAGCTTCCATTGTGCTCGTCGATCTGTTTATCTCCACCATGGGCCTACGTCTGTGCTCAGCTATGTCTAGAGCAGGACCTCTGCCAGGCCATAGGGAGCCTTTGGTAATTAGAGAAAGGGACCCCCGTTTAGATGTATGAGGCTCAGGAAGAGCAAGGCTTGATGAGCAGTGTGGCCTGGATTTCAGACCACACTCATTTCCCTGGCTGAGCGTCCTTGTGCAGTGTGCAACCTGTCCAGCTGTACATGGAAGGCCTTCATGAAAGGGAAATGGGAAGAGACGTAAGTCCTAGAAGACCAAGGAAGATCATTCCAGTCAGACACAGGCCAAATTCAGATACCAGTGAGTGGAGGACAAATCGTAGGGCCAAAAGCCTCATTGTTCGACCCAGGCAGTATCTCAGCCATGGTTGTGAGGAAAGTGTAGGGCCTAGAGCAATCAGGAAGGCATCCTGGAAGAGGGAAGGATAAAGTGGACCTTGAAGGATAGGAAGAATCTGGGTGAGAAAGAAAAGAGGTTAAGGCCGAGCTGGCCCACTCTGTTTTCCCTGTGTCTTCCCCTGGGAGTTCCTTGTCTCCTTCAGCCCTGGAACCTCAAGTTGGCACAGAATCAACACACCATAGAGGCACGAGAGCCCCAGCAGGACCTTGAGAAGGTGGAACTGGGCAGGCTTGTGTAGGAGACCTCAGAGGGGTGAGGGAGGTCGAGCCCTAGTGTAGGCAGCCTGGAGCCACAGACCTAGCTGCACACCCTGGGGGCCTCCACTCCCTGACCCAGCCTTCACTCACTCTGCAGAATGGTACCCTCCTGCCACCCCAGTGTGCCCCCTGGCCTTCTCCATGCCTGCCTGGCCGTGCTGTCGGTGAGTCTAACCTGAGTCCAAACTGGCTTGCAACCTGCTGCCAGCCTGGGCAGGGGCACTTATGTTCCCTGCTGGGGCTGGCGAAGGGGGCCCCTGGGAGCCCAAAATGTTGGAGGGGGTTCTCCTAGAGTGGGAACCCAAACCAGGATTCAGACCAAGTCCAACCTCTCAGACTGGTCACCACTTGGCCAGTCCCCAAGATACCACGAGTGTACACGGGTGTGGGAGGGTGGGTAGGGGGTGTCCTGGGGCCTGAGGCCAAGCGCTCTGACAGCCCCTCTGGGAAGGCCTGGGCCCCCTGTGCCCTCCCTCCACTGTGCTCTCCTGCAGGTCCTCGTATTGCTGCTGCTGGCCATGCTGGTGAGGCGCCGCCAGCTCTGGCCCCACTGCGGACATGGCAGGCCCGGGCTGCCCAGGTTGGTGCCCTGGCTTGGTCACCCCCACTTAGGGGGTGCCTAAAAGCCAGTTCTGGCCTCAGGGATACCCCCTTCTCTCTCACCCTAGCGTTCTCCCCATCCCCACTCAGATCTCTAGCTTTAGTCGGGGACCCCCAGAGGGAGGGGGAGGGACCCACTCAGGTCCACCTGCTCCTGTTCCAAACCCTAAGGACCCAGAGCCCAACAGGGCCCAGCTCCAGGACATACCTCATCAGCCGGCCTGTGGTCTGCACAGGCCATGACCACGCCACGCCATCGTGACCAGCGTTTTTCCTGAGGGTCTCACCTGGACCCTGATGTTAATGGCAGATTTTTGAGGGACTTCCCACCCTGACTCCTCAGCCCTGCAGTCCCAGAGTCTGGGACAAGGGTGACCCTGAGGAGATGAGACAGGGCAGACTTGTGTGGGAAAGAGCACCGGGTTGGGGGAGGTCGTGGGTGGAGCCCCAGGGTAGGCGGCCTTGCAGCCTCCACCTGGGCTGAGCACCAAGGTGAGTCTTGCACGCTGGCTTCCTGGGGAACTAGCCTGGGGGTTCTGCCCTGCCTGGGGCAGGGCTTGGGGAGGAGTGAAGCAGGATGACCCTGCCAGGGCATGAGGGCGAGCTGGACTGCAGCAGCAGAGGGGCTGAGCAGCTTGCCCTAAGCCCAGAGCTGCGCCGATGCCTGGGAGAGCGGTGTCCTCGGTCTGCCCTCTGCACTGGGCCACACCCAGGCCAGGGCGGCAGCCGTTGTGCAAGGATGTTGTGACTCTCTGAGCTCTCTGAAGGTCTGCCAACCCAGACAGAGCAATTAGTGCGGGGGCTGTTGTTTCCTGAAGCATCCAGGGGAGGGGGAGGGGGCCGTGCCCAGGCCTGTGTGTGTGTGTGTGTGTGTGTGTGTGTGCGTGTGTGCGCGCGCGTGTGTGTGTGTGCATGCGTGCACTGGGGTATGTTCCCCGGTCACCGTGCCACAGGGCCCAGAGCTTGACACATGGGAGGCACTCCATAAATACCTGTGGAATGATGGATGAAGGGCCTCCGTTTCCCCATCTGGGAAGTGGGCCTGACTCAGCCGCCCTGGTTCATGGAACATGACATGACGTAATGGCAGCGCAGGGCCTGAGCAGCTCCCTTCTGCCCTGTCCCTGCCCCTGCACCAGCCCTGTAGATTTCTCGCCTGGGGACGGGCCCTGGACCGTGCCCGCGGCTATCTTCATGGTGCTCTTCAGTTCCCTGTGCCTGCTGCTCCCGGCCGAGGCCTCGCTGCCCTTCCTGACCCCGGCCTCACCTCCCAGCCCAGGTACCCCGTACAGCTGAGGCCTGGGCCTGGATGGAGGGGTGGGGGTGGGGCGGGAACCTGGAGCATCAGGGCAGTGCTCTTGTATGGTGACCCAAGTAGCTCCCCATCCCAGGCATGGGCCGCACTGAGAAGACAGTCCCCTTACCCTCCCCAATATCCCTCCACAATGCCGAACCCTCCCTCCTGTTGGTCTCAACCCTTGGGTCAAAACTGCCCTCTCTGCTTCCTCTGTTTTTGTGCAAACCCCACTCCCAGGAGGGAGGGCGCTCTCGTTCACGGGCACAGGCTGAGTTCCCCGCTGGCCCAGCCCTGTGTGAGAATGAAGGAGGATGGGCAGGGGGACAGAGGGGTCCTGGAGTATTGAGCTGGGCTCAAGGAGGTGACAGTAACAAGGACAGCTACCACTGAGAGGAGCCACTGTCCTGTGACATGACCTCCATAGATAATCCAGTCCTCACAAGGACTCCACAATTACGGACCCGAGCCCCACGTTACCGGCCAGAGGAGGAGACGATAAGAAAGCAGGAACTTGATGTGCTGAGGACTAACTTAGGCATCGTGCTAAGTCCTGTTCACATACCCTCTCATTGGGTCTTTGCTAATTTAGTACTTTTATTTCCACTTTACAGATGGGAAAACTGAGACTCCAAGAGGTAACTGGCCCAAGATCAAAGAGCTGATACGAGTCAGAGCCTGGATTTGAACGCAGGGCTCTTGCCCACTGAGCCAGCTGAGGGGCTTGGAAGATGGAGACAGGAGGGAGGCCTGGGTGGGTGGGATTCAGCCCACACCTGCCCCTCCATCATTTTCTCTCTGCTTGTCTTGCTTTCCAGGGTCCTGGAAGATGCTGGCCCTCCTCTATTACCCTGCCCTCTACTACCCATTGGCCGCCTGTGCCACAGTCGGGCATGGAGCCTCACATCTGCTTGGCACCGTGCTGTCCTGGGCTCACTTTGGGGTCCAGGTCTGGCACAGGGCGGAGTGTCCCCAGGCGCCCAAGGTAACCACTGATTTGTAATGGCCTGGGGCAGAGAACATGGGGGGCTGCTTACACCAGCGTGATTCCTTTCATCTCTGTATGCTGGTCTTTCCTGCAACCTTCTGCTGTGTACAGGGTTCCACTCCTAAACACGTGCCGTTCCATGTGGCCCCTCTATGAAACAAGGCAGCTGGGCCAGCCCTCAGAGGCTTCCCGTCTGGAGGGGGCAGGGAGGGGGCAGGGACAGAAGAGGAGGAAAAGGAAGCCTAAAGTCCCCCCAGCACCCCTTAGTTAGCTCCCTAGCCTTCCCTTGGCCAGGCTGGAGTGGAAGTGAAGACAGATGGAGGATGGGAGGCAGTGAGTAGGGGTATGGTCTCAGAGAGCTAAAAAGAGACTTCCAGAACCTCCCCTGGCTCACTGGCTGCTGGCTGGGGTGTGAAGCTGCCCAGTCTAGAGCCCAAAGGGTGGGGTGCAGACTTCGGAGCCAGACCACCCAAGTTTGAATCCAGCTTCCTTCCTTGCTTCCTCCATCCATCCAACAAGCTTTGGAAGCACGTATCTGTACCAGGGACATTTTCAACACTGGAAAGCAGCCGTGAACAAGGCAGACGAGGTCCCTGGCACCCCAAGAGCTGCCATGCCAGGAGGGGAGACACAATAAACAAGGAAACAAACAAATGTACAAAATGATGCCAGGTGCTGCTAGGTGCTTTGAGGAACGTGTGTCACTTTCCTGAGACACTGTTTCCCCGTTAATGAAGTTGGTGTCACCAGTCCCTCAGGTAGAGGTAAAGATAAGCTGGTTTCTTTAAGAGCAGGGACTTGATTCATCTTTTCACTACCCAGAAACCGGCCCATACTAAGCCCTCAATAAAAATGTATTGAATAGCAAATAAATGGATGAATGTATAAGAGCCCAACCCCGGGACTTCAGGGACAAAGACCTCAATGCCAGGAGGTAGGGCATATACTCCCCTAATGCCAGGTGGCAAATTGTACATAGACAAACTTAGGCCTTTGTCTGACTCTCAGGGGCCGGTGTCCAAGTGCCCGGAACATAGGAACATGGAAAATGGGTGTCCCTGTTTCAGGCCGTTTCAGGCCATACTGCAGCCTGCTGGGTTACATGACCTCCTCCCGTTGGCCATGGGAGTCCAGGGGCCTCGGGGAGGGGCAGGCACCTCTGCAGGGCCCCAGAAGGGAAGTGGGAGTGGTTGTCCTGAGTGGCCCAGGTTGGGGTGGGGGTGACAGGACCACAAGCTTTCCCATGGCCCCCCAGACTACCCTCGGGCCCTGGGGTGAGGTGGGAAGCGAAATGGACCCTGGCCTTTGGTTGGAGGAGGGAGGCAGACGGCAGGGGTGTCTGATGTTTGTCCAGATCTACAAGTACTACTCCCTGCTGGCCTCCCTGCCTCTCCTTCTGGGCCTTGGATTCCTGAGCCTGTGGTACCCGGTGCAGCTGGTGAGAAGCTTCAGCCATAGGACTGGAGTGGGTTCTGAGGTAAAGGGGGTGGGCTGGGCTCCCTGTCTGTTAGTCCCCTAGCTGTCGCCATGCTTGGTGGAGGGCCCAGCACACTGCAGATGCTCAGAAAGGTTTGTTGAGTCATCGTGTGACTGGTTAGTCCTCCCTTTTTAGGCAAAGGCTAGGGCAGGCCCATGGCTGGCACCCAGGTTACCCAGGGCACCAAACTGTGGGCAGAGAAGGGACTCAACAAAGGAGAAGTGGGCCAGAGCCAGTAAGTCATAGCTCTGGTCTGAACCACTGGGGCCTTGTGCCTGGTGGGGACGCTCCAGAAGCACTCAGGGTAGAAGTACATTATGAACCAACTCTCGGTGGGATGTCAGATAAAGGGGAGGGCTTCCTGGAGGAAGCAGACTTGAGCAGAGGGCTGAAGGACAGGGAGCATCTGGAATGGGGAGAGAATAAGGAGAAGACCTTGCAGGCACAGGAAAGAGCATGAGTAAAGGGGCAGAGATGATTTGCAGTACCTGGCAAGTGTTAGGATGTCATAGACACTCAGCAAAATATTTCTGAAGTTTTGCATAGATGGATCGGTACATCATGTCAAGAGAGAAGCCTTATAAGATATGGCAATCTTATGAAGAAGCCGTCTGAGCACCAGCCAAGTGCCAGTCCTGGGCGAGGTGCTGTGGACTCAGCTGATTGGCTATGTCTGGCCGCCAGTAGTTCCCAGTGCGCTAGGGGAGATGGACACAGCAACATATATTTACAGCAATGTCAAAAGTGCAACAGGAGCTCATCCAAGTGCCATGGGAGCTCCCGTGGAGGTGGGGTCAAGTACTCCTCCTGGTGAGAGAGGAGGAAGAGGAAATGTCCGCACAGGCCCTTGAGAAAGGCTGAGGACACAGATGCAAAGGGCCGGTTACTCTCAGCTGGGGAAGGCGAAGGAGAGGCTGTAAAGGCGAGTGTGGGACAGACAGCAGGTCGGTGGTGCTGCCACATGGAGTGCTAGATGAGGACAGACGATGCACAGTTGTGCGTGTGCAGCGTTTAAGGGTCTGGTGGGCTCAGGGGAAGGGATGGCACCGAAGCCCAGAAAGAAGTGAGGTCCCCAAGGAGAAATGGAGGGCGAGGGGAGAAAAGGCTCAGGGTCTCCAGGGGCTGCCCTGGGTCCCCGTGGACCCACCTGACTCTGGGTTTGGTTCTCATATAGTAGCAGTAGGGTTCTGAGTATTTGTCACCACTGCCTCCTGACCCTCTGGGGAAGCCTGTTCCCTCATTTTTACAGCTGGCTCAGAAGAGATGAGCAGCTCCCCAGGACACACAGTGCGTCAGGCACTGCTCTGCCTCAAGGAATCCCTTTTCCACCTCTTCCAGGCATCTTCTCTGCCTTGCCTCTCCCCCATTGCATGTCTTTCCTCTTGAGAAGTCTTGGGGGAAATAAATCCTCTTTGGCCCTTAGTCAAAGAGGTTTAAGCCTCAAAGGACACAGTCAAGCTTTGAGCTAACCCACACCTGCCCTGGATCCCAGGGTTGCCATAGCAACAGATGACAATGGACTATATTCTCCTAATGATGGGGGCAGGGTCCACCCCTTCTTCTCATGGGTCTCTGCCATTTGGCAGTCAGCTTAAGGCCTGGAATGTGGCTTAGACAAATCTGGTCACCCTTGTGATCTCCCTTGAGTAGACGAGAGGCCTGGTGGGTCTGACCCGGAATAGCCCCATCCTGTGTCATGGTCAGGGAGGTGCACTTGGGACATAGACTCCCTTCTACCCCAGTCTCAGTTAGCAGAGGCCAGAGGGCCATGAGGGCAGCAGTGACGAGGTGTGACTGAGTAAAGCGGGAAAGGATTGGAGCTAGACCTTAGGGAGAATTTCCCAGCATTGAGTGTTCTTAGATGGAAATTCATGAGTCTTGTATTTGTGGAGGAAGAAAGGGAAGCATTGGGGGGCATGGGCCTCGTCCCATAGACTAGCCGTTCTCGGCACTCCCCCACAACCAAGAGGTTTGTACAGAGCACCTACTGCGAGCCCACTTTAACATCTGAGCCAGGGTCCCAGGGATGGCTCAAGGCAGCTCTCATCTGTCTCTCCCTATAGGGGCGGCAGAGCAGATACCCTGAGGAATATCTGAGGACCCTCCTTTGTCGGAAGAAGCTGGGAAGCAGGTGAGGTTCTAGGCGCACCCTCTGGGTCAGTGGGCAGGGTTGGCTAGGTAGGTTTATTTGGGGGGCTGGCTCTAAGCAGCCTGGTGGGGCAGAGATGAGGAATGACCCAAACTCTGGGGCTCAGGGCATGGGCTTCTCCTGAGTGCCGACCCCCATCCCCCTTGGGTCTTTCTGCAGCTCCCATACCTCCAAGCATGGCTTCCTGTCCCGGGCCTGGATCTGCTTCAGACACTACATCTATACTCCACAGCAAGGTAAGGGTGGGGAGCTGAGGTCGGGAGTGGCAGGTCACCTCCGCATTCCTATTCACAGGACATCTAGTAGAAGGCCAGCTCCTACTATCGTAGAACCCTGTCATCAGGAGGAAAAACCAGCTTGGGACAAGGGGAAGCCCATGGCCTGGGCTGACCTTGGGTTTAAATTCAGGGTTCTGTGAGCCCTGGCCTTCTTCCTGGGCCCCTGGGGAGGGATGGGGGTTCCTGGGCCTGGGTGGTACTAGGCTCACCATGCCCCTCCTTTTCGGGACTACAGGCTTCCGACTCCCCCTGAAGCTGGTGCTTTCAGTCACCCTGACAGGGACGGCCATCTACCAGGTATGTCCTGCCTTTGCAGTGCCATTTGCCTCTGGACCCCTGAGCCCAACCCCCAGACGTGGATGGCTCTGGCCCTGCTCAGCTCTCCAAAAGCCCACAACCCCAACCAGGGGCTTTTGGAGTCTTGGGCACATGGCCTACCCAGAGGGAGGGGGTGGTAACTATTGTTGGGCTCACAAAGAGTCAGAGCATGAGTTTTGGAGTCACATAAACATGGGTTTAAATCTCAGCTCTATTATTTACCTCTTGTATGACCTTGGGCAAGTTACTCAATGTCCCTGAGTCCATTAGCTCAGCTGGAAATGGAGGAAATAGAATTAACTTTCTCTTTGGGTACTTGGGAAGATTTAGTGAAACAATGTTTGACAAGTCCTCACCACTCTTACCACCATCACCACTACCCCAAAC
This sequence comes from Rhinolophus sinicus, assembly GCF_057876585.1. Taxonomy (NCBI): domain Eukaryota; kingdom Metazoa; phylum Chordata; class Mammalia; order Chiroptera; family Rhinolophidae; genus Rhinolophus; species Rhinolophus sinicus. The sequence continues at coordinate 102,596,254 of NC_142503.1, forward strand.
AAACAAACAGGCCCAAATCCTGGGAGGTAGGTATGATTTTTCTCCATTTTACAGACAGGGGAAATTAAGGCTGAGAGAGGTGGATTTGACTTGGCCAAGTTTCCACAGCTAATATCTCAGGGCAGCCAGTATCTGAATCCAGGTCTGTTCACCTTCAATGCTGGTGTTCATTTATACAACACTTTGGTGTCTCCAACTGGGGAAAACTGAAAGTTTTGTATTCTGAGGTTTAGAAAGCTGATTGATAGACAGGTGGAGGTATACAGTGGTGCTGCCTGAAATCGTGCCTGTGGCCTATTAGACTAAAACCGGTTCTGCTTTTAACGTGCTGACCAGAGGCATGAGGACACTGCTCTTGGGGGCAGATCAGAACACCAGTGGGTGCTGGGGGTGGAACACGGGGATGCATCTCCCCTGATGTCTCCCTGTGGCTCCCTGCGATGGGAGTACCTGGTTTGGTGCAGCCAGGCCCCAGCGCCCTTACTCTGGCGCTCTTCCAGGTGGCCCTGCTGTTGCTGGTGGGCGTGGTACCCACCATTCAGAAGGTGAGGGCGGGGATCACCACGGATGTCTCCTACCTGCTGGCTGGCTTTGGGATCCAGCTCTCTGAGGACAGGCAGGAGGTAGTGGAGCTGGTGAAGCACCACCTGTGGGCACTAGAAGGTGAGGCCCTGGGGGTCCCTGAGGGTCCACAGCGGGGCTGTGAGCTGGGTGGGATACCTGAGCTGGCTGCCCTTGGGCACGTCCCTTCCCCTCTCTGGGTCTCAACTGCCTCATCTCCAAATTGGGGCGGTTGGAGCTTCCAGTCCCAAGTCTCTGAGATCTGAAGGGGTCTTCTCAGCAGCTCCTCGTCCGCTTGTGTGTTGTCTCCTGCCCTCACGCTCAGTGTGTGCCCAGCTCTGCAGGCTGGAGACGGGGAAGGTCGTGTGTGTGTGTGTGTGTGTGTGTGTGTGTGTGTGTGTGTGAGATGAGGGGACAGCCCTGGGGCCTGTGCTGAGGGTGGGGGAGCAGGAGAGGAGCAAAGGTGTGGGGTGGAGGCCAGGATTATGAGCTTATCCTCATGGCAGGTGGGTGAGGTCGGGCAGGACACATGCTCTCTCTTACCCAGTCCCTGCACTCCCAGGCCACCTCCTTGACAATGGGCCCCCCATACCCACCTCCCCTTGTGGGGCCGGTGGCTTTTACAGCCCTTAGCCCTGGTACCCACCTCCCCACTTCCAGGGCCTCCCAACAGCCCTGTGGAGGACGCTGAGAAGTGTCCCCACTTGAGACAGGGGGAAGGACGACCTTGAGGTTGTACAGTCAGGCACAAATGGAGCCAAGAGAAGAAGGCAATCTCCTGACACCTCGCTGGGGCTGTCACCACCACTTCGAGATAAAGCCTGGTAGTTCAGGGTCACGGGGCCTGCGCCCTCTGCTGACCTGGGAGCCCCTGGCTCCTTAGGCTGCCAGGATCGCAGGTGGAGGTGTGACTGCGCTACAGCCGTTCCTGACGGCTGACCAGGCACGCTGGGAGTGGGGAGGGGCAGGGGGTGGAATGGGCACGCATGAGCACGTGCGGCTTCCTTCCCGATGCCACTCCCACCGCCTTCCTCATTGCCTTTGCTCCCACACCATAGGCTGCCTTGGAACTGCGGCTGAGGCCCACAAGCTGGACAGGTGACAAGTTCTGGGTGGGCTGACATGGCACCTCCAGGGAGATTTTCCAATCTGGGCCACAGGGAGGAATAGACACGGCCCTCATCCGCCCACAGTGAGCTCAGACCTCACTCACAGCAGCCCTGTTAGGTCAGACACCTCTCAGAGCATGAAATCAGGGATCCAGAGGCAGGAAGTGACATGTCCCGGACAATGGGTTCTTCTTCTACTCATTACACCTGCCATTTATAATCAATCACATGCTACACTTCCAAGCCCAAAAGTTTCCACTCTGGATCTTAGACGCAGGTATAAATAAAAAGCAGTGTTTACTCTCCTAGTTCACAGGTGAGGAAAACAGAGGCTCAGGGGCATTAGCGATATGTCCAAAGCAGTCAGAGCTGGGCTTGGGGCCCTTTGGTCTGTTTTTAGCCTAAGGAGCTAACGCCTTCTGAGCTCTGAGGGCCTGTTTTAGGGCTGCCCCTGCTCCCAGCACCTGAGCCGTAAGCGTGGCAGCATTCAGAAAACGCTCACTCTGAGTCAGGCAGACTAGATTAGGATTCCTGCTCCATCCCTTACTAGCTGTATGACCTTGGGCAAGACACTTCACTTCTCTGGATCTCAATGTCCCTAGCTGCAAAATGGGTGCTGAAGCAACCAAGGCGACCTTGTCCTTGACGCCCTGGATCTGGGGCGGGGAAGACAGAGAGATCCACCAAGCAGGTCCCAGAAGGGGGCAGGTGCAAGATCCCCGAGGAGGAAAAGCACAGGATATGGGCGCCAGGATTGGGCGGGACCCAAGTTTGGAACCAACTGAAGGGAGAGAGAAGCAGAAAGTAGACAGATGTAGATCCAAGGCCAGGCCTGGCCAAAGGGACCTTGCTACCCCTCCATCCCACATCTACCTATTCACTCACCTGGGCCAACTCAGCAGGCAGGCTCCTGTCCTCCTGACAGAAACGTCTACATGCACCTTCTCTGGTGTGGAGCTGGCTCCCGCTGGGCAGATGGAGCAGGGCAGAGCTGCGCACATCTGGAGCTTTCTCCCAGGTTTACTTTTCAGAAAAGTGCCCCCTCCTGCCACTGGAGAAGTAAGCCCAGGGCAGACCTGGGTTTCTGGAGCAGTCAGAGTCACCTGTTAACTTTAAAAATCCCAAGTCTCAAGCCCCAGGCCCGACTTCAGAAACCCTGAGGCTGGGCCCCAGCCTCTGATTGAATAAACCCTCCAGGTGATTGTGATGGAAGCCCCTGCGCAGTCGCTCTATGCCTGTCAGTGGGTTCGCTGATTTCAATCAGTTGCTGATTGAAAGAAACCATGAAGTGTCTGTCTTTGGAAAGCCCCAGCATAGTAGTTCTCAGCGCTGGCAGCAGGTCAGAATCACCGGAGTTGCTTCCACAAAAGCTAAGGCCTGGGTCCCAGGCCCAGAAACTGGTTTAATTGGTCAGGAGTGCAGCCTGGGCCGCGGGGATTTTAACAGCCCCAGGTGATCCTAACGTGCTGCAGTGCCACTTCTCCGGCACCTGGGCTACGTGGAACTGGTGCTTGCCTTTCCCACGTGTGCTTGCTCCCCGAGTGTCTGGTGGGGACACAGGGACCAGGAACACTTCCCTGGGCTGGCTGAGATCAGGGTGCTGGCGCCTGGGCTCATGCTGGGTCCGCTTGGAATGGTAGCACATCTGGCTCTATTCTTTCCTAGTGTGTGGCTAGCAGGTCAGACCCTCTGAGCCTCAGCTTTTTCCTCGGCCCCATGTCTTCCTGTGCCTCTGCTGTAGGGCAGGGTGAGGCTGGAGGTAGATGTAGGGTGGAAAGGGCACAGCCCGCATCCCTGCTTTGCTTAAGTGCCAGGCTTGTTCAAACACCATGCATTCTCCTCCCGCTGCTGGTGAGACAACAAACTCGTGATCTGCGTGCATGGTCAGGGTGGGCTGGGAGCCAGGGGCGAGAGGCCACACCCAGAGGACACGGGCAGCAGTGGTCACCTCCCCTCGTTCTGATGGACTCAGGCTACACTGAAGTGCACTCGCATCCTCTGTTCCCTGAACGAAGGCCACTGACATGGGCCTAGAGGAGGTTCTATAGCTCATGTCATGCTGGGAGATGGGCAGAACAGCAGCGTGACAGCTGGACGATGAAATGACTGCCTGAAGTCCACACGGCCAGGGAGCCAAGGAGCTGGAGGCAGATGCAAGGTTGGATGGAGTCTCTGGCTAGGGGTCACACAGCCATGGATGCAGCAGACCCGGCCGGACGTACAGCCTCAGACATGGCCTTTCCCCGTCTTGGCCACTATGTTACCCGGCAGAATAGGCCGGCTGTGGCTGGCAACTTACACTGGGTCTGAGAACGGGAATTGTGGCAAGAGGCCTCTGCTCAGAGTGGGGTGTGGGGCAGGGGTACCTCCCAGCCAGGCACACCCTGGCAGCAGTTCAGAGGCTCCCAGGAGAGCCTCCAGGCTGAGCCTCCCGCTTTGCTCCCTCTCCGTCCTCCAGTTTGCTACATCTCGGCCTTGGTCCTGTCTTGCCTACTCACCTTCTTCGTGCTGATCCGCTCCCTGGTGACACACAGGTTAGTGGCAGGCTCAGTGCAGACGTGGGGAGAAGGTCAGAGTGTGACGGGCCTGTAAGACCCCCGACCCAGAGTGTCTGTGGGGAAAGCCTGGGGCTGCAGGGAGGGAGGGTCTCCGCAGGCCGGTTGTCCCTGAGCCCTGCTGCCCAGCTGCCTCGAGGTCCTGCCCAGGGACCTTCCCTCACAGGCTTGGCCCCACTTAGAATGGCAGTCAAGGCCCCCAAGCCTCTGCCTGCCTGGAACCTTGCCTCCAGTCTGGTGTCTGAGCTGTGAGCCACTTTCCATTTTTTCTGTTGCTTCTCACTTTCCTGACTTGGCCCAGGACTCACCTTCGGCCTGAATTTGTCTCCCTTGATCCCTACCCTGCCCCCAGCAGCTTACTCTTATTCATCCTTTAAAACTCTACTCAGTCCTCACCTCCTCTGTGAAGCCCTCCCTGACCCCAGGCTGGGTTAGTAGCCCCTACTGGGCTCCCACAGCCCTGGGCTTCCCTACTCATGGCCATGGGAGGTAAACTGGGAGTTCAGCCAGAGGCTGTCCCAGAGGAAGAATTCGGGAGCTCCCTGAGATCCCTGCCGTTCTTGTCCCCACCCCAGGGCCAACCTGCAAGCTCTGCACCGAGGGGCTGCCCTGGACCTGGGCCCCCTGCCTCAGAGCCCCCACCCCTCCCGCCAGGCCATATTCTGTTGGATGAACTTCAGCGCCTACCAGACTGCTTTTACCTGCCTTGGTGAGCCCCACTAGCCCACTCTCCTTGGCCTCTCCTGGCCCCAGACACTGGCCCCAGTGAGGGAAGGGAGAGTGCTCTGCAGGCTTTGACTGCCCCTGGGTGTCTGCCTGTGCTGGGCAAGCTCAGGGACGAGATTGAGAAGAGGGACCCCCTCAGGCCTTCCCTGCCCTTGGAAGCTCACTCAGGGGGGACTTAGGGGGCACAGGAGCCCTTGGAGTAAGGATACCCCTCATATAAGGATGGCACCTCGGTGCCACCAGGTGTTTACACAGGGGTAGACCCAGGGTTGGAAGGTAGGAAGTTCAAAGAGGCACATTCCTGCTTGTCTGAGGGAGGCTATGCCCTGATGGGCTGCCTCAGGAGGTAGTGAGATCCCCGTTACTGGGGACATGCAAGCAAGCTTTCATGGCTATAGATGGGGGCTGTGAACGGGGTTCTGCCTTGAGGGTGGAGGACTACGTTAAGTTTCAGGACCCTCCAGCTCTAATTTTCTGATTCTTCCCTTGGGTGTTGCAGTGAACAAAGCCCTCTGAAATGTGGAAGGGCTGGGGCCAGTGTTACAAAAGCAAGGGCCTGATTTCTCTCCCTGCTGGTCCCTTCAGTTCTCACCCCATCCCCTGGTGGGAGGAGGAGAAAGAGAAGTCGTAATTCCTCATCTCGGTAGACTTTATTGCTCCCAAGCCCTCCTGTACCTGTGATTCCACATAAACAATTAGCCAGTGTTTTAACAGACAACTGTCGGGCACCTACCATGTGCCAGACTCTGGCCAGTAGGAATGCAAACATTAATTTAAAATGCAGTCTTGTTCCCAAGGACTCAAGAGGGATTGGGGGAAAATAACGTTTAGAAAGCCGTTTGTGGTTTTCAGAGTTGCCACAGACATGATCTCATTGGGTCCTCACAATAGCCATCCCAGGTAGAGCAGGGCTCTGAATACAGATCTGCCTGGTTCCAAAGCCCTCGGGCTCCTGGGAGTGGCAGGGGTGCGCTGGGTCCTGCAGAGGCTGATGCTCGCCCCCCCACCCCCCATCCCGACAGGGCTCCTGGTACAGCAAGTCGTCTTCTTCCTGGGGACCATGGCTCTGGCTTTCCTGGTGTTCATGCCCGTGTTCCACGGCAGGAACCTCCTGCTCCTTCGATCGCTGGAGTCCTCGTGGTGAGAGAGGCAAGGGGCTGAAGGTTCTGGGACCCCTTCCCAGAGGGCCACTAACAGTGACACCCTCGCACCCCACCCGCAGGCCCTTCTGGCTGACCTTGGCCCTGGCTGTGACCCTGCAGAACATGGCAGCTCACTGGATCTTCCTGAAGACTCACCATGGATGGGCAGAACTGACTAACCGGTGAGGCAGCTGCTGGGCTTGTGTCTGTCTCGGGTCCTCAGCCTCTTCTCCTCCCGTGCCTCTCTCGTTGCGCCCTTCTCCCTCCAAGGCCATCTCACCCCTTTCTCTCTCCAGGAGCCCAGCGGGCAGTAAAGAGAGCTGGCTTTACCCACAGAGAAAGGGGATGGCAGCCCCGCCTAGCCCACATACCTTTCTGTTTAGGTGTTATGGTGCCAGAAATATCCCAGGAGCCTTTTCTGCTTTGGGGATCAGCAGTATCCCCTTCTGGATCCTCTGTGCCCTCAAAATCATGCGCCTCCCTCTTTGCAGGAAGGAGGTTAACAGAAAGACCATTTCTGTGTTAGATGGGAAGGCTGTGGGGGGACCTTGGCCCCAGGCGGGACCCAGAGGAGGGAGGTGGGAAACACCAGGGTCACAGAAAGATTCAGGTTGACCTGGACTTGAACTTCAGCCCTGCCGCTGACCAGGCGACAGCCTCGGCTCAGTCACCCACTCTCTCTGCACCTCAGGGAGATTCCCCGTCTATAGAAGGGTAACACTGCGTGTCTCCAGGTGGTAGGGAGGGACAGCTGGTTGAGAGTGGGCCCAGAGCTGGCGGGGTGCATACCAGGTTTACTCAGTAAATACACAGCAGCTGAGCCTGACCCTGAGGAAGGGGCTGTGTGGGGACCTGCCTCAGCCTTTGCCCTCCACCCCAGGCGCATGCTGTACGCAGCCACCTTCTTTTTCTTCCCCATCAACGTGCTGGTGGGCGCCGTGCTGGCCGCCTGGCGAGTGCTCCTCTCTGCCCTCTACAACGCCGTCCACTTTGGCCAGATGGACCTCAGCCTGCTGCCACCTAGAGCCGCCACTCTCGATCCTGGTAAGGCCACAGGCCAGGGGCTGAGGAGGGCTGGGTTGCTCAGGCTGCCAGAGCAATAAGGGAGGGTCTGTGGGGACCTGGTCTATGTGCAAATCTGTTCACAGAGTGGGGCTGGGACCACCATGTAGGTGTGTGTGGCCGGCCCACGTGCTCAGGTGTCCATGTGCAACCACGTAGGGTGCCCAGGGCACCCCGTGTGTGTTTTAGGGCCTGTCTGAGGCCCTCCTACCCAGCACTGCCATCTCTCACCCACCCCAGGCTACCACACATACTGCAACTTCCTGAAGATTGAGGTCAGCCAGGCGCATCCAGCCATGATAGCCTTTTGTGCCCTGCTCCTGCGAACACAGAAGTCCCGGCCTCCCGGGACCCCCCAGAATGGCCTCAGACTCGGGGAGGAAGAAGAAGGTGTGCCTTCCCACGGGGGATGGGAGAATTGAACCCACCTAGCTTCTCCCAGGAAGGAGGCACGCCTCCCCCCATCCCCGAACACGCACCACTGAGTGGGTGCCGGGAAAATGCTCACTTCCTTTGTCCCTGGGCTACCTGTAGGAGAGAGGAAGTGAGAGTTTTCCTGGCCCATTCTGGTAACTTTCTCTCTCTCTCTCTCTCTCTGTCTGTCTGTCTCTCTCTATCTCTCTCTCTCTCTCACACACACACACACACACACACACACACACTCTCTCTCTCTCTCTCTCTCAATCCACATGCGTGCACACACACACCCTCTCACACAGAAAATGAGATGGCTATTTTGCCCCCTCTGCAGGCCACCCCCACCTCGCTCAGGTGGTGGTTCCCCTTCTCCCCCACCCCCCCAGAAGTGTGCAGGAGGGGGGGACACCAAGCTGTGTCTAAGCCCTTGTCCCAGCCCCACCCCCAGTCCCTTTAGGAGCTCAGCCTCCCCCTCTTCTGTCTGCCACCTGCAGGGTGACACCCTAAGCCTTTACAAACAGCCCCGCACTTCTCCTGACACACGGAGACCCAGTCTCAGCAGCCTACCCACATACACTGGGGTCTTTCAGACTCTGCTCAGATCTGGGTGTGGGTGGGGGCAATGGGCTGGGCTTGCTGAGTGACTCACAGAAGGTCTCCCCCTTTCAGGGATACAGTTGCTACAGACCAAGGACCCTGTGGCCAAGGGAACGGGGCCCAGGGCCCCCCAAGGCAGGGCCCGCTGGGCTCTGGCCTACACACTGCTGCACAACCCAGCCCTACAGGCCTTCCGGAAGCGGGCCCTGTCAGGTGCCCAGGCCACTGGTGCCCAGTCCTGAGGGTGAGAGAGGCCCAGCCATGCGCTCTCCTCTGCATTGAGTGCTTCCCCTCCTCCCAGCCCCTCCCTCCCAGCTCTCCCAGCATCACCCTGCCATGTCAGCCTCTCTGCTTAGTACCAGCTCTGCCAGCAGGTCCCCCTGGACGAGGACCCCAGTGGCCAGCCCCAGAGGCTGGAGGTCACCCTGGTTGTGTGGAGGCCTGTCCACACTACAAGTCTCAGCTGGGCTCTAGTCTGCCCCCTTGGTCTTGGAAACCAGAGGGGGCTCTGGAGAAAGTAACTGGTGGTTTAGGCCCTTGGTCCAGGAGCCAGTGGAACCAGGGCGGAAACATCTAGGCCTCTCCCCACGCTGGCTCTGCTGCCAGCCTCCAGGGCACACTGAAGCCTTGGGCACACGGAGGTTGGTGATTCCATCTGGGACAGCTTCTTGCTCCAGCTCAGCCCTGCCTCAGCCTTGGACCTCAGCACCTCTCTCCTGCAGTGTCCCCCTCTCCTTTCTGGGACCTCAGGGCCTGCAGGGCAGCCGAGGAGGAAACCAATGGGTTCCTACAGCAACAAAGTCACACTCACACCCGGCCCCACACGGAGCTGCCCACACTTGAGAGCCTGATATTTTTGTAGTTGGTATGCCTTTAGATACTATGAAAGAGGTTAGTGTGCTCCCTGTAATAAACTTGTCCCTGAGAAACAGTCCTCCTTAGGGGAGGGACACGTGGGAAAAACTGTCCAAACAGTCCATAAATCAACACAGGGTTTATGGGGCTTGGGTGGGGGTGCGGTATTCTGGTCACATGCTGGGCGGGGCCCCCTGGGTGGGAAGGGCCGAGGAGACCCCCACAGCCACATCCCTTTGGGTGGTGGAGAGCCTGGGGACCCTATGATGCCACCCCTGAACGGTTTAGGCATTGGCTTTGGAAGTAAGACTTATTCTGGGTCCTCAAAAACGGGCAGGACTTGGGGAGCAGGAGAGATTTTAGGAAGATGGGGGAGTAGTGTGAATAAAGGTGCAGTAAAGGAGCTATCCTGATGGGAGCAGCCCGAGGATGCAGGGGGCACAGGCACCTGGGGGTCCCTTCCCTGCTGGGGACTGGTGGAGGTGGGGGCCATGTGAGCAAGGGTGTGGGGTTCACCATGGGGCTGGGGGCTACAGAGAGGGAGGAAAATGTGGCCACCCCATAGATCTGAATCAGTGGGGCCTCGAGAAATGTCTGCGCAGTTAGTGGAGACCAAGGCCCGCTCGTTTCTTTACTTCCCCCACCCCCACTATAGCCTCAAACACACATGAAGCCAGGGGCAGGGCCAGGGAGCTGGAACCCACCTTCCAGGCAGCCTGTGAGGAGGGCAAACAGGGCAGACTCTGATCCCACTGCAGCCCATGGAAAAACGTCATCCTGGCCCCGTGCTGGTGACTGACAGGGTCACAGGGATGAGAAGGCAGATCGGTCTTAGCCCTTAATGAGGAAATAGTCACAATAGAGTATGATCAGGCTGGGACACTGGACGCCCAGTGCTGTGTAAGACAGAGGAGGGGGCCTAGTCTAAATTGGGGCAGTGGGCAGCGCATCCAAGAAGGCTTTCTGGAGGAAGTGGTACCTGAGCAATCTGAGACTGACTTAACTAAGTAAGGAGCAGGGGAAGGGTGTCCAGACTGAGGGAACAGCATGAGTAAAGGTGCAGAGCATGACCCATCACAGAACATTAAGAGAACAACGAATTAGCAGTTCTAAGAGAAGTGGGCCACGTGGGAGAGCCAGGCAGAGGGGCCATGGCTGGCTGGCTGGGGAACTCAACGCTTTCCTCCAGGGCAGTGGGGCCATGGATGACTATAAAGTAGGGGACTAGCTAGTTCATTCAGAATACCGCTGTTCCCCAGCCACCCCGACTCAGGTCTTAGGCCCATGTCCAAGAAGCCAGGCCTGCTTAGCTGTGAATGGAGCCAGAGATGTCAGGGGTCCAACTCAGGTCAGGATTATCAAGCCTTAGTAATCAGAGTCCACTAGACCCTTAAGCATTACCATGTCCTACCTCATCCTTTGTTTTCTAAGGAAGCTGAAGCCCAGAGATGGGCAGTGACTTACCTAAGGTGACACAGCACAGAGGCTCAGCTCCTGCTACTTTCCACCAGATGTGCAGTCATCCTTGACTTGTGCTGCTGGTGACATCTGTTCTGTGGGAGCTGCAAGCTGATGAGGGAGGTGGAGAGGTGCTGTATTCCGACCAGGAGAAGGGGCGGGGGGCTGGCCAGCCTCCAAGGCTCACAGCTGCTACCCCAGGCTCCTTGGTCTCCCTGCTTCGCTTTATTGGGCTCAGCAATCCCGAGGGCTCTGGGTAGAGGCGGCAGAGCCTCTCCCATGGTGTCTTGTCCTATGTGTAACACCCTTCGATCTGGAAAGTGAAAGGGACGGAGGCGGCGGGGAGACGCATCTGACCCAGCACAGAGCCGGGGTCTACCGTCCCCAGGTCCGACCCTGTCCACACCATCCTCGTCCTAAGGGACCCTCAACCTCCAAGCCAGCTATTGGTCCATCTGCTCTGTGGGTAGAGACTCCTACTGAAGGACTTTCCTCCTGGAATGTCATTTCCTCTTACTGAAGAGGTGAGAGGAAGTACCTCCATTTCCTCTGGCTTCTCCCTCAAATCTGTCCTGTCAGTCTCCCTGGGTGTTCCCCCCTCCCTCCTCTCGCCCCTGCATCCTCTGTCCTGTCTCCTTCCTGCTCCCCTCCATCGTGCCTTGCCTGGCCCCCTTCCCTCTCTATCACCTAACATCTCCTCCCTGGACAGGACAGGGAGGGAGCCACAACCCGGAGCTTCCATCTCCCTCACCGCCCCCCCCCCCCACACACACACACAATGAATCCTCAGGCCCCTGCTGGCATAAAGCCCCACTCAGGGACCCCAGGGAAGCCTCAATTGTTGTCAGGCTAGTGCCCTCATTTGTCCCATGGGCTAGTTTGGGGGAAAGGAACGTCAGCAGCTCAGTTCACCTGGGCCACCCTCCCATGCTACCTGCCTGCCACACCGTCTGTATGTCTCACAGGCCCTGTCCCAGGGGCCGGCAGGCTGGACATCTTGGCTCTCCAACCAGTCCTATCCCCCACCGGTGGCTTCTAGGTCAGACAACACTCCAGGCAAGCACAGGGAAGCATGGGAAAGGCCGTTTATTTCTCTGCTGCCCCCAGCCTGGCTGGCCTCTTCGGAGTGGCAGGCTATCAACGTATACTTGGAGAGAAAGGCAGGGTAGGTTTCCAGGATGGAGGGGCACAGGCTGAAGGAGGAAGGGTGAGAGGAAAGGAAGGCCATCCTGAACCCTCAGTCCTGCCTGAGATGAGGGCAGAGATTCCAGAGCCCCAAGTCATCAGAGAGCGCCAAGAGGCAGCAGGAGCTCAAGCCGGTCTCTGAGAGCCTCGGGCCACCCAGTCACTGCCCCGCCACCCATCCCTCTCTCCTGTGCCCTGTGTGCTGCAGGCTACCTCCCTGCCAGGCCCCAACCCCTAGCCTTCGACAGCTGGTCAATCCCGCGCCTGGAATCCCATCAGTGAGGCTTCGCCTGCCCGGTGGTTCAGGCGCCGCCCTGTTAGCAGCTGCCCCGTAGGGGAGCACAGGCAACGTGGTTAGCAGCAATGGCACCGAAGACTGTGAGTTACAGTATCAGGTCTGACCTCGTCACTAGCTTTGAGCAAGTCTGAAGTTAGGGTGGTGAGTGTTCCAGAAGAGATGAGAAGGGGAGGTAGGAAGATGTGTCTGTCCCCCACGCAGGCCTTGGAAGTCGCCCCCCAGCAGACCCCTGCAGGGACATCACAGGGTCAGGGGAGGAGTCAAGGAGGCCTTGGGGCTACTCCAGCCCAGCTGGGTGGGGCGGGGGCTAGAAGGAGGTGAGGAAGAGGAGCAGGAGGCTCTGGCCCAGCAGGAGCAGGCGCAGGGGCTGCTGCCCTGACGCCCGGTGCCCCACGGCTGCCACCTCCGGGCCCCTGGTCCGGCTGAGGTAGATGATGAGCACGTCGTCCTCAGGGCCCAGCGGCTGCACCTCGTTGTCTACTGTATAGCAGCCCGTGCCCTCAGCCACGTTGCCATGGAACCTGCGTCCCAGGGCGTCCTCGCCCCCCTGGCCCGGCGTGGCCAGTGCCACGTTCACTGAGCTCTCCGCACTGCCCAGCTCGTTGGTGGCCAGGCAGCTATAGGTGCCTTCCTGCAGCTTGCCGAAGTCGGGGACGAGCAGGCTGCCGTTGGCAAAGGCTTGGAAACGCGGCCTGCTGCTGGCTGCCGGGGAGCCAGGCAGGGCACGCCCATCGGCACCCACGTTGGGGCTGGCAATCTCCGCCGTGCCGCCAGGCGTCTGGATGTGCCAGTGAAGCTGGGGGGCCGGCTGCCCCTCCACGTCACAGTGGAGCGCCAGCACGAAGCCAGGTTGCAGCTCGGCACCGTCCTGGCTGGGCTGGTAGGTGAGCTGCACCAGGGGCGCTGAGCACGGCAGTGGCAGCAGGCGGGTCAGCGGTGTGCCCTTGAGCACGTGGGGCGACGTGCAGGTGATTTTGTCCTGCTCCGGAATGGACACGGTCGTCGTGGTCAGGGCCCACGTCTTGAACCACATGATGCTGCACGTACAGTCGAAAGGGTTGTCGTTGATTTGCAGATGGGACAGCAAGGTGAGCGGCGCGAAGGTGCCCTCGGCCAGCATGTGCAAGCGGTTGTGGTTGAGTTGCAGCGAGCGCAGGGCCTGTAGGCTGCGGAAGGCATCGCGAGGGATGAAGGTCAGCTTGTTGCTGTCCATCTTGAGGAAATGGAGGGCGCTGAGGTTGTGCAGGTCGTCCCAGGCAAAGTCAGAGATGAGGTTGTGGCTGAGGTCCAGGTTCTTGAGACGGCCCAGAGAGGCCAGGGCGCCGGCGGCCACCTTTCGGATCTCGTTGTGTGCCAGCCACAGTGACTGCAGCTGGGGTACCTCCCTGAAAGCGCCCTCCGGCAAGTGGGGCAGCCGGTTGGCCGACAGGCTCAGTGTGGTCACATTGGCCGGGAAGCCCGGCGGCACGGCCTCCAGGTCACGATAGGAACAGTCGATGATTTGGAAGCCATACTTCTCCCCACAGTCACAGGGCCCAGGGCAGGCCTGGCCCAGGCCCAAGCCCAGGAGGACCGCCCAGCACAGCAGCTGCAGCTCCTGCATCCCGCCTCCTGCAGAGAAGGACATGCCACCGAGGTGACCCCCAAGGACCCATGGGAGGCAGTCAGCCCTCTCCGGACCCCAGCCCAGAGCACTTCCTCATCAGAAGGCCCTGCCCCAAATAATCCAGCTAAGACCCACCATCACCTAACCCACCACCCCTATTCTCCAGGAGGGGAAACTGAAGCCTCTAGATGGGCCAGGACTTGCCAGAGGTCATGCAGCCAGGAGGTGTGAAGACAGGATGGAAGAAGACCCCAGCTCTTCTTCCAAAAGGAGCGCTCTCCTTGCCTTGGCCAGCTCCTAGCTGACTTTATTACTTGAAATCTGTTTTCCAGGGCCCCCTCCCGCAACACTCAGCAGAACCTCCCTCCTGGCCTCTCACATCCTGGCCACAGTCCCTCCCACTGGAGCCCCCATAAGTATGCTTTGCCCTGGCCCTGACAAGGCCCCTTGTGCAGTGCACACCACCCCCATCCGTCCCACACGCCCCCTCCTGCTTCTACTGGCCATGACCACAGCAGACACCAGACCCTTTCTACAGAATCACCTCCGTGGCCTGTTCTGTTCAAACTACGCCAGGCAGCTGCCCAGAAAAACCCCATCAGAACCTCTGAGCTGGCTTGGGGGAGGCCAACAGCTCAACCCAAATGCTGCTGGGATTTCCGGGGCTGCGGTTGTTCGAGGGGCAGATGCCCCCTGGACTGGTCCAAACAAGGGATTGTCCCACGCACTTTGAGCCAAGAGGAAAGTGCCCAGGGGAGCCCTGGGCCCAGCAGACCTCCCCCTCTTCCCGCTGGCTTACCTTCAAACTACTCTTAGTCAAGTGGAGCCTCTCCTAAAATGGAACCAGAAAACAACAAAGGCCGGAGTTAGCCCGGGACAGTCTGCAGGGCCAAAGGGGGAAGAAGAGGTGGCTGGAGGATGACAGGCAGCCTGGTCCCTGCCCCACCTTCAGTTTGCACCCTGGGCCCGCCCTTTCCCTACGGGGTGCCTGGGACCAGCTGCTGAGAGGCCGCTGCAGGAAGGGAGCCCAGACCCCCCCCTTCCAGCGAATCAGCCGCTTCTCTACAGCAACAGGACCTGTGTTTCATAAGTGACACCAGAAACTTAAGGGGGAAAAGATGCCAAAAAAACATTTTTTTCCCTCTCTCTCACTCACTTTTAGCAGCTTCAGCTTCCTTAAAGGCACAGCACTAGCTGGACAGGACCCAGGAAAAGATGGGGCAGAAGGGTTTTTATGATGGGAAGGGCGAGAAACGGGATCTTAAGGAAGACGGGAAATTTCTAACCTTACTTCAAACAAGAACAAAAGGGGGGGCGTGCTTCAGGCTGGGGCCACATGAGCATTCATGTGTGTACTTGAGTGTGTATGTGCGAGTGTGGATGTAACATCTCTGTGTGCAGATGAATTTGTGTGTGTGTTTGTGTGGATGGGTGTGAGACCGTGTGTGTGAATTTGTGTGTTTGGGAATGTTTGAGTGCATGTGTGTTTGAGTAGCTGTGAGGCTCTCTTGGTGTGCTTGAGTGTGTCTGTGGGTGTGTGAGTTTGTATGTATATTTTGGCGTGTGTGTGTGTTTGTAGAAGTGAGTATGTGTTTCTTCATTCACATGTCTGTGGGTGTGTGAGAATTTGTGTATGTGGGCATGTGTGTGTGTGTTTGTGTAGAAGTATGTGTTTCTGGGCCCACGTCTGTGTGGGTATATGAGAGTTTGGATATGTATTTGGGCAGGTGTGTGTGTTCGTGTGTAGAAGTATGATGTCTGCATCCATGTGTCTGTGTGGATATGATAATACTTATCACTAATTCAATTTCCAACTCTCTCCCAGTTGGGTAAATCTCCTCTGGAAAGAAGTAAATACATAAAGTCGTCCCATCAGTTTTATCTCCTGGAAGAACTCTGGACGTGAGCCTTTTGACCTGCTCAGTTTGGTTTCTTAAGAGGCCCACCTGCATTACTCAGACTCCCTGTCACCCCTCTTGGGTTGGACCTCTTGCTTCCTGGATCCCACATCATCCCCTCCTTAGTTTACTCATTTTGGCAGTGGGGCAAAGCTGTAATGGCCACCATATGAGAAGGTATCTTTTTCTTTTTTAAGGTTTTTATTAAAATATAGCTGCCATACAATATTATATTAGTTTCTGGTGTACTTCCTAGTTGTCACCATATTATTGACTATATTCCCCATGCTTTACATCCCCATGACTATTTTATAACGACCAATTTGTATTTCTTAATCCCTTCCCTTTTTCCACCCTGCCCCCACCCCCTCTCTCATCACCCCAATAGATTTAGTGCCCATCTGACACCATATATAGTTATTACAATGTTATTGACTATATTTCTTATGCTATACCCTACATCCCATGACTACTGTGTAACAACCAATTTGTACTTCTTAATCCCTTCCCCTTTTTCACCCACCCCCAAACTCCCTCTCATCTGGCAACCATCAAAATGTTCTCTGTTTCTATGAGTGTGCTTCTGTTTTATTTGTTTATTTTGTTCCACGTATAAGTAAAATCATATGATATTTGTCTTTCACGGTCTGACTTACTATACTCTGCACAATACCCTCTAGGTCCATCCATGTTGTCGCAGATGGCAAGATTTCATTCTTTTTTACGGCTGAGTAATATTCCATTGTGCATGTGTACCACCTCTTCTTTATCCATCCATCCATTCAGGGACACCCAGGTTGCCTTCATGTCTTGGCCATTGTAAATAATGCTGCAATGAACATATAGATGACCAACTCCCCTCAAAGCAGCATTTTGGGTTTGTTTGGATAAATACCCAGAAGTGGGATTACTAGGTCCTTCTTTGTTTCTTGTTATAGCCTTTGATTTAAAGTCTATTTTGTCTGGTATAAGTGTGGCTACTCCAGCTTTTTGTTTGTTTGTCTATTCTTTTTCCATCCCTTTACTTTCAGTCTGTGTGTGTCTTTGGATCTGAAATGAGTCTCTTATCGGGGCAGCTCAGGTTATTCTCCACTACATTCACCTGTTACTGTACTTTTTTAATAGTATAACTCAGGTACTAATGATTGACAAGACAAAGAGACGAAGAATGCAGTAACGCCAGGGGACATACCTCATGGTGGTCTTGTGATAGAGGACTGTTTATAATCTGTACTATCATTAGCTTGATATTTATCTTGGTTGTAATGCCATTCTGGACTGTTACTATTAAAAATATTTATGGCTACATTTTAAGGAACACAGATAATCATCAACTTGACAGCTGTAATATGCTTGCTAAGGACAGTGAAGTCGGTCAAAAGGCACAGCATGAAACTTAAAAATGAAATTGAAATCCAGATCACAGAGATGGGGTTGGTTTTGTGCACATCTACATCTATACGACATTCTCCAACAGCTTCCAGAAAAGGTGCATGGGAGACACTCGTACATGTCTTGGATCTTGCATATCTGACAACTCTTCCATTCTGTCCTAAATCTTGATTAATAGTCTGACTGGGTATAGAAATTCAGATGGAGATCTTTTTCCCCCAGAATTTTAAAGGGGGCCTTCCCTTTAATACCATTGTTTTAATGTTGCTCATAGTGCTGGTATTGGGGGGTCACCAGTTCTCCGACCTCAATTCTGTGCGTGGTCCCTGGGGGTTTTCTTTCTAGAACCTGTAGGACCTTCTCTTTCTCCCATGTTCTGACGACTCACCGTGCTTAGCCTTGGAGAGGGCTTGTCTTTTCAAATGGGAAGTTCATGTTTTTAAGCTCTGGAAAAGGTTTTGATTTGCTCCTGTATGATTTCCTGACCTTCATTTTCTCTGTTCTCTCTTTCTGGAACGTCAATAACCAGATGTGCTCCACAGAGGGGCCTCAACTTCCTTATCTTTTTCTGCTTTCGTTCCATCTCTTTATCTTTTTGTCCTTCGATCTCAATGTTACCATTTTGACTTCTGCTTTATAAATTTAAAATTTTAAAGATTCCTTTTCATTTGCTGAATGTTTTCTTCAAACTGTATTGCGTGGTAACTAGAGTTGATTTAAAAATAAAATATATTGCATCCCATTATTGTTTCATGGATATATATTTTATTTCTCTGAGGATAATAATGGCCCTTTTATTATTTTTTTTTAAAGTTTCCTTCAATCTGCTTTTTTTTTTTTTCCTGTTTGCTTACTGGTTTGGGACTGTCTTTCCCATCAGAGTTTTCCTCAGTTAACTCACTCAGCAGAAACGTATTCCTATGTGTTTAGTGTGAGACCCTCTAGCAGAGAGGAAGCCTACTGAAGGCGGGAGCTCATCCTCCCAGTTGTGGTTAATTCCTGGCACAGAGAAGGTGATCAATAAATATCCCTTGACTCAGTGAATGGGTGAGGTAGATGGGCATCAGATGCCAGAAATGAAAGCACTTTAGAGGTCACCTTCTCCACATCCTCATTTTACAGGTAGGTATTCTGGGCCCCGAGTGGAGAAGGTATGTGTCCAAGGTTACACAGTTCTTAGGACAGGACATTTTAGGACTATTTCATACAATGTGAGAGGCCCACACTCTGGTAGGTGGGTGAGTTTGTTACCAGCCTTCCTGGGGGGAGGGGCGCCTATTCCCCATCCTCAAAGACCTTGATGGCTGCCCTCAGAATCCCACTGTGGGACAGCCATGGGGGGGACCTGAGGGCAGGAGAAGTGAGAGGGACCTGCCTACCTAGGCGGAGCTGAGTCTGTCCATATGGGTCAGTGACACTCTGGGTCAGTGACACAGGGATGTCTGCCCAGACCCCACCTCCATCAGGATGGACAAGGGACAAGGGCCCCCAGGGGCCAGAGGGCCTCAGCTAAGAAGGATGTCATGCTTCACAGGGGGACACACAGGGTCCCCCGTGCTGGGCCCAAGGAATTGTTGTGTACACCTCCAAGGATGGGGCTTATTACCTCCCAGGCAGGCCCTCTATTCTCATCGGCTGAAAGTTCTTCCTGAAAAACCCATCCCACAGGAAACAAGCCAGAAGTCAGCTCCCCTTCTTCCTCCCAGCCCAGGAGTTCCTTGTGGGTTGTCAGGCTCCCCCAAGCTGGGCTCAGGCCTAGAGATGGGGGCCTCCTGGAGTGCGTGAATGCCCTGATTGTCCCCCGATCACAGATGGAGGCCTAGAGGCCTGTCCACCATCCCTGGGTCCTCAGCAGCCCCATAATAGTAGAAGGGAAATTGGGGCAGGGGGGACTCCCTTCTGCCAGCCCCACCCTATCGCCTGTGGGCCTCAGGGGGGAGTGGCCAGCTATTCCGGTTTCCTAGGCTTGAGGGTTTTCGAAGGCCAACCTGAACAGCTGCCTACCCTAGCAGGGCTGGTGCGGCTCACTTTCCCCTCAGGCTTTTCTTTCCTGTTCCCTCTCCCCCAGCCTTCCCTGCCCAAAAAAGGCCCAGCCCTTTCTCCTCCCATTCCTCCCACCCTTCCTTCCCACCAATCCCTCTCCAGCTGCCACTGCTCAGCCTGACCCCCCCACCCCAAAGAGGCCCCACTCCTGATGACCAGGGGGCTGCTGGAGGCCAAGTCAGCTTTTCCTGGAAGGCAAACAAAGGTCCTGGAGAAAGAGAGAAAATAGAATGAGAGGAACAGAGCCCAGCAGAGAGAACTGAGGAGAAACTGAGAGATGGAGACATAAGAGAAAGAAAGCAAAGAATCACTGACAGCCAGGGTTAGACCTGAAGGTAGAGAGAGGAAGCAAGACACAGAAAGGGAGATGGAGAAAGAGGGTCTGATGGGCCCTGAAATAAGCTCTGAGAGGAAGACAGTGGCGCTCAGATGTGTGGCCGGCCAGCGGCGATCATGGCGCTGCTGCCATCAGGCCAAGCAGGCAGTCGGTCCTGATCCCAAGCCCACGTTCCCTCCACACAGCTTGTTGGAATGATTGGGAGGAAGTCCAGCCACTCAGGGAGGGACTTGTTTAAGCCTGTGTGTCTCCTGGAAGGGAGAGGCTGGCCTGGGCCCTTGAAAATATGAGGCTATGGAAGGAGCTCTGCTGGGGCATGTGAGCGTGTGTGTGTGTGTGTGCGCGCGCGCATTGGAGGGTGCGAATATTGAGATCTGCCCAGACCACCCAATTAGAGAACTTGAGAAAGTCCTTCCCTTTCCGGCACCTCGGCTTCTCTGTCCTATGTGGAAGTTGGATGAGAGGGCCTAAGGACCTTCAGCCCGGATGTTCTGCCATTCTAGAATTTCTAATGAATGTCTGCATGTACATGAGGAGATTGCATGCGTGCATGTGTTTGTGCCCAATCATGTCTATTTGCACACATAGGAGAACGTGCTGGTTTTCCGTATGTTTGTTGGTGGGTGCATACCTGTGGGTATATGGGGTAGCGTGAGCATAAACTCACTGTGGGGGCACCTGAGACTGTGGGCAGGGACGGCAGGGCAGGCCACATCATCCCTCCTGCCTCAGCCTCAGCCCAGACCCCAAGCCCAGGCAGAGCTGACCTGGCCCCAGGCTGATCCCACAGAAGGTGTCCTCACCTGTTCCCTTTTCCACCCTCCACCTTCCTCTTCACACCCCTTCTCCAAGGTGTGAGGGCCTCTCCCCTTCTCTCTGGGTCTCAATCCTCAGACATGCCGTGGTGGTCGGCTCCTACTTCTCTGGTCTCACCTCCTCCTGCACCCCGAGACCAAGCCCACACATCACCTGCTCCACCTTGGAGCCACTGCTCTTGCTTTTCTCAGACTGGACTCTATCCCCATGTATTTGCAGGGCTCATTTCCTCTTGTCTATGGAGACTTTCAAATGCCAGCTTCCCAAAAAGGCTTTCCCCGACAACCTTATATGAGCAGGCTTTGTCCCTCTTTGTCCCCTCCTGCTGCTTTATTTGTCCTTCTTCCTAACATTTACCCCTGACATGTCTGTGAGCGTATTTCTTGCCCATCTCCCTACTAGGAATGTGCGCTCCATGTGGGTGGGTACTTGGACCAAAGGGCTAGCCACTAGGCGGGTGGTCAGTAAGTCGTTGAGTGAATGAAGAATGACCCCTGGGCTCCCAGCAGGAAGCCTCTGCCTCGCAGCCCTCATCTGCCCAAGGACTCACCAACCCCTCCTTTCTGGGTGGCACTGCCCTCCCTCTCACTGGACCCCCTCCTAGTACCACCCTCGCTGCCCTCTCCTGACCTTTCTCTTACTCCAAAGGGACTGTTTTCAGCAGCAGCACTTACTGGGGCGTATTTCGTAGAAATTATTTTTGTTCTTTCCCAGGCTGATCCCACAGCTTCCGGGCATCTAGACCTTGGCCACGCACCCAGGGCACATAGCACATCTCCAGCTTTAGCCCCAGCCCCTCCCACAGGCCGGGTCTGGGGCTGGGGAATGCTATGAATGAGAGTGAGTTTGAATTAAGTTCTAACCTGGGGCCAGAGTTACAAGGTCAGGACCCCAGACCCTGCGTTAGTTGAGGGGCGCTAGGAAAGGGCCATTTGCTAGGGATCAGCTTGAAAGGCTAGGATTACATGTGGGTGCAGGTTAGGTGGGTGGGGCAGAGTAGTTTAATCCCATGTAATGAAGCTGGGCCGGGGTCTGGAATGGGAGAGTGACAGTGGTCCCCGTGCCCTGCAGAGAAAGTGGGATCAAGGCAGTAGGCAGAAGATGAGAGTAATGCAGAGAGAGAGAGAGAGAGAGAGAGAGAGAGAGAGAGAGAGAGAGAGAGAGAGAGAGAGAAATGGGAGATGGGGCAGACAGAGGGGAGAGGGCAGAGGCTGAGGTGAAGAGAACAGGGATGGGAAAGGCAGGGACAGCCAGGAGGAAGGTGGGGCATCACGCTGACAGCAGAAACGTTTGGCAAGGCGGACACCTGCTTTTAATCAACAGGTCAGGCTGCAGTGCAGTTTCCATGCAACGCTGCTCCAAACCAACCACCAGACAGAGGCTGCAGGCAGGCTTCCAGGCTTCTCCCAACCCTGAGGGGCTGACGAGGGGATGCAAGCGGGTGCCCCAGTAAGAGATGGAGCGGGGAGAGGAGCTCCAGCAGAGGCTGCTGACCATGGGGAGGGCAGGGCAACAACACTGCGCTGACTTCAGCCCAGGGCAACCTCTCAGTGGAGAAAGGCAGCCAGCCCGTCTGCCTGGGGATGGGGCGTTGGCTGCAGAGGCCTCAGGGAAAGCCACCCAGGCAGGACAGAAGGCAGAGCAGCGCCAAGGGTTGCAGAAATTCTCAGAAGGGAGGGAAGAGCTGGGGACCAGGAAGACTTGAGGAAGGAGCTGGGAACTCGAACAATTTTCCTAACAAAGTAAAGAATGAGAATGGTACGACAGAATCAAAATGACAGAGAGGCTTACGACAAAGTGCTACGGTTCTCTGACCCCCATCTTTCCCTTCCCCCATCCATCCACCAGGGACAACAAGTTGGGATGGGTTTCTGTTTTTAGTTTTGCTGTGGTCACACACATCAGGCCTGCCCGTAACATGGGCAGGGCCTGGGGCAAGGGTACATTTGGAGGCACACATACCATGTTTCTAAGTATTTAGAAGTTATCAATCCTACAAACTACGCAATATGTTCTAGTCTCCTACCTTGACAAGCGTACCTTCATAGCCACCTGAAGGTCAAGTGCAAATTGAGAATTCTTGGACTCCTCAGAGTCCATCACCAGAACGAGACCAGCAGATAGAGCCAGCCCTCCAGCCTGCAGCTGTCCCATCTCTCCTCCCCACCCAGGCTCCATCCTACACCACCAGGAGCCCCAGGCATGCATAGGGAGACATCCCAGCCCTCACACCCAAGCTCTACCCATAGCCCTCTCCTCCCCCAAACTGACTCAGGCCCTAGGGGTGTAACACCTCTGTCTAGTCCTTCAGGGGGAGGAGTGGTCAGGGTGAAAAGACCTACAGAGGCCCTGGAAGCAGGCTCAGGCCATTTAGTTTGGGTAGAGAATTCCAGGGTCCCAGTCCTGGAAGCTTGGTCTAGATGCGGGGATGCAGGCTTTAGGTGGAAAGGGCCCCTTGGAAAGGCATGGCCAGGGTAGTCCTGCCAGATAAAATAAAGGACACCCAGTTAGATTTGAATTTCAGATAAACAACAATAATTGTAGTATAAGTATGTCCTGAATATTACAATGGGCATATTTATGCTAAAACAAAACAAAACAAAACAAAAACAGCAAAAACCTATTCATTGTTTGTCTGAAATCTCCCAATCTGGCAACTCTAGGCCAGAGGGTCAGGGTAGAGCTCTCTAAAGCATGGGCACGGGCCCTCACCTGCACTAAAGTGACATTGACCTGCAAACACCCTAATTACATGTCTTAACATAGAAACTTTAGACAATATCTAATGATTGTCTTTTATGGGTTGAATTGTATTTCCTCCAAGAAGATATGTTGACACCCTAACCCCCACTACCTCAGAATATGACCTTATTTGGAAATAGGATCTTTAAAGATGTCATCAAGTTAACATGAAGTCATTAGGGTGGGCCCTAATTTAATATAATTGGTGTCCTTATAAAAAACAAACACAGAGGAACACAAAGCTAAGACACGGGAGTATGCCTTGTGAAGACGGCAGATACTGGAGTCAGGAAACACCCCCAAAGACTGCCAGCAACCTCCAGAACGTGGGGCGAGACGGAGCAGGTTCTCCTTCCCGGCCTCAGAAGGAACCAGCCCGCCAACACCTTGATTTATACTTCTGGCCTCCAGACCTGCGTGACTGTCAATTTCTGTTGTTGAAGTCACCCAGTTTTGGGTACTTTGTTAAAGCTGCCCTAGGAAGGTAACACACTCTTCTATGACACATAAGTTTTACTCACTTATATGTTCCATTCTTTCTTCCCTTACTCCTCCTGGGTTTTCCTAGTTAAAATAGTCTTAGCTCCCCTATTGGTTACACCTGTGCTCTGAACAATACCTAACTTCCCACTCCATAGAGTGGAGATACAATCGAATGGCTTCCCACAGTAGAAAATGAGAAAATGCCACTCACATCTCTCCTCTGACCCTCCCCACTCTTTTAGTTCTCAACCCATCTGTAATAGTCGTACTTTTACATTTTAAAAGACGATAACATGTAAATACTGTTTTGAAGTCATAATTACGACAGTTGCATTTTGTCCATAGACTTTAAAGGTTTTTTAAAAATCCATAAACTAGTGTCATGCTCACACAAGCAGGAGTGGAGTGGCTGCTGAGCCAGAGTGCGCACCCGAGGATCACGTTTCCTCCCGTTCCGCTCTCACATCACGATGCCCCTGCTACTCAAAGGGCGGCTTAAAAACACATCAAGGCCCAAGGCATCCAATTTCCTTAGGCGGCATCATCAACCGCTAGAGGCATGCCACCTTTCTTTTGCTGTATGTTTGGGCGATGGCTTTTATGTACACCGTTTGATTTTCCTGGAGTTGCTAATTACTTTATCTATTTATTTATTTAAAATTTTTATTGGGTAACATTGTGTTTTTCCCAGAACCCATCAGCTCCAACTCAAGCCATTGTCCTTCAATCTAGTTGTGGAGGGTGCAGCTCAGCTCCAAGTCCAGTTGCCGTTTTCAGTCTTTAGTTGCAGGGGGTGCAGCCCACCATCCCATGTGGGAATTAAACTGGCAACCTTGTTGTTGAGAGCTCACGCTCTAACCACCTGAGCCATCTGGCCGCCCCTACTTTCTTTATTTTTATTTTCAAAAGAATAATATGCCTTCACCAAATACTGCAATGTCATCGACACCAATGTCCTCAATGTCATAGACAGCTTCTTGGAAACTGTGATTTTAAGTGAAGCAACATATAAAGAAGCCAATTTGACCAAGGCTAATTGATAGAAACAAGAGTTAAGCTCCTAGAACACATTTCTGGTCACAAAAACATCACCAAACTTCTAAAGAAAGACCCCAAATACTAATATTACACACTGACATAAATGTGAGCTATACACACATTTAAGAAAGACGAATAAAAAGAAGAGGATGATGTTCCAACCCCGTGATTCCAGGTCAGGGTCGCAGGTGGCTGCAGCCTCTCCCAGCAGCTCAGGGCGCCAGGTGGACCCACCCTGGACAGGGGACAGGAAGCCCTTCCACCACAGGGCTACTCGCACCTACTCACACTCAGATTGGGACAATGGAGACGCCAGTTCACCTCACATGCCCAGCTTTGGGATGTGGGAGAAAACCAGCGTCCCCAGAGAAAACCCACACAGACGTGGGGAGAAGGTGCAGACTCCACACAGACAGTGGACCAGCGGGGAATCAATGTTTTTTCTCATCACCACTATAATGATCCACATCATTTAAAGACCTGCTATAGTAACAGTGACTCAGTTTTGTATGTATCTTCTTGTGCTGACATTGCCTGGTAGTAAAAGCCCCTACTTTTCTTAATCCCTTGCTTTATTGACATATGAGTGTTTTCTGTTTATTTCTGAAGTATATGGAAGCCCTTTGAAACCTCCAGACCTTCTCAGCTGTAGAACCCAGAATGAGGCCAGGGTGTGAGAGGACAGATAATGAAAGATCCCATGCAAAGCTTCACACTCCTCACCGATACTCAGTCATAATGGTCCTTCTAGAACACCATCAGTGATGGGGAAACTTCTACTGCAAGGAGGCCTTCACTTTGGAGAACTTCTAAGGGTCCCCTTCTTGGAAGAACTCTCACCATCATTAATCTTTTCTGGCCCCCACCCCCCACCCCTGCCCTGTGCCCAGTCCCAGCTCAGGGATTCTCCCCAGGTAGCTGCTAGTGAGGGACCATGTTCTGTTGGTTTCTCTCTACCTTCTTCCTGCACGAAGCTCACACATGAGGGGACCCCAGCTGCCGACACTGGAGAATGGGCATTCTCCCTCACTGGCTGTACTTCCTACTGTATGTGGAAGGAAGTTTGGGGGGCATCTTGAGTGACCAGCTTCTCTTTAGGAGTGTGAGCCGTTAGGCTGGGGTACCCCAAATGCCAGTGTGACGGGACTTAAGGCCCAGGACTTAAGTAGCCACAGCTGAACCTCTGTCTCTCCCAGGCAGTCCCTCTGATGGTGACAAGGAAGAACCCTCATTTGGGTCTGGGAGGGGATCAGAAAAAAATTAATTATGCCCGTTTTTAACCTTTCTTCCTTACTTACTCAAGGCAGGATTACCAAAAATCATATCTATCATTCTTTAAATACCTACTATGTGCCAGACCCTTTATATATACCATCTCCTTCCAACCACACAAAAGGGAGGTGTTTGTATTGTCCCTTCTGGAAAAGGAAACTGTGAAGTTCAGGTTAAGGTATTTGTCAAAGTCCCCTTGGTTAGGAAATAAGGGGACTGTGGTTCAAACCTATGTCTGTCTGATTCTCAAGGAGCCTTACTGGCTGGATGGGACGTGGCTTCAGCAGGAAAGGGCAGGATGAAAGACACGAAGGTGGAAGTTAACCCAAATCCCAACCCCAGAGAGGGCTGGGATGCAGGAAGGGAGCCAGGGCCGACCTGCCCATTGGTACCTAGGAGCCAGTGCAGGTGCTTGGGTGTGAGAGGCAGGACCAGACCTGGGATTTATGAATTCAGCATCTAGTGCAGACAAGATAAATTAGAGAGTTGTTACCAGGCTGTGTCGGTCGCCAGGGGAGAAGCAGCGGGAAGGGAGGTGCAGTGGGATGGAGGGGTGTGAGAGGCCGTGAGGAAACACCAGGTGGGGCCTAGGGGAGCAAAGGGAGCTTCCCCCAGGCTGGTGGAGTGCAGTCACTGCTTCTGGGTGATGTTCACAAAGGGACGGACCAGGGAGCCACATAGATTAGGGACACTCATTCGTTCACCCCACAGTACCTCCTGGGCTCCAGTTAGGAGGTAGGCAGTGAGCAGGGTTCTGGATAGAGCAGGGGACAAGACTGACAGCAGGCTGCCCTCACAGAACACACATGGCGGCCACCCTCTGACAGTGACCTTTCTGAGAAAGAGGAATTTGAGAGATCTGCTTCTATGTGATGTAGCTCTCTCAGAAAAGTAACTTAAAATTCCCCTCCCTTCCTTCTCCTCTCCTCTCCCCTCCCTCTCCTTCCCTCCCTTCCCCTCCCTCCCCTCCTCTTCCTCCCTTCTCTTTCCCTCTCCTCCCTCCTCCTCTCTCCTCCCCTCCTTTCCCCTGTCTTCCCCTCCCCTCTCCTCCCCTCACATGCTCTCAACTGCTTCTTTCCTTTGAGGAACATTTAGAGCTGTGGGTGGAAGCTTCTGGGAGACAGGAAAGTCTCGTTGATCACTCCTACTCTCCCTCGGCCAAAAGCTGATCCCTTACCCAGAACATGCTCAAACTCACACACATATCCCAGGAGCTTTTCCACACCTGTCCCATCCTTCAGTTTCATAGGAGGAATTTTCTTTATTCCATTTGAGGCAGTTGTGAATGTCCATCAAAATGGCTGCTGTGAAATTTTAAAATAATGAAATACCACTATATATCTATCAGAATGGCGGAGAAAGAAAAAGCTTTTAAAACTCTGAAGTTATTAAGTGCTGGCTAGGATACAGAGCAACTCATACACTGCTGTAGAAATGCCAATGGTCCAGCCACCTTGGAAAACAATTTGGGAATTTCTAACAAAGTGAAACACACATTCACCATACAACCTATCAATTCCACTCTTAGGTAGTTACTGGAGAAAATAAAAACATATGTCCATACAAAAACCTATATGCATATGTTTATAATAACATTATTCATAATCACCAAAAACTAGAAACAACATGAATGGATTAAAAAAACAACAGTGGTACCTCCATACTACGGAACACCACTTAACAATAAAAGGATTGAACTACTGACACAGCATGGATGAATCTCAGGAGAATTATGCTGAGTGAAGAAAAAGATGACCTACTTTTTAGAAAGACAACCCGAGACATGGCCGTGCCTTACCAGAACCCCCCAAAACCCATAATATTAAATATAATAAATTATTATGCACATATGCTATTACTTTAAAAATATTATTGCACAAATATGAAAATAAGTTTATATGAAATTACATATTATTCCATATTGTTTACATTGTTACATAAATGCCATTATTTAAACTAAGCAGCATTTAGTTAAACAATGGCAATTAGGACTAAGTAATAGTAGGACTAACTAAACATATGTGGGTGAAAAATATATAACAATATTTTTATGCTCTTTCTATCCTCCAATATGGCAATTTATTTTAATTTTTTAAACTCTATTGGATATTTAAATTGCGCAGACTAATTATTATATATTCTTAAGATACATAAATGTAAGACTTCTAAAAAGAAAAAATGTAAATATAATATTAATTAAATAGATATTACTTAGATTTAATTTTAAAATGGCATGTTTCTTTCTGTCCAAGGCTACTATAGAATATTTTTACTTTCAGCGTCCTTTCCCAATAATACTTCTCTGAATTGCCTGCAGCCTTTAGAACATCCTTCTTCTCTTTAGTGGTAAAACTGAATAGACCAAAGTAAAATTCAGTTTGACTTGTAGCTCTGCTTTTCTCAAGCCCACATTACGCTTTCCTAGAGTCAGTTGAATATAATACCAAGCTAAAAGCTACTTAGCTTCTGCTAAATATCCTCTCAGCAAACGTGTTTGAGCATGGAATCCTTTGGATTTTACTTACGAGCATCAGCAGATTTTCAGACCTATAGAATTGTCAACAGATGGACAATGGTGCCAATTCAGCACCAAAAAAACAAAAATCGCGAATTTCAGGTGTGATGAAGAAGGAAACTATATTCAGTGCAAACAGCTCAATACTATTACAGCTCAATTAAGATTCAGCATGGCTATGGAACAGCACAGCTACAACGAGGCCCTGGGGCCCCTCTCAGGCTAGACAGCTCTGCTCTGCTCCACCTGCTCTTCTCTGGGAATCCAGCTTCGATGTTTCATTTTTGGTGGTTTAGCTCCAGCCAGGGAAATGCAATCTATTGTCTTTAGTGGAAAGGAAAAGTACATTCTCCAAGCCAAAGGGAAACTGATTTATATAGACAGAAGTCCCCACCCCACTCCCCCACCCCCTCATCCCCCACCCCCTCATCCCCCACCCCCTCATCCCCCACCCCCTCATCCCCCACCCCCTCATCCCCCACCCCCTCATCCCCCACCCCCTCATCCCCCACCCCCTCATCCCCCACCCCCTCATCCCCCACCCCCTCATCCCCCACCCCCCTCCCTGATTGGTCTGTTTGCATGCAAATGAGGACTCCAAATCCTTGAAGTTTGATTGGTCCCAAAGGCACTGTCCTGATTGGTCAGAATGAAGCTGTTCAGATGCTGATTGGGGAGTGGGGGCAGGGTGGGGTGGTGGAATATAGTTTCGCAGCTTCAATTGGATAAGGAAGTCCTTAGTCCTATTGGTTAAAATATGGTTCCAGGACCTCCTTTATAAGGGCTGGCTCAGATGTCAGAAACACAGTGCAGGCAGGCAGTTTAGTGCAGGCTTCTCCCTTAAGTACTCTGTGTGAGAGGCCCTTGTTTAGAAAGAGCTGCTAGGCTCTGCTTTTAAATTTGAGCCTAGTTATCCACCAGGAGCTTTTCTCCGTACATATCTTCTTTCTTAGGGTTCACAGAATTAACTTCCACTTCTCCTTTGTAGCTAAAGGCTTGTTTTGGTAGACCAGCTGTATTTCAGTCAGGTCCTTTGCATCCATAAATTCATCATAGATATTCTCCATGTCTAAAATTTCCATCATTTTAAAATATCTCAAAGTGCTTCAAATGTTATCACACATTAAACCTCTTTTCTCATGAAAAATGGTTTTGAAGCACAGAGGTCATTTGAAGTTGTGAAACTGGAGTTCATGAGTTACAGTTTTAATAAAGAAATTCAGAAAGTCCTGCTTAACTCGACTGTCCTTAACTGGTGATTTTTTTTTTAGTTCTGAAGCAGTCTTATTTCCAAGAAATCAGTCATTTTATTCACTGGATGAGTTTTTGTCACAGCCTAAATGAAACTAGTCCGGTGCACTTTACCTTTTTCTATGGTTTCTTCAAAGATCATCAGTTTTGGAGAAACAGCATAAAATTCTCCACTTTATCATAACCGCTTTCTCCATTCTCATTCTCAATGCATTTCCAAATTGAAGAAGTTTTCACACTTTGAAAATATTACTTTACAGCAGGTCAATGTTTTCACGTCTTTTCTACCACACATCGTGTAGGCATATGTCTAAGGAGGCTGTCTCCTTCCGCTTCTACAATAAAAACATCTCATTAAGTGCATCTGCAGGCTTTCAGCTGACTGACAAGTGACCCAAAGTTTCGTTATGCAAGTCTTAGTACCACAGGTAAATCACACCTGTTTTTAGCAGTGTTACGTAAAAGTTGTGTGGGACAGTTAGCAGGTAAGATTTAAAATGTTTTCTTTGGTAAGAAGTTCATAGACTGAATGGAATTTTCCAAAATTTATTTTTGCACCACTTGTAAATATGCAGATAGATGAGCAAAGTCTAGTTTGCGTTTGGACAAGATATCAACAATCTGTTGTTTCATATATTCTTCAATTTCATCGAGATCTTCATAGAAATGAGGAAAACAATTTGAAACTGCATCTTTCAAATCAAAATACCTAAGAGCTAAGGAGAACATGTTTTTGTTGCCATGTTCAACACACTGCTTGATACACTGTAGAATGTATGCTTTTTGGAATCACAGAATCAGCTCTGCACTGTGAAGTGTGGACCCTCTGTTAGCAAAATGTCTCCCGTTTGTTTCTCAACAGAACATTTTAGCTGCAACCTCTGAACCAGGAAACAACTTTACTCAGTTTCATAAAGCAACCAAGGAAACAATACAATGACAAGAGTTCATTTGTGTGATAGACCCAGGCTAACTCAGTGGTTGCTATGTTCAACTCAGCACTCGTGTCCTTTTGGGAGATGAAAAATCTGATTAACTTAGAAATACTTGTCTTATTCTGGACTTGGGAGATTCAGCCTCCATATGTGGTGAACAGATCCCTCCCTCCCCAGCCAGGCTGCTGCTCACAGCCCAGCAGGTACTCTCCCCACTGCAAGGACAGCTGAACCACATCTCTTGGAACAAAACAAGAGTGTGTCACCTCCCCAGACCAGAGCTGGTTTTCAGGGTGACTTTTCTAGACTGATGCACAGCTCATCAACTGTGTAGATGGAAAGGCAGGAGGTGATTCTGTAACCATCATTACTGCTTCAAGGCCTGACACGTGACTGAGAGCAGTGGGGGCAGGTTCGGCGCTGTGAGTGACGGGAGGATTTCACTAACACGACATCCTCAGTTCTGTGCGCTGAGGAGGGGGTTGGGGAGAGTGAGCTGGTGCAGGTCTTTGGGTGCAGCCTACATTCATGATGAGGCAGCACGTTGGGTGCACAGATTGGAGACACGTTTGTCACCAGATACCCTTGGGCAGTGCTCTGCTCCATTCACCCCCCCCCCCCCCCCCCCCGGGGAACAGAAGGTACTGTCAGTTTGGGATGGACTAGGGAGAGGTCAGCTGGTTGGAAAGATTCCTGGGAAACAGAGGCCTAGACCTGACCACAGGTTAGTACAAACATCGCCTGTAGGAGGAGAAAAGTGAGCCTGGGCCAGCACCCTGCGCACCAGACAGCACCCACCAGATGCAGGGGAAACGTCACTTGCTGTTGGATGATTACATTGTCTCTAGCTTGTGGCCATACCAGATAGCCCGGAGAAGGAATAATCAGCTAAAAATAATTTTTGAAGTAAAAGGAAGAAAGAAAAATCCATCAAAATTAAAATCAGACCATAAAAATGCTTCAAGATGGGTAAGTGTTTGTACAGCTTCTGCATGATGAGAACAAGTGACTGAGGCATTCAGTGACTGGGGACATTCATGTGTGCCCAAATTGCTTTTGACGAGTCAATTTTTTGCCACAGTGGGATGCTGATTCTGTTGGACAATGTCGTTTTTCCATGCCTGTCAAAGTCATAGACTCCAGGAAGCTGGCAGAAATGTGGGACTTGTCAGAGGACAGATATGGGATCCAGAAATAGTCCAGAGCCAGTCAAGAGTGATGAAAAGATAAACGAGAGGCCCAGCCAAGCCGCCAGTGGGTGGGACGCATCTTAGCAGCAGCTTGGGGGAAGGGTGAACAGATTTCAGTTGACCTGCTTTGTCAAGAGCAACTTCAGGCTGGCCACAGTCCCGGGGCGGGGCAGGCTGCTGCTGAGACATCCAGCTGCAAGAAGCTGGAGAAGGTCAGCATGGAGAAAACAAGGCAAGGGCTGGCAGGAAGTCAAGAAACTAGCATAATTTTCACGTTTCCAACCAGTTGTTTTAGCTTCATGTGAGGCGGACATATTAACCATGTGAAGCCATATTGTTGCCCAGCCACTGACTCCTGCAGGAGCGAGGAATTTGAGAGATCCACTTCTACATGATGTAGCTCTCTCAGAAAAGTAAACTTAAAATTCCCCACTCCATGACTGCACATATTTCCAAGACAGAAGGATGTGTTTCTAGAATTCCTGGTAACTACAGCTGTGAACACGGAGAACCTAGCTTCTGAGACCAGGCACCAGGTTTCCCAGCTTCCTTCTCTGTCTTCTGAGTTGAGCAACTGCTCGTTTATTCATTCGTTCATCCGGAAAACCCATCAACTGTGCTTCAAGCTCCGTCTAAGTTTGAGGAAAGAAAGGCGAGTCAGGCACTCTTCCTCCTGTTGTAAACTGTGCACCCTGCAGGTTTCTGATGTTCTCCAAGTTTTCACTCCCAGCAAATGATGACTGTGTCTTGTCAAATAAACCTAAACCCAGACTTAGACAGGGAGAGACGTTAATTAGAAACAAAGACAATTACAATAGGGAGAACACTCACATCTCACATTTGTGGGTGGGTTAAAATCAAATAGAAAAAGGGTTTTCTTTCAGAGGGAAGGGGAGAGGCAAGGAGACATAAGCAGTATCTTTGGAGGGAAGCTGAACAAGCAGGGGAAACACGTGGGGTCTGACAGCAAAGCACCCGCTGTGGTTAGCCAGTTCCCAAGGGAAGCTGGTAAGGGGGACACATCCCTCATTTTCTGTGCTTGCTCAGGCTTGGGGGAAAGCCGAATCCAGGAGCCTGCGGGAGAGAGAAGTCTGCCTGAGTACGGGCAAGGCAAAGCGGAGGGTTAGCAGTGGGCAACTGTGGACACTTGGTCCATTTCCAGGGACCGATGCTTTTGATGAATGTCAGGTGGGTGGCGAGTACAAGACCACTGTGATGAGTTTCATTCCCGGCCATTTTCCAATAACCATCTACTCAGATACCCACAAACAGACAGATCCAGAGGGCTCCAGTCCTGTGGTGATTTTGATTACTTTACTCTATAGTTTATATTTTTCTAGGCCACAGTATTTTTCCCTTCTGATAGGCAAAATTCAACCTAATTATATTTAGAGTATAGCCTATAACCAGAGAAAAAGGAGGAAAGGGTTCAGATGCATTCCTTTATTTCCTGAATAAAAAAGCCAGAAGAATGGATATAGAATTTATGACTTCCAGACCATGAGAGGAAAAATACAATAAATAAAACTTGACTTATCTAACAAAAGACGAGAAATAGAAGCAAAGAAAGAAACAAAAAAGCATGGTAGGTAGGAACCTCAAAATAAGGAGTTAGAAAGAGATCCAAACGTATCATTAAGTACAATACATTGTGAATAAGTTGTCATCAATGAAAAGAAACATTGAGACTGGGTTTTTGAAAGTCCAGTGATATGTGATTTACAAGTGTTCAGTCATCTATTGCTCCATGATAAATGACTCCGAAACTTAGTGGTTAAAGACAAAAATGACACACTTAAAAAAATAAATAAAAGTTTTTAAAAACAAAAAAACAAAGTGACAGGAAAAAAAACCTAAGTTTTGGAGTCGTTTGTCATGGAGCAATAAATGACTGAACACTTGTAAGCTGTGTCACACAGCTTAATGTTGACTAATTTCCGGATTTTCTGCTATTTGTGGTATTGGTAACTATTTTCAAAAATTGCAATTTGTTATGACTTCTTTTCTCACTCTAAATAAGTATTTTCTGTTATGCATAATTTAGTCATGCATAATTATATACATTTTAGGCTCCACAAAACCAGGATCTTCTCCTGCTTCTCTAGAGAATATGCTCCATCAAAAAAAGGGAACAAACCCAGAAGAGGAAGATAGAGGATCCAGGAAACAAGAGGTCCCTCATGGGACAGGGCAAAGGTAATGTGGGGGACGATCGTGCATGGAAGTCCCAGGATGCAACAGTTTGGTCTTGAGCGGCTAGGATGGGAGCAGAACTTCAGGGGAGTATCTCCATGAAACTGACCAAATACCTCATTTCAAAAAATATAGTGAGAAGGGAAGCAAAAGAAAAAGTAAACATATGGGATTACATCAAACTAAAAAGTTTTTTAACAGTAAAGGAAACCATCAACAAAGCAAAAAGGCACCCACCGAGTGGGAGAAGATATTTGCCCAAGACACATCTGACAAGGGGTTAATATCCTAAATTTATTAAAAACTCATACAACTCAATACCAAAAAACAAACAACCCAATTAAAAAATGGGCAGAGGACATGAAGACACATTTCTCTAAAGACATACAGATGGCCAACAGACATGAAAAATGCTCAACCTCACTAATCATTAGAGAAATGAAAATAAAAACCACAATGAGATACCACCTCACTCCAGTCAGAATGGCTATCATCAATAAATCAACAAACAAGTGCTGACAAGGATGTGGAGAACAGGGAACGCTCATGCACTGTTGGTGGGATTGCAAATTAGTGCAGCCACTATGAAAAACTGTACGAAGTTACCTCAAAAAATTGAAAATGGAACTACCTTGTGACCCAGCAATTCCACTCCTGGGTATCTATCCAAAGAAATCCAAAACACCAGTTCAAAAAATATATATGCCCTGCCCCCATGTTTATTGCAGCAGTATTCACAACAGCCAAGATATGGAAATAACCAAAATGCCCATCAAAGGATGATTGGATAAAGAAACTGTGGTATATTTATACGATGGAGTATTACTCAACCATAAAAAAGAATGAAATATTAATATTTGCAATGGTATGGATGGACCTAGAGAATATTATGCTAAGTGAAAGTCAGACAGAGAAAGACAAATACCGTATGATCTTACTCATATGTGGAATCTAAGGATAAAGGAACAAACAAAACAGAAATAGACTCAGAGATATAGGGGGAAAAATACTGAGGGTTGCTAGGTGGGAGGAGGTGGGGATGGGTGAGAAGGTAAAGGGATTAGAAAGCACAAGTTAGTAATCACAATATAGCCACAGGGATATGAAATACAGTTTGGGGAATGTAATCAATAATGTTGTAAAGATTTTGTAGGGTGTCAGATGGGCATTTGTCATTTTAGGGAGACCACCTCATGGACTATGTAGATGTCCGATCACTGCACTGTACACCTGAAGCCGAAGCTGAGTAATATTGAATGTCAACTATAACATATATGTAGGCAAGGGATGTGGAGTACAGCATAGGAAAGAGAGTCAATGAAATTTTAACAGCTATATACGATATCGGATGGGTAGTAGATTGGGGGAGGGAGGTTATCACACTTGTAAATGTCTACCTATTACATTGTTTTATACACCTGAAACTAATATATGTATATATTAGTTTCTGCAATATATATAATATATAATATATATATTAGTTTCTGCAATAAGTTTTGGGATATAGTAATAGAAAACAAGCAAATGAAAAAAAATGTAATTATCAATTCCAGAGAGAACAAAAGGCTGTACAAGAAAAGAAATATAACCATAATTCAGTACATGAATCAGCTGTGAATAGTGTTTGTACAACTATCATAATGTAAACACTGAACATTGATTTAAGCAAAAACTGTAACTTAATCATTTTAAAAGGATATTGGGGGCCGGTCCGGTGGCTCAGGCGGTTAGAGCTCCATGCTCCTAACTCCGAAGGCTGCCAGTTCGATTCCCACATGGGCCAGTGGGCTCTCGACCACAAGGTTGCCAGTTCAACTCCTCGAGTCCCGCAAGGGATGGTGGGCAGCGCCCCCTGCAACTAAGGTTGAACACGGCACCTTGAGCTGAGCTGCCTCCCGGATGGCTCAGTTGGTTGGAGCGCGGGCTCTCAACCACAAGGTTGCCGGTTAGACTCCCGCAAGGGATGGTGGGCTGTGCCCCCTGCAACTTGCAATGGCAACTGGACCTGGAGCTGAGCTGCGCCCTCCACAACTAAGACTGAAAGGACAACAACTTGAAGCTGAACAGCATCAGCTAAACAACTGAGATTGAAAAGGACAACAACTTGACTTGGAAAAAAAGGCCTGGAAGTACACAGTGTTCCCCAATAAAGTCCTGTTCCCCTTCCCCAATAAAATCTTTAAAAAAAAAAAAGAAGGATATTGGGAGGAAGATTAGGAGGAAGAGAGAGAGTGTGTGTGTGTGTGTTTGTGAGTTAATTCTTCAACTTCTGCAGAAAGTCAATAGGTGATATACAAAATTGAAAAAAATAACAGAATAGCATGTTTTTAAAAAATATGGTGGGAAATATTGGGAGAAGTAGCTGAAAAAGTTGAAACTGTTTGCCCTAGGGAACTGAAATCAGGGGTGAAAACAGGACCTTTTAAAAATTATAAGCCTTAGAGAATTATTTGATTGAAAATAAATTTTAATAATAGAAATATATATTAGGCATAAAGTTTTTTAAAAGTAGAAATTGCAATATTAACATCAGAAAAAACAAAATGCATTAAAAAGAAAAGGAGACTGTTTCATATTAATAGATGATATAGTCCACCAAGAAGATATAACAGGCATAAACATTTATGCATCTACTAATACCACTGTGACAGAAGTATAAGGAGAGAACAGAAGTAGGAGATTTTTAACACATTTCTCAGAAGATCAGATCAGACAGACATAAAATAAGGATATGGGTGGTTTGATAATAATTAAATAGCTTGATGAAAAATGTGACCTAAAATATTTTACCCTCGGAAAGAACACATTTTCTTCAAGCACATATGGCATTTTCCAAAAAAATTAAATATTTTTAGGCCACAAAAAATATAATTAAAACTCAAAAAACAGAAATTATATCATCACACCTTCACAAACCACATATAATAAAATTAGGATTTAAAAAAAAAGAATAGCCAAATGCAACAACCATCACCAAACCATCCACTTGAGAAATTTTAAATACACTTATGAAAGAAAGTGCTTGAGTTAAACAGGAAATTCAAACCAGAATTACAAACTTTTATTGTTGTAAAATATACCTATCATAAAATTTTCACCATTCTTAAGTGTACAGTTCAATGGCATTAAGTACCTACTGTTGTGCAAGCATGACCACTATCGGCCTCTAGAAGTTTCTCGTCATCCCATACTGAAACACAGCCTTTTTAAAAGAACAAAAACATTACACAGTAAAACTTGTGAGGTTTATGTAAAACAATATTCAGAGGATCTATAGCCTTCAATGAATTTACTCAAAAGCAGTAAGGATTTAAAAAGTTAATTAAGCTCTCAACTCAAGGAGCTAGAAGAAATAAATAAACACATAAACCCAAAGAAAGTAGAAAGAAAAAAATGGTAAAAATAAAAATAAAAAATTAATAAACTAGACCAAAAAACAAAAAAGAAGAAGAAGAAGTAGCGTTAATCAACAAAAGCTTTTCTTTCTTTCTTTTTTTTTAAATCCACCATTTGGGAATCTGATCAGAAAAAAAGAGAGAAGACATGAATGAATAACACTAGGAGCAATAGTGAGGACATGACCATGTGGATAAATAAAAATTAAGAATTGATCAAAATAGAACTACCATAGGACCCAGAAATTCCACTCCTGGGTATTTATCTGAAGAAATCCAAACATTAATTCAAAAGACATATGTATCCCTATGTTCATTGCAGCATTATTTACCATAGCCAAGATATGGAAACAACCTAAGTGCCCATCAATAGACAACTGGATAAAGAAGAAGTGATATATATATATATATATATATATATATATATATATATATATATATATATATATATATAATGGAATATTACTTGGCCATAAAAAATACAAGCTTGCCATTTGTGACAACATGGATGACCTAAAGGGTATTGTGCTAATTGAAATAAGTCAGACAGAGAAAGACAAATGCCATATGATCTCACTTATATGTGGAATCTAAAAAACAAAATAAACAAATAAACAAAATGGAAACAAACTCATAGATACAAAGACCAAACTGATGGTTGCCAGATGGGAAGGGGGTTGGAGGGCTGGGTGAAAAAGGTGAAGGGATTATGAAGTCAAACTGGTAGCTACACAATAGTCACAGGCATGCAAAGTACAGCACAGGGAATATAGTCAATAATATGGTAACAACTATGTATGGTGCCAGGTATGTACTAGACTAGTCAGGGGGGGTAGAGGAGGGGAGAGGGGGAAGGGGAAAATGTCTAATCACTATGCTGTACACCTGAAACTAATATAACACTGGATGTCAACTGTAATTGAAAAAAAATTTTTTTTAAAATACAAGGGGCTCAGGAGCTGGAAGAGCTTTGGAACATCAAAAGCTCTCCGCATACCCACCGGGACACTGCGCCCTGTGACCTAGATGAACTATTAACAGAGGAGAAGCCCGTCTCCCAGGGAATCCCCCCAGTGTGTGAGAAGCTGGAATAGTGCAGAGAAAACATAGCACTACCATGTGGGAGAGGAAAAAAAAAGCCTGCAGTCGGAGAAAAAGTAAAACGTTCTACCAACAAGTACTGGAAAACAAAAGAAAGACCTCTTCCTATCAACCTGTTGCAGAAGCCACTCCCGTAGATGTCTAGGAAGAGAAATAGTAAACCAGTAATCGCCATGAATAACCAAGGTAACAAGATAGCTCAGAAAGAAAGTGAAAAATCTCCAGAAAAGGCACTTAAAGATACAGAAATATGTGACTTAAATGACAGAGAATTTAAGACTGCAGTTCTGAAAAAACTCAACGAGATACAAGAAAACACAGATAGGCAGTTAAATGAACTCAGAAACTCAATTAAAGAACAGCATGAGCATTTTACGAAAGAGATTGAAATTTTAAAAAAGAACCAAATAGAATTTCTGGAGATTAAGAATTCAATAGAAGAAATTAAGAATGAAATAACCAGCTTAGGTAGTAGAGTGGACCAGATGGAGGAAAGAATCAGTGACATCGAAGATAGAAACCTGGAAATGACACAGATAGAAGAAAAAAGAGACTTGAGACTTAAAAGAAATGAAAGAACTCTACAAGAACTTTCTGACTCCATCAGAAAGAGCAATATAAGAATAATGGGCATACCAGAAGGAGAAGAAAGAGAGAAGGGAACAGAGAATATATTCAAACAAATTGTCGATGAGAACTTCCCAAATTTGTGGACAGAACTGGATCCTCGAATCCAAGAAGCAAATAGAACACCTAGTTACCTCAGTCCCAACAGGCCTTCTCCAAGGCACATTGTATTGAAGCTGTCTAAAATCAACGACAAAGAAAGAATCCTCAAGGCAGCCAGGGAAAAGAAGACGGTAACTTACAAAGGAAAGCCCATTAGATTATCATCAGATTTTTCAGCAGAAACTCTACAAGCCAGGAGGGAGTGGAACCAAATATTCAAACTATTGAAAGAGAGAAATCATGAGCCAAGAATAATATATCCAGCAAAGATATCCTTTAGATATGAAGGAGGAATAAAGACCTTTCCAGACATACAGAAGCTGAGGGAATTTTCTAATACACGACCTGCACTACAAGAAATACTAAAGGAGGCTATTCGACCACCATCAACAGGGACAATTTGTGGCAACCAAAACTCAAAAAGGGGGAGAGTAAAGGCCTGAACCGGAATATGGGAATGGAGAAAGTAAGCATGCTGAAGAAAATGGAATACTCTAAATATCAAACTTTCTTTTACATAAACTTAAGGGTAACCACTCAAAAAAAATCCAGAACTGAAATATATACTGAAATAAAAGAAGAAACAGAGGGAAACATCATAGAATACCACCACAAACCAAAAAAAAAAAAAAAAATACAAGGGGCTCATATCCAGAATATATAAAGAACTCATACGAATCAATAACAAAAAGAATGACAGCCCAGTAGAAGAACAGGCAAAAGGCACTTTACGTAAAAGGATATCCAAGTGGACAATAAACAATGATGTTTGATTTCATTAATCATCAGGAAAATGCTAATTATAACCACAATGCAGTACTGCTACACACCCACAGAATGTCTAAAACTCAAAGCAGACACTGCTGAATGTTGATAAGAACTCTCACTGCTGGTGCCAATGTCAGTTGGTACATATTGAAACACTGTTTGGCATTATCGACTAAAGCTAAGTATACGCATACTCTACGGTCTTGCAATTCCACTCTTACATACATGTATAAATTCCCCAAAAGATACAGCATCATTTGTTATAAGAGCATTATTTCTAATAGCCCCAACTGGAAACAGCATAAATGTCTATCAACAGAAGTGTGAATAAATGAATTGTGTTATATTCACTCAAGGGAACACTATACAACAGTGAAAATGATATGCGACTAACGAACTATGTGCAATAACATGGATGATTCTCACAAACATAACGTAAGAACAGGTAAAACTAACCTCTGATATTAGAAGTCAGGATAGTGGGGGCCGGGCAGTGACTGGAGAAGAGCGTGAGGGGTTGCTGGATAGGATATTTTCTTTTCATTGATCTGAGCACTAGTTATACATACTTTCTCTTTGTGAAAATACTTTTCTATATGTATGTTATACCTCAATAAAAATTTAACCAGAAACAATACCTCTTATGACATTGTTTCAAAAATACACAATGCAAAATAAGCAAAATTACAAGGAAAAATTGATAAATCCACAATGATAGAAGATATTAACACAACTTTCTCAGAAATTAATAGAGCAAGCAGACCGAAAAAATTGGTGAGGAAATAGAAAATGTAAACAAGACAATTAACAAACTCAATCTAGCGAACATATACTCATGTACCTGACAATTAACAATAAACATTCTTTTCAAACATATATTAACATTTACAAAAGATAACTACATACTATTCCTCAGAGCAAAATTTAATAATCATCAAATAACCAGCTTCATACAGTCCATGTCCTCTGACAACAATACAATGAAATTAATAACAAAAACAAAACAAAAGTGACCGGAAAAACAAAAACCACATCCATTTGGAAATTTCAAAGCACATGTTTAAATAATTCATGAGTCAGAGAACAAATCTCATGGAAATAAAATATTTAAAACTAAATGACAATGCAAACACTGTGTACCAAACCTTGGGGGTGGTATAGATCGGTACGTAGGGGGGCATTAACAGCCATAAAGGCATATATTAAAATGAAGGAAGTTTACAATGAATGATTTAAGAACTGAACTCAAGTGTATTGGTCCGAGCAGCGCATTGGTCTGAGGCAGAGGGAGCCTGTGCCATACATCCCACAGGGCTACACAGAGAGAAGGTTAGGATTCGTACCGACCGGATCCTGGGCAGCCTCCCAAGAGTCCCGTGCCCCAGTGTGGTGTGAAAGCAGCAAAAGACCTTAGTGAGAGGCCCCAGTGGGAGCTGAGCCCTGCCTGCAGGTCTCCCAGATGGTCAGGCTGGGCCTGGGCCCCACCTCGCTCTGCATGCAGTCAGTATGGAACAGAGACTCCACTTGGTTTACAGTCAACATCCTGCTCTGGGAACACCCAATAGGAGTAGCACCTCAGCTCTGCACTGAGACTGCGCTTGGTCCCCCCATGTGACATTTGTTCTTATAATATCCCAGGACCACAGTAGCTCAAGAGGAGGGCGAGTAGAGCCCTAGACCCTGGGTGGGGTGTGGATGGTGGGATGACACCTCCACATGCTCTTGGGGAGACGGAACGGAACCAGATGGAAGCGCCCTGAGCTGGGCTGTGCTCACAGCATCGTCCTATGTTTCCATACGGATACACACGTGTTTATAAGTTCATGTCAAAAATGACCTGAAAAGAGAAACGCTCCCCTGTGAGAGTGGTCGCCAGTGGGGAGCGCTCTGGGAGAGCAGGTAGTGGCTCAAGGGGAGTTTCCGTTCATCAGTGGGTGTGTAGTCATCCCAGACAAAAATGCTTTCACATGCTACTCATGTAATTTAATAAAAAGTCTTTTAGAAAGAGACTGGAGGGATATAAAATGTTAACTATGGTTTTTGGTGAATGAGGGTATTTATTATAAAGGATAGATTATGTATCTATACCATTCTGTGTTTTTCAGTGCTCTCCGACAGCACTACCAGTAGAACTATCTGTGATGATGGAAATGTTTTACGCCTTTGCTGTCCAATGTACAGTAGCCACCAGCAAAGTGTGGCTGTGGGCACCTGTAATGTGGCTGGTGTGACTGAGGGACTGAAATTTTCATTTTACTTCATTTTAATTAATTAAAATTTAAATGTAAAGAACCACATTTGGCTAGTGATTGCTGTATAGGACCATGCAATTCTCTTATAAGTACATATTAGTTTTTTGCCTTATTTCCAAGAGTTACTTTTGCATTTTTAAAAATTGAGGTATAACCAATACAACAAAGTGCACAAGCCTTAAGGATACTGCTTGATGAATTTTTGTGTATGCGTACACCCGTGTAGCCACTACCCAAATTGAGGTCTAGTACATTTCAGCACCTTGGAAGGCTCCTTTGACCCCTCCCCCCATCCTAGTCAGTGCCTTCCAACAGTAGTCGGACTTCTTTCGCCAACAATTAGCTTTGCCTGTATTTGAACTTCACATAAATGAAACCATGCACTGCATGTTCTTCTGTGTCTGCTTTTTCACGCACCATTGTGCCACCCAAGCTGTCGTGTGCGGTGGCGGCTCGTGTGGCATTCCACGGTTTGCTTATAACACAAGTTTTCTTCCCCATTCTACTCTTGGTGGCTAGTTTGATTATTTCCCATTTGGGTCTTGTGCTCGTCTTTTGACTGACATACATGCTGATTTCTATTGGCTATGAGCCCAAGAGTGAAATTGCTGAATCATACACTAATGTATCTTTAAGTTTAGTATAGTGTCAAAGATTTTTCCAAAGGGGCTATACTTATTTACATTTAATCATGCATAACTTTTATAATCAGGGGGGAAATGTTATTTTGAGAAATAAGAGAGCCAGCAGGAGAAACTCTCTCTCTAGACAAACTCCATAATTAGCAGCAATGTAACAATATATAACATATATTGTCCTTTGCTTACACTGGTTCATTAGAGGTATCAGGGAGCTTTGGCTTGGTGGCTGAGAGCTGGTGTTGGAGTCAGACAACCAAATACAAACCTCGACTTGCAAATCACCAGCTACATGACCGTCAGCAAATGATGAACCCTCTCTGCCCTTTGGTTTCTTTGCCTGTAAATTGGAATCATACTATTATCACCACACAAGAT
The DNA here is from genome assembly GCF_057876585.1 of Rhinolophus sinicus. Lineage (NCBI taxonomy): Eukaryota > Metazoa > Chordata > Mammalia > Chiroptera > Rhinolophidae > Rhinolophus > Rhinolophus sinicus. The sequence continues at coordinate 102,639,191 of NC_142503.1, forward strand.
TATTGTAAGGATTAATACAATAATGCTTATAAATTCCATAGTATATGCTGGAATATGGTAAGAGTCCCATAAATGTTCGCTACTAGTCTTGGTATTGTTAATATTTATACTAATATATTTGGTGACCATTAGCATTTTTAGTCAGTCTAGATTTTTACTTTATTAAACCTTTAAATCTTTAAACTAAAAATGTAGTTTATATAATTATATTAATCAAAGCCACTTTTATTAAAAAGCATTGATAATTAATTCTCCATTCTCATTCTTTTCCCATTTCAACACTGATCAATTGTTACGAAGGTCCTCTCTGATCTCTGATTGTGGCAGTTTTTCTCTCAAATGGTTGGAAGCCTTGAATGGCTTTTAGACTCAATTCAAGGACCAGTTTGCTAGTGTTGCTAAGAGAAAATGCAGCTAATTTGCCAAAACCAAATTAACTCCTAATACACAAGGGATGTGTTTAAGCGGCAAACAGCTGATAAAAGTATAAACACTTTTATTCTGCTCATTCCATGTGGACTTAAACTTAATTACTAAACTTGCATTTACATGTCCAGACAAAGCATACACAATTAGCACAGTTTAAAAAAAAAAATCATACCATTCTTCAAATTACCTAAATTACTTATCCAACCAAGAGATGATACAAAATCTTTCCAACTAATTTAATCCAACAAGTTGGTTTCATTTTCTACCCATCATGGGGTATTTGGATTTTTTTAAAAAATTCATATCAAGTCTCATTAGAATCACTGGACATATTTTGAACTAAACTCTAACATTGCAAGACATTTCATAATTCAATCTCTTTTATATGCCAGTCACAGCAGATCTTTCATTTTCAATATAATGTTATTCTCTATTGAGTCCTAAGGCAAAATCTTGTCACTGAGCACATATGTGTGGGTGGGTGTGTTGCAAATGCAATCAATTAATTGACACACTTCAACTGAAATGGCTCTTTCTCCACCCCTAATTTTCCAACAGAATTGCTGTTGTCAATATCTTTATGTCGATTTATAAGGTAAAAGTATTTGTTGGATCAGACTTGGCAATTTATGGCCTCTACACAGGGCCTTTCTTAGGTCTTATCCCTGGGTTTGGCTTTTCCAGCTGAGAACACTCCTCATCTCTGAAAGGACAAGGTACCCAGAATGCATCACCCTAAGTTCCGGGAGGGAAAACCGAGATTAGCATCACCACCAGGGAGTAACAGTCTCAAGTAATCTTTAGAGATGTTAGCCTCAGTTGTGGTTGTTTCTTAGATGTCATGGGTGGAGAGCTGCATTCTAGGCACAAGATCAACAGGCAGGGGACCCCACATGGGTTGTTGCTTCCTCAAAGAAGCAGTGCCTCCCTCTGTCCTTTTATATTAATGGACTTTCTCAAATGATCTGCAAGATGGTCCTCATCCCTGCTGCTCTTTAGGAGACCCTGCATGGCAGGGGATGGGGGGGCCTCCTTTCAAATTGCCATTCTGCAGACAGGGTTCTGATCTGATTCAAGGCCATATCCCAGGCATCTGGCTTCTCTAGCTCGGAGAATTACTGCTCTTGATAAATTGCTCTAAGTTCCAAGGCTACTGCTGTCATATTGCATTCTCTGACCATTTTCCAGGTCCCCTCAACACTCCCCCCACACACACACACACATCCCTCAACCCAGTAGACTCCATTCCCATGTAGCATCCAAATCAGTTTTCTGTCAAAACACACTAGAGATAGCTGAGCCAGCACAGCACCTGAAGCATATAATAGATGCTCAGAACAAGTGTGCACTGAATGAAAAGCTTTGGAGCCCTGGAGTGAGGGATGGAGGTGGGGATTACACCTTCAAACCTCTGCAGGTTCTCACAGAGCACGTGCCAGTGGCAGAGTCAGGCTTACGGGTTAAGTGAGGCAGAGACACACTTTAATCTGGTTTCTTGAGGGGAGGAAGTAAATCAGCTCTCCCATCTCTGGATAAGTACACATGGTGAGGATGCTGTAGAAAAGAATTAAACCTCAAAAGTAGGCCTCAAGATGGTGAAGTAGATACACACTGTGCTTGCCTCATCTGTGAACACATTAAAATTACAATTAAATTATAGAACAATCAACATGGAGAACCATCTGAAGTCTTGCTGAACAAAAGTTTTATAACTAAGGATACAAAGAAGAAGCCACATCAAGACCAGTAGCACGGGCAGGGATGTGAAATGGGCTGGCCCCCAACCTCTCCATGGAGGATAAAAACTGGGAGGGATATCTCGGCCACAGAGGTTCCCCATGAAGGAGCAAGGGAACCCACCCCACCCCCACACACCAGGCTCCTCAGCCTGGAGTACTGAAAAGAGTCCCCACAACATCTTGCTGTGAAAGACAGAGGGGATTCCGATCACACAAGTGGGACAGAAGGCTGCAGGGACCCCACATGTCCTCTTAAAGTGTCTATACAGACTTGCTTGCAGGCACTCACCCTGGACTCCTGTGGAGGGACAGTGACTCAGGGGGGCCTCACAGACATATGCGGGGCAGACTAAGGTGTGTGGCTTTGGGGTGTGGGCTGGAAGATAGTCACTATTTTCCCTGTGTGGGGCCCTTCTCCCATGCAGCTGACAGACGGATGCCATCTTTCCTGTGTTGAGCCCTCCCCCATGCCCATGGCCAAATCTGAATCTGAATTGGTCTGGTGAGCTCTACTTGCTTCACTCTGGCGACTTACTGAGACCCCACCACACCCAGCTCCCTACTGCTCAAGGCTTTATCAGTGGCTGAATCTTACAGCGGGAGCCGGCAGGTGGCAGCAGACCTTGTGGTATCATGGCTTTTTGCAGAGCTACCCCAGACCTGGTACTGGTAGCAGCCGTCCTTGGTTCACAGCGTGGCTTTTCCCACATGCTTCCAGGTCCAGCATAGGCAGCCACCAAGTGTGGATCACTTTGTAGCTCCTACCAGGTAGTCCTCGGCCAATCACAGTCAGTGGCTGACCTGGGCCTAAACCAGAGCCCCTCCCAAGAGGCCCCAGAACCAACATACTTGGAAGTTGGCTTCAGACCACAGCAGAGCACCACCCAATTAGCCCCACAAGTGGCACACCCAAAGGGCAGTTCTTACCAGGACTGCTGGGGGGAATCCTGCTCCATATGGCAAGCCCCGCCCCACCCCACAGCAGTTCATAAACTGTGGACGTGGCCAAATCCCACAGTCAGTCAGCCTGAGGGTCAATCCCACCCACTGATATACCAATAGCAATCAAGGCTCAAATGTAACAGGAGGGAACACACAACCCACACAAGGGACATTCCTGGAGCACCCAGCACAGGTGACCAGGGAGACTGTGCCACTGGGTCCCACAGGGCACTTACTACGTAAGGCCACCAGGCAAGACTGGGAGATGAGGCAGATCTACCTAATACATAGAAACAAACACAGAGAGGCAGCTAAAATGAAGAAACAAAAAAAAAATACATCCCGAATAAAAGAACAGGACAAAACTCCAGAAAAAGAACTAATAGAGACAGAGTTCAAAATGCTGGTTATATGGATGCTCAAGGAACTTAGTGAGAACTTCAACAAAGAGATAGCAAGCATTAAAAAAAAAAAAAAAAAAAAAGATGTAGAAACCATAAAAAAGAACCAGTCAGAAGTGAAGAATACAATACCTGGAACGAAAAACGCACTAGAAGGAATCACAGCAGACTTGATGAAGCAGAGGACTGAATCACTGATTTGGAAGACAACATAGCAGAAGACACCCAATCAGAACAGCAAAAAGAAAAAAGAATCCAAAAAATGAGGAGACTTTAAGAGACTTCTGGGACAACATCAAGCATAAAAACTTTCACATCTTAAGGGTACCAGAAGGAGAAGGGGAAAAGCAAGGAATTTAGAACCTATTTGAAGAAATAATGACTGAAATCTTCCTTAACCTGGTGAAGGAAATAGACATACAAGCCTAGGAAGCACAGAGAGTCCCAAACAAGATGAACCCAAACAGGCCCACACCAAGACACATTATAATTAAAATGCCAAAGGTTAAAGACAAAGATAGAATCCTGAAAGTAGCAAGAGAAAGACAACTAGTAACTTATAAGGGAGCTCCCATAAGACTGTCAGCTCATTTCTCAACAGAAACTTTGCAGGCCATAAGGGATTGGCAGGAAATATTCAAAGTGATGAAAAGCAAGGATCTACAACCAATATTACTCTACCCAGCAAAGCTATCATTTAAAATCAAAGGACAGGTAAAGAGCTTCCCAGACAAGAAAAAGCTAAAGGAATTCATCACCACCAAACTAGTATTACGAGGAATCTTAGAGGGACTTCAAGATGGAAAAAAAAATTCAAAACAGAAATAATAAAATGGCAATAACTACATATCTATCAACAATTACTTTCCATGTAAATGGATGAAATGCTCCAATCAAAACCATAGGGTGGCTGAATGAATAAGAAAACAAAACTCTTACTTATGCTGCCTACAAGAGACTAAGAGACTCAATTCAGATTGAAAGACACACACAGACTGAAAGTAAAGGGATGGAAAAAGTTATTTCATGAAAATGGAAATGGAAAATTAAAAAAGCTGAAGTAGCAATACTTATACCATACAAAATACACTTTACAACAAAGGCTATAACAAGAGACAAACAAGGACCCAGTAATCCCACTTCTGGGTATCTACCTGAAGAAACCCAAAATGCTACTTTGAGGGGATGTGTACATCCATATGTTCATTGCAGCATTATTTACAATAGCTAAGGTGTGGAAGCAGCCTGGGAGTCTACTGATGGATGAATAAAGAGGAGGTGGTACATATATACAATGGAATACTGCTCGGACAGGGAAGGGATGGGTTCTTGCCATCTGTGGTGGCATGGATGGACCTGAAGGGAATTGTGCTGAGTGGCGTATATCAGACAGAGAAAGACAGATGCAATGTAATTTTGCTTATATATGGAATCTAAAGAGCAAAATAAACAAACAAGCAGAATAGAAGCACACTCACAGATACAGAGAACATTTTGATGGTTGCCAGATGGGAGGGGGGTTGAGTGAAAAAGGGGAAGGGAATAAGAAGTACAAATTGGTTGTTACAAAGTAATCATGAGGATGTAGGTTATAGCACAGGAATATAGTGAATAATATTGTGATAGCGTGGTACAGTGTCAGATGGTTGCTGGACTCATGGCGATCACTTCTTTAGATATATAGATGTTGAACAACTATGGTGTACACCTGAGACTGATATAATATTGTCTGTTAGCTGTATTTTTTAATAAAAATCTAAATAAAAAATAATTAAACCTCAAATGGGCAGTTGGATTAGCAAGTCTTCAGGGTCCCTTCAAACCCTGAGATTTTATGAGATTCTTGAGTAAGAAAAAAGGGAGAGGCAGAAAGAAAAAGAGGGAAGGAAATGAAAGAATAAAATACTAAAGGAGACAGAAAGGAAGGCCAGGGGCTACGGACCATTTTGTGCATATGACAAAGGTTCACACAGAAATGGGAGGGTTCCAAGAGGGCTGGTATGTCAGTGGGCCATCAGTGGAGTGTCACGACATCCTGGTCCTCCACCTCCAGCACCCACCCATTCCTGTCCTGTGGGCACAGCCTTTGGGCCTGACCTTGCTCAGGGAGCATGAGGCCTAGCTAAGCAGTATGTGCTCGTGTGTTAGGAAGTCTAGCCAGGGACAAAGAAGGCACAGAACTCTCAGCAACGGCACATCCCTCTGGGGACACTGAGCATACTATGGGGTCTCCAGGAGAGCCCCTAATCCTTAGGACAGTAGGGGAAGGAAGGATCCCTTCTGCCCCTCTCTGGCCAGCAAAGCTGTGCCCAAATACAACCGTTGGGTAGATTCCTAAATCAGTCATAGGAATTGGGCCAGTCCCTGCCCCCTGCTCAAAGGCAGTATTTGCAGGTAGAGCAAAGCAGCCCTTTTCCTTAAAAGATTATATTTCTGAGCTGTGTCTGCCAGTGGGGTGGGCTGCAGTGGCAGAGCTCAGGCTGTGACTCTCAGAAGGGAAATTTTCTCTGAGACAGCTTTGCTGGTCTGGGCAGGCAGGGAACCTGGGGTCCAGCCCTGGGAAGTGTCACAGCTACCACCTCTGCCAGTAGGCAGTCTGGGATAGGATGCAGGGTCTCTAAACTTGGGCCTTGTCCACAACTTGGACTGGTCCAGTTAGGAAGACCTGACAGCCACAGAGAGAGTAGGATGGGCTCTTCATCTGCTCCCCTTATTTCTATTCCTTTCCTTTTCCACCCCACTTTCTGGCCACTCCCTGTCCTACCTGGGATTCAGCTGAAACACACAACCCGCCCAGCGACAGCTCTTTAGGCTGAGCCTTATTCCACACAGCATCCACTCTGGATCCCTGTCTTTCCTGTTCCCCACCCAGGAAGCCCCATTTCTGAGACCATTAAATCAGTGTGCTTTCAGTCTGATTCTACGAGTGCACCCGCCTTAGCCCACCTGGCAGCCTCACACACCCTGACAGTTGTCCATACTCACTCACTGAGCACCCCACCCCCCCAACACACATGCACACGCACTAGGCTCCTGCCAGCTTGTTGTGTGGAATCACCCTTGCCAGGTCGCCCCTTCTCTGCTCTCCATCGTTTGCCTACTCTGTAGTTGGTGACTTCTTTTGTGCAAGCCACAGCAGTCTTGCCCCTGTGAATCTCTCCGCTGGCTTCTCCACAGGCTGGTGTTGCGACACAGAAACTAGGCTGTCCTCACACACACAGCCACACCCCATCACAGCAACAAGAATTGTACACACACACATGACACCCACCCCAGAGTTCCTCATGTTCAGTCTGCAGAGACCCACCCTTTCCTTGCAAGCCCTCCCCACTCACTACCAGCCTTTCCCCTCCCACGTGGCTTTGCCCCTCCACCCCGGAGCTGGAAGCACCAGGAGTGGGCCCGGGTGTAAACACCTGGCAAAATCACAGGACAGTCAAACACGAGATCTCACAAAGGATCCCGACGGGAGGGGCCTCGGAGCTCCTTCTTCTCCGATTTCTTCCTGCACCCCCCAGGCTTCCTCCCTCTGTCCCCTGACAAAGAGTCACCGAGCCCAGTTCAAATCAATTGTTTTATTGACTGCACATACTGAAGCCTTTAGAAAAGGGCGCGGCCCGGCGCCCCCCACCCCCCACCCCCCCGGGCCGCACTTGTGCTGCGCCCCGTGTACAGGGCTGGTCCACACGCCCGAAAACCCCCACCCCAACCCCGACGCTTTCCTTCAAGGACCAAAAAAGGACCCCCGCGCGAGTCGCCGCAGCGCGTCCACCCTCCCCACCTTTCCCCCCCTCCCGCCCCCCCGCCACACTACACGGTCACACATTACAAGACACAGACTTTTTTCCTACAGAGCACGCTCGGCTAGGACTACACGCCAGGCAAATATATTGTCGCGGAAGGAGAGGCGGGGCGGGGAGACGCTAGGGTCGAGGGGCTCTTCCCCATCCGGACCCCGCCATGCGCAGGCTTTGTGGGAACCAGGTCTCGCGCCCTCACGAGGGACCCTGCCCGGGAGGCCACAATCGGCTCCGATGGCCCCTGCGCTTCTCGAGCTGAAGTCTGGGCCCCGGGCAGCAGCGGAAGCGGAGCTGTCGAGTGCACCGATCTCCGGTAACCCCAATCAACCCCTAACGAAATTGGCCCGGGAGCAAGCCCGCACCCTCGGGCGGAAAAAGGGCCGGGTTCCGATGCGCTGTAAGTCAGGAGAGAGCGCGAAAGAAAACGGACCACACCACCCTACACACACACACACACACACACACACACACACACACACACACACACACGTTTTCCCAAAGGCTGGGAAAAGTGTTAGCACCAGACCAGGAGTGTCGCTGTCTTTGAAAACAACGAAAATATGAAAATCGGAGCGCGGAGCTGAGAGGCGCCCCAGGCACCGGGCTTCGCTCCAGCCAGCCGGTCAGAAGCCGAGTGGGGTGGAGAGGGGGGGCAACAGAAGAGTTTGGGTCCCAGTCGCAAGGGGGTTTTGAAACTAAAAATTAGGGAGTTGTCACCGAACCCTGGCTTCTGGGACATGCACCCGGGAAAGGGCAGAGTAGGGGTCTAAGAGGGACCCTACAAAGCTCCAAGCTTAGGACGTCTGCTGGGGGTCCCCGGCCGACGCCCGAGCCACAGCGTTACCGCCAGACGTTTCCAAAGTCTTCTCCCATTTCTGGCTCCAGGGCCCACAGTGGGGCGGGTTTCGGAGGGGATTTCGAAGATAACAATTGCGTGGGAATGAAGAGGCGTGGATTTCGCCTCACGGTCAGCGGTGGTCTTACACGGGAGAGTGGAGCAGGAACTGTGCTTGCTGGATGGGGATTCAGTCCTCAAGGACAATGACGATAATGGATTGCAGGGGACTGGTGAAATCGTCCCACTCCCCACGATAAGTCCCCAGGAGTCAAGGTGGGGGGTAGTAAGGGGGCGGAGTAAGTGAGGGGGCCATAAATCCTGCCAGCCCTAGGCTTCCGTTCCCAGGCACCCAAGGTGGGGGATGAGAATGGGCGGGCCGGGCGCGCCGGGCGGGCAGGGGGTTCAGCCGGCTGTCTGCCTGTAGTTGCCGTTAATCTCCTCGGCAATGTTGACCGCCTCGGCACCCAGGGGCAGCCGATCACTGTACTCGGAGCTCGCCTCGAACTCCTCTTGGTTGGCCTTGGACTGGGACCCCACCAGTGAGCAGGTCGCCAGGCTCTCCTCTCTTTGCAAGGCCCCACCTGGGTCCTCCTGCTCCGCGTCTTCGCCAAGGCCCTCGCCAGGAGCCTGCTCTGGCTCCTCGCCGCCGGCTTCGCCGCCTGCCGCGTAGCTTTTCTCGGACTCGAGGTAGGAAGCACGAGGGTCGAAGTCGGCGGCGATGCGCTTCTCCATGGGGTCGGGCGCCTGGGGCCGCAGGATCAGCCGGTAAGGCTTTCCCGGGTGTTTGGCCAGCAGATGGCAGCAGGCGGCGCCCAGCAGAGGTACGGTGGCCAGCACCAGCAGGAACACGCTCACCCCTACGATAACCAGCAGCGAAGGCAACTCCTTCTTGGTGGCGAACACTACTTGCACGTGGCAGGCTTCCCCTGCCAGCGCCAGACACACGGAGTAGTTGGTGCCAGGCCGCAGGCCGCGGAACCAATAGGCGTTAACACCCTCCTCCACGCGTGACCACTGCACTGCTGAGCCGCCCCCCGCCGGGCACAGATAGAGCAGGCGCAGGAGCCGCCGCCCCTGCCGACCCGCTCCTCCAGGCCCGCCAGGTCCAGGACCCCAGCGCGCCGCCAGCGGCGTCAGCTGCACCCGCGCCTCGCGCTCTGCCACATCCAGCGCGATAACGCCCAGCTCAAAGACGTGTGGCTTCAGGTCGGCGCTCTGGTTGAACGCGTGGTTGGACACGTACCGCGAGGGGTCCCCGTGGCCACAGCGCTGCTCCTCCACCGGGTCTGCAGAGACCTGGTCTCCCACCTCCTCTCCCTCTCCTGCCTCCTCCTCCGGCCCCGCCTCCGTCTCCCCAAGGACGCTACCCTGGACCGGACCTTTGATTTTGCCCTCGGGCTTGGAGGGCAGGACGCTGTTGCCCCGGCCTTTAGCTGTGGACTTGCGCTCGGAGGTCGGCGCCTGCCCATCCGGGTCTCCCCCTGCGCCAGAAGCGTGCTTTGGGGGCCCGGCAGCCGCCACTGCCACGCGTACTGAGGTGGAGTTGGCGCCCAGCTCGTTGTGGGCACGGCACGTGTAGACGCCTGCTTCTTTGGCACTCAGGAGGGGCACCAACAGGGAGCCATTTGTGAGTGCCAGGAAGCGTGGGGTGGCTGGGGGCGCGGGCCAAGCGGGTGCCGGACTCGGGGTTGGAGCCTCTGTCTGCGCCGGCCCGTCTCCATCTCCTTCCCCCTCCCCGTCTTCTGGCCCGTCCTCGTCCTCCCCGCTCGGGACCGGCGGCTCTAAGACTACGGTACCACCCGGGATCTGAAGTTGCCATTGCAGGCGGGGCGTAGGGTGTCCTTCTGCGAGGCAATGTAAGAAGAGCGCCAGGCCGGCGCGCAGGGGGCTACCCGGCACCCCCAGCGGCGGCTCGGCACTCAGACTCACGCTGGGCGGTGCACAGGCCAAGGCCGGCAGGCGGTGCACCGGAACTCCCTGCAGCGCGGGAGGCGTGGCGCACGCAATGGAGTCGGGCTCCGGTAGCGAGACCCGGGTGCTGGCGGCCCATGCCTGCAGCCACACAAGGCTGCAACTGCAATGGAAGGGGTTATGATAGAGTTGCAGATGTGACAGCGCGCTTAGAGCGTCGAAGGTGCCAGGAGCCAGTGTACGCAGCCGGTTGTTGTTGATGCGCAGGGAGCGCAAGTCGGGCAACGCACCGAGTGCGTCCCGGGGCAGCGAGCCCAGGCGGTTGTGGTTCATTTTGAGCAGCTGCAGCGCGCTCAGGTTACGCAGATCGCTCCATGGGAAGCTGGATATGAGGTTGTGGCTCAGGTCGAGGTTCTTGAGCTGGCTCAGCACGGCCAGCGAGCCCAGCTCCACCGTGCGCACCTCATTGTGCGCCAGCCACAGCGACGTGACCTGCGTGACGTCGGCGAAGGCCCCGCGCCGCAGCACCGTGATTTTGTTGGCCGACAGACTGAGCGTGGTCACATTGGCCGGCAGTCCTTCGGGCACCTCGCTCAGCTCCTTGTACGCGCAGTCGGCGAACTGGTGCGCGTATTTGTCCACGCAGGCGCACGGCTCTGGGCAAGCTCCCGCCACTCCTAGCAGCGCCCAGGCCAGCCACACGGCGGGCAGGGGCACCATAGCGGATCCTGCAGGTGGAAGCGGGAGAAGAGGGGAGAACGTGACTTACCGAGCCCCAATTTCCTTCCCCCACCAAGCTCTGCCTCCGCAAACCAGTCTAGCATAGGCCCCAGGACTCCGATAACCTGTGTCCAGGAGCCTGTCTTGCGCACCGGTAGAGCTCAGTAAGCCTTGGGATCCAATGCATGTCCCCTCTCAGGGCCCCAACTTCCTTTTCCAGGGACCTCCTACCTGGCTCTTTTTTCCCTGCCTCTGCCCTCACCGTGGCGTCGGTCCTTCTGCACAGGCTCGGCCACTCGCCGGTCTGCCCTGGGCTCTGCACTGACCCTCGTCTGTATTTCTAAGCCTTTGTTTAATCTCGTGAAAGGGATACACGCAAAGAGCATTTTTGTCCGTGACTGCTGTGCTCCCTCGAGCTCTTTGGCCAACGCACAGCACTCGCACACACGCCCATACGGGCGCACAACAATACAAATACGTCCAAGCACCGCCACCAAACCGCCAACTTCTGCAGGGCTTTAGCGGTTCACAACACTTTTCGTAGACACACAAACGCACCCAGAGACAGACACAATACACTCTGAGACTTCATTGTTCTCACCTGAGCCCAGCATGTCTACAGCGTTCCCCACCACGGTGCAAACCTTTTCCCTGTTCACTGTGGGAACTGACAGATACAAGGATACCAGTCTTCACGCAAATCGACCCACACACAGGGACACAAGCGCTGGCGCGTGCACACAGCCCTCTACTGAGACTGAAATCCCAGCGGATCAGCAACGCGGAGAACTTAGCAAGAGCCATGGCACCCAGGGAAGCAGACTCGCAGGCCCCTCTCCCGCTGCGACCGAAGCTGCCCGCTCTGAGTTGCAGCTCCCGTCAGAGGAGAACCAGGGCTGCTCAGTCAGTCTTCGTCTGAGAAAGCAGGTCCTACTCTAGGCATGGACCAAAAGCATTGGGGGAATGTCACTAAAGATCTCTCCCCGTTCCCAGAGCCCAGGCAGCTGTCAGGGGAAGGGGGGGCAGACGGGTCCCCTGCTGATGGGTCATGGGGGCTGACACTTGCAAAGGAAGTAGGAGAGAAGGTTCGAGATTCTGCCCCTTTTTTGCAGCTCTACGATGCCAAGGGCCCTCCCTCCAATAAAACCTTCTTAAACGCACTTACACACAGAATGCCTGCTCGCACCTGGGGCTTCAGGCAGGTGCAGCAGAGCCCCTCCCACATCGCCGTCTCTGGGAACCCTTGTACCCCACTCTGCCTTTGCTCCCAGGGGAGGGCCCCTCCCTTTCTCTTCCGGGTCTAGGCCGACCGCACTGGCCGGGTCCAGCACCCTAGGCGGGGTCTCCCCCACCTGGATCGAGGTTGTGTGGCGGTCCCGCGGCTTACCCGCTGCTCGCAGACTCCCCGAGTGCTGCCTCGGGCTTCAACTCCTTCTCCAGACCCGATGTCTCGGAGCCAGGACGACAGCCCCAGGGGGCTTCCCACATCTGTTGCTGAGACTGTAGGGAAGATGGAGGAGGAGCAGAAAAAGGGTAAGTTTGGGGACTCCCTTGATCCTGAGGTCCCACTTCAGTCTTTCCTTTCGCGTCTGTTTCCCCACCTCTCGCTGGCTGCAGACTGAAAAGAGTCCTCGCGCGCTCCCGGCTCGGCTCGGCAGGGACGCGCACAGCCTCTCCCACCTCCCGCATCCGTCTACATTTGTTAAAGCTATAGAGGCTCTTCCCCTGAAGGAGACACGTTGGGGTCCCCACGCCCACCGTCCTCGTCTCGGCTCATCCCAGTTCACCGCAACCCCATAACCCACATCTCCTCCACTAACCCATCTGCAGACATTGCCACTGTCCCATATTACACCGATCCCCCCACGTTCAAACACATTAGCACAGACCCTCCCCACCCTCCACCAGTCGACTTTCACATGTTAGAATTATCCATCATCATGTAATAATCGCGTCGATATGCTGAGCTCCCGCCACGTTCACACACATTTTCAAAGGCACACCTTCACCCGGGACATTCACCATTCTCTCCCTCTCGCAGGCACACACATTCACGCGCCCTCACCCTCAAGCGCAGGTTGCGCCAGGGCCCCTGAGCTTCGCTGCTAATTAAATGCGAGTCGCTTTTATGCCCCTCAACACACGAGACAAACCATCTTTGAGGAATTTGGGGGAAGGCAACCACGACTGAAGGAGGTCTTTGCCTTTAAACTCTTTTTGCAAATGCAGGTTGTGGAGCAGAGAGACCTTGAGTGGGACCCGCTGCGCGCTCGCGCGGACCCTTCCTTCCCGCACCCCTCCCACTCTCCTACACCCCTGCTAGCCGCCTCCTCCCCGAAGCCATGTTCAACACGATGCATAATTGATAGTGTTAGCAGAGCGCCTCACCCTCCCTGCCATTTTTGCCTGAATCTGGGCAGATACAAGCCCAGGTCTCCCCTGCCCCAGGCCTGTTCAACCCGAAAACGAGAACGCATCGCCCTGCGGGGCGCACGGGAAAGCGATGCCCTCTCCCCAGCCCACCTCCGCCCCTGTCCAGCCTCTTAAACCCGAATAGTCACGTCTCATCTTTTGTGGCTAAAGTAGTACTGAAGCCCACCGCCCAACGCTTCAGCTTGTGCGCACTGCCCGGTGGGGCGGGGCGGGGCGGGGCGCGCGGGTGTCAGCCTCCGCCCCCAGGAAGCCTACCTGAGAGCACCCAACGCCTCCCCCTCAGGTCTAGCCAGCTAGAGGCGAGTGGGGGGCCTCGGGGCTTTAGCAGACATTGGATGGTACAGGATGGGTGCAGAACGCCTGCTCCTCTTGAGCATTGTGAGCTGGGAACTTAAGGTCCGAGCACCTCTCTTCCTCCCATTCCCCCGCCAATATCTTCACAGCTTCACAAGCGAACACGCCGCCAAACCCACACACGGCTTCCCACAGTCCTGCGCCGCTGGTCACCGCCCCACTGTCTCACACGCTCACACAACAGCCGGCCTCAGCAGACTCCAATACTCGCTGTTCCCGACTCTCGCTCCCTGCCTCTGGCGAGACCCGACATGTCTTTTAGCGACAAGGAGGTGGAAGCGCGGGACTGTCCAGGCTAAAACTCGATTCCTGTCTCCCTGCTCTGCGCACTGCGGCCCTGGAGACAGAGTTGCTGGTCAGAATTGGGCAAAGGGTACGGGCTCCTGGACACACGCAAAGCCCCCGCCTACCCCGTTCCTTTTCCTAGACACTGAGCTCTCCAGGGCGCCCTAGGCACCCAGCCCTCACCACACGCCGTGGAGGGGGGTTGTTTCTGGCGGTGGCGCGGGTTGGGGGCCTCTGAGCTCAGTTTCGCGATCTGAGTGTTGAGCATTTCAGTGAGCTGGGGAGGTGGAGGAGAGAGACCGGCGAGGAGCGCAGCATCTAAAGAGACAACCCAACCGGGGTTCGGAGGATCCTTTGTAAATTAAATACGAACAGACTGGCGCACGCACGTTCGGCGTCCCTTCCTCTCTCCTCCTCCTGCAGCCGCTACAGGCGGCGGAGCGGGCTGGGACCCGCGCATCTTGCTCAGCCCAGAATTCAGAACTCAGAACTTCATTCCATCTACTTGGGCCTGTGGTCCCCACAGCCGACTCAGGGGGAGGGCGGCGGAGCAATGAGGGCATCTTCACCCTGCGGCAGGACAGATGGAGTGGGTCCCTAGTTCGTGAGTGAGTCCCAGCGGTTTGGGCCTGGCGGTGCCGGGGAGTGGAGCAGTCCGCAGACCTGGCAAAGCCTCTTTGTCTACGGAGGAAGAGGGGCGTCCTGAGAGTGTTGTCCGCGCGTTGGGAAACCTGAAGGTGCGGTTCCGAAAGCCTTGGCCCGGGAAGAAGGGTCTGGGAGAGAGAGGGTCTGGGAGCAGCGAGGAAGGAGAGTGGGTCCTGCAGACTTTACCGGGCGGGGGCGGGGCGCCTGGCGCCGCGACAGGGACCGAGGCTCTGGCTGGGAGCGCAAGGCTCGTAGACTCTCCACCCAATTGTCACCTCTCTTCTAGCTCTTTTTACAAGGCAGACGGAGAGGCGGGCGGGCGGAGGACAACTTGGAAGGGTTGAGGGAGTGTAAGGCAGAGGGTGGAGAATGGGCTCGCTCACTCTCCGCGGAGCGCTTCCTGGGCCTCAGGGACCCGCCCTGCCAGCTTCCCGAGAAGCCCCGGGATCGGCGGACCAAGAAAGACCCCCTTTCCTTGTTTTCTTGCCGGGGCTGCAAAAGCCAGGGGAATTTGGCAGGGAGACAGGGCTGCAGGTGCCAGGACGGAGGTTAAGGGCGCGATGGTCCCCCGGCGAGGACGCTGGCTCCCGGGGGCCCTGGGGCTCCCGCCCACTCTCCAGCGAGCGCTTTTGTCCCCCGAGCTTGCCCGGGGGAAAGACAGCCCTTACCCCGGCCTTCGACCCTGGAGAGCCCAGTGCCTGTCCCTGAAGCCTGCAGCCAAGTCGCCCCGGGTAAGGTCCGCTGAAGCCTGGGGTGGGAGCCACAACTCTGGGTTCAGCCTCCGAGCTCAGCTAGAAGATTGAGCGCATGTCGACCGGCGCCGCCAGCCGCGCAGGAGCGGTTTAATGACTATAATGTTAATAATGGTACAGTTACTGAGAGGCTGGGGAATCGGGAGCGATGACACCACCCCTGCCGCCGCCCACGCCTTTGATCGTTAAAGAAACAGGCCTTTAATCAGGTGGGTGGAAATAGGTGTGGGGAGAGGCAAGACACAAGGTGCCAAGCCTCCAGCGCGGCGGGGAGGGGGGCAGATTCGTAATCTGTAGAATCCCGGCTAAGGCTTTTTGACTAGGCTGGAGTCCGAACCCTAGACAGACCCAGAGGCCGAGAGCTGGAGCTTGGGATAGCTTTTTGCGGAACGACCTCTAACTTCGACGTTGCGGACCCCGACGGTCCCAATGGTGGGGCGGGTCGAAACCCAGTGGATCCCGGCACTAGCTCCGCGCTAGCTCTGTTCAAAGTCTCTCGGGCCCAGGTCTGGTTCGCGCGCGCCCCCTGCTGGATACCGCCTGCCGGGCGCCGAGACCCGGGGTGAAGACTGGGGGAACTGGGCGAGGTGGTCTGAGGCTGGAGCCTGCGCTGCCAGGGCTCTGCAATCCGACCGCGCAGTGTTCGGAAGAGGGGGAAGCTTACGCAAGGCACCGAAGTTTTCCTACCCATGCGCACCAAGCCTGTGTCCCAGGAGTCTGCAGCCTCCTCCCTTGCCTGCCACAGGCACAGCCCCCACTTCGCACCCCTTGTGTTTCTAGCGCCCGGGGCACAATATAGTCACCCTCTGAGTACTCGATGAACGAATAGTCCTTGGCACGAACCCATGAGCTTAGTCCTCCTGAGACGCAACGTACTTCTACACCTTCCCCTTTCTCTTCGAGCCCTGTTGGGAGACTTGATAGGAGACCTAGAAAAGGCCCGAGATTTGAAAAGTAAAATCTGTTGGCTCGAAGAGAGGGAAAGAAAACTGCACAGTTGGAAGTGATGGATGTTGATTAAGGTTCAGTGGCACTCGCTGCATTCAGAGTTGTATGTGCCTTGTATTTAACGTGGCACTGGGTGATTTAATGGATGTGCGAGGGCCCCTGAAAGTAGAAGAACCAGGGCCCAGGAGGGCATCAAATATGCCCATGCAGCCTGCTCAGGAGACCCTCCCCACGGCTGTTCTCTAGCCAGAATCTCCTGAACACTCAGCACTTCCCACCTTTCAGCTTCTGCAGTCCAGTCTCCTCCCCTCCGCTCCCCCCCACACATTCACACAGGGTTCCCATCATTCTCAAATGCGGCTTTTGGAATTTCCAGCAGAAAGCTCACTCCTCTGGGAAGCCAGTCCCTATTTATAAACCCCTTCCACCTCCCATCTTTCCTCCCCCTCATACACACGCTACGTAGTGGTTAGGTGGAAAGATTCTAGCGTCAGACTCAGCATGTACCAGCTGTGTGACCTTGGCCAAGTTACCTAACCTCTCTGTGCCTTAGAAAAAAGCATATATAAGAATGCCAATTTTATTGGGTTGCTGTGAGGAGTAAATGAGTCAATGCACGCAAAGCTCCTAGTACCTAGCACTTAAGTAGTGCTCAGAAACGAGCGATTACTTTTTTCAACAATACCTAGAATTAACCATCATTATTGCTTTGCCCAGTTGGGTCCAGATGAGACGTTCTGCTGCACATGCCCCTACATGCTTGTGTCCTGCCTTCCCCACAGAGGGAACAACCTTGGCCCTGCCCTTAACTGTCTCTTTACTTCCTACCCTCCCCCTACACACTATGGTATAGGTAACCATCAGAATCCATTAGCATTTGTAAAGATTTCTAGTCTCAGATACTTCAGCCCAAATTCTGTCACCAGTACGCCTGTTTGGGAAGAGAGGCTTGCAGCTGCAGCTTTTGCAGAAGTTTTTAATTAAAACCACAATCTGTTTAAGTATTTATTGGGCTCTGTGACTTTAATTATTTTCTAGGGTGTTATGAGCGACTGCTAGGCTCACAGACCGTGCTGCAGTCTCTTTCTGCAAGTCAAGGGGACTGACCCCCAAGAGACTCTCAGACCCCCAGGTCTACTCGGCACTGACTACCTGGTAGCTGCAGCAGGAGCGAAGCACAGAGACGCAAGATCTTACATGACTTTCAATATGCTCTTTACTCAGACATCAGCCATCAACACACCACACAGTGAAGCACACAGAGTCATACAATAAAGGGGGGGTGGGGGGACTAGAGCAATGAACCATCCCAAAGCCAATCAGAGTCCTGAGGAGTGAGGAAGGGTGGCTGGTCCAGGAGGTCAGTCCAGCAGAGGTTCTGTCCGAGCGGAGCGGAGCAGAGTGGAGGGTTCTCAGAGCAGAGTGGCAGCATGGTCACCTCTCAGTTGAGACTGGCTCTCTGAGCTGCAAAAGTCCTTAGTTCTTATGCAGTTCTGAGCACCTTCCTGATGTCACCTTACGGGGCAGCCAGCCGGTGACCCTGACATCCTCACATCTTCAGTAGCAGACCTTTGGCATGTAGCTAGTTATACCCAATTACCAGGGCAACAGCAGTGGCTCCCTGGGTGTCGTCTGCTAAGTTCTTTGTGCATGTCCAAAATGGAGTTACTCTTGCTCACACAAAACTCATTGTAACAGCTTCCAGGGGTGGTCTACACATAAGGAAAAACAAAAAATGCACATTTGCATTTGGGAAGACTGTTGATTCAGAGGAAAGCAGCAACCTGTGGCAATGTGCTGGAGGCACATTTCCTGAATGGTTCAAATGGAATTTGAACATTATTAATAATCTGGGATCCAAGCACTTTCAAGAAATTAGCTTAACGTGCTGGCAAGGCACTTTATTGCCATCACAATTAACGACAGCTTTTCCAGGGGCATTGCATGTAATTATCTGGGTCTGTGCTTATCTCACTAAAGATGGGAAACTCCTGCCTGGAAGAGGCAACATTCCCGCCTATGAGGGGCAACGTGCTTACTGTCCTACCCAGTGCAGGCAAGACCAGCTTGCCCTGGAGGGGGCGTCTGGGACAGCCAGCGTCTCCATGGCAGGGTGAAGCAGAGAACCACAGTGCTCCATCTGCAGATAAGAAAACTCCCATATCAAACGTTTTTACACGATTAAGTATATCATCTCACAAGCAGGAAGCAGGGCTGGCTTCGGGGCAGGTTGAATGAATGACATCAGCAGACCCAGGTTCTCTCTGTGTCTCCCCTCTGCCACCCTTAGTGAGGTTGCAGCCTGAGACTCCTGTGTCTTGGTTCCACCAGAAAGCTCATGCTTGTTGGTAACAGACGAGTGGAACAGAGAGACTGCATTCTTCCCAGAAGCCACAGCCTCTCCTTAGGTCTTATCAACACATGTTGGCTTAGGACTCCCATCTCTGAGCCAATCACAGCAAAAGGGATGGAATTGATTGAATTAGACCAATGATCATCTAGTCCTGATTTGCTACAAACAAGAAACCCCCTTTAAATATAAGTTGCATAATCAGAGGAATCTAATATTGTGTCAAAATGAGTGGAAATGAGACTGACCATAATTACAGTAAACCATATTAGACACCCCCTTATCTGGAGATGAGACCAGTTTATGTCCACAGTGTGTGACAAGGGTCAGGGCTCAGCGTGTGAGCAGGGTCAGGGCTCAGTGTGTGAGCAGGGTCGGGGCTCAGCGTGAGCAGGGTCGGGGCTCAGTGTGTGAGGAGGGTCAGGGCTCAGTGTGTGAGCAGGGTCGGGGCTCAGCGGGTCGGGGCTCAGCGTGAGCAGGGTCGGGGCTCAGTGTGTGAGCAGGGTCGGGGCTCAGCATGAGCAGGGTCGGGGCTCAGTGTGTGAGCAGGGTCGGGGCTCAGTGTGTGAGCAGGGTCGGGGCTCAGCGTGAGCAGGGTCGGGGCTCAGTGTGTGAGGAGGGTCAGGGCTCAGTGTGTGAGCAGGGTCGGGGCTCAGCGTGAGCAGGGTCGGGGCTCAGCGTGAGCAGGGTCGGGGCTCAGCGTGAGCAGGGTCGGGGCTCAGTGTGTGAGCAGGGTCGGGGCTCAGCGTGAGCAGGGTCGGGGCTCAGTGTGTGAGCAGGGTCGGGGCTCAGCGTGAGCAGGGTCGGGGCTCAGTGTGTGAGCAGGGTCGGGGCTCAGCGTGAGCAGGGTCGGGGCTCAGTGTGTGAGCAGGGTCGGGGCTCAGTGTGTGAGCAGGGTCGGGGCTCAGTGTGTGAGCAGGGTCGGGGCTCAGCGTGCAGGGTCGGGGCTCAGTGTGAGCAGGGTGAGGGAACTCTCTTGGGTAGGCATGCATACAAACTAGAGGATTGTCTGCTTTCACAAAATTCTTGAAAGGATAACAATCTGTTCTTGGAAATGCCTATGCTGGGATGCAAAGCTATTTTGGGAGCAGCGAGGCTTCAGTCTTCAGTCGGGTGCTTATGAACAGGGGTGTTTAGGAGTCAAAGATGTCCCTACATGACTTCACATCCTGAGCATGTTGCCTGGTCCCATGGCGGAGAAGAGGTACTTTACTGCTGAGGTGGAAAACAGGAGGAAGACTTCTACCCTGATCTTATGAGAAGCGCGGAAGCAGCACAAAGCTGCCAGCTTCACAGACTCGCTGCGTGCCCGTGACCGTCAGCAACCCCTTACCCTCTCCTTCTGAGTCTCTACCCTTTCCAGGGAAGGGGAATGGGCGGATGTGCTCTGAGGCCCTGCTGCTGCTCTGTTCCTCCTGAGACCGGTCCTTGGCTCTTCGGCTTTAGAAGCGAGTTGGCGGATGAGTTAGGGCCTCTAGGGGGCTCCACAGGGGTAGGTGGGGTGGGGGGCTTCCTGCAAGAGGAGGTCTTCAGAAAGTCTGGAGGCCACTGTTGGCCTTCCTCCTTGTGCCCCTGGGCAGTTTGTTTTCCCTCCCATCATACTGCATCTGCCTCATCTCGAGGCCATCAGCACACCTGAGCCCAGGAGCGAACCCTCGGCCTAAAACTGCTGCTCATTGCTCTGTGGGCAGGGGGTGTCCCGCTACAAAACACTTCCTGAAGGCCCTTCACATAGCAGGATTCAGGAGGTGGAGGGTGACATCATTAGAGATGAAATCTGACCACTGAACAGTGTGTAGGCCCAGGAAGAAAGGTCAAGCCTGCCAGGAGCACCCTGGCTGGCAGGGGCACGCAGGCTGGCAGGGGCATGCAGAACGGAGACACGGCTCTGCGGTCCCGGCCACTGCTCTCTGCTCTGCGACCCTTACTTCTCCGTCGCCTGGTGCCATCAGACACGCAGAAAGGCCTCCATAAACACATATTCTGAGACTCACCCAAGGCAGGGGACGAGTTCAAGGGTCTGTCCCAGGGAGCTTTGGGCAGAAATCACATCTCGGAGTTTGTCCCATTTAGGCAGGTATAATGCCCTGGGTAACGCTGGAGCTCAGGTCCCTCCCCGGCAGGTGAACACTGGATACGATGCGACCGAAAAAAGACAACACCAGAGCCACAGACAGGGTGTTCATATTACTCTAATCTTGACAGCAGCAGGTGGAGATACAAAAAGCAAACATCCGCCAACACCCCAACAAGGGGTCTTCCCACATCACAGCCCTGATGGCAGCCGGTTGGGGCACAGGAGGCAACATCTATGTATCTGCCATTATCACACCCGGGGAAGCAGCCACGGGAGTTACACAGAATGTAGAACAACAGTGGCTATGTGCCAACTAGTTACAGAAGTGCTTGCCCAGGGGTGCGTCCTGTGCGTTCATGGGCAGCCAGAGACCTGTGAGCAGGGCTGAGAGCCTGGGAACTGCTCTCTTAGAACCCCAGCACAACAGAGGAGTGGCTTCCATCGATGCACACCAGTCAGACATTGGCCAGGGGCTACCTCTGGGGATGGAAATTTCCAGGCATGCCCTTCTCTGTGCTTGTGGGCAATCAGCTTCAGTAGCCCAAGGGCAGATCTCAGAAGAAAGTCACAGGTGTGAGCTGTCAGAAGCAAAGCACATAGAAGCCAAGGGATGGGCGCACAGAAACGGGTCTGCTATGAATTCGTTCCACAAATAGTAATTGAATCTATCCCACGTTGCCAGGGCTGCGTTTGGCATGGGTGTGCTGTGAACCAGGCAGATGCTGTCTCTGCCCTAGGAGAGCTCACAGGCTCCTGCACCTCCCAGCATGTTCAGGTGCCCTGTGTGTGAAGCTTGGGGCTTCTGGAAGACAACCGTCTCCAAGAAGGCTCCATCTGCTCCAGCAGGTCACCTGAGGTCAAGGCTGAAAAGACGACCTGCACCCACTGGAATGCACAGGGAGCTGTCCAGAGTCCCGGAGTGGCAGCTTGGGGCCTGGAGCTTCTCTGTCCCTACCCCATTCACAGTATTGGGACGAAGACAGAGGCCAAGAGGGAGGTCACAGAGCAGATGGGCTGGGAAATGCGCCCAGCCTGCAGCTTCTCTGGTCCAGGACAGGCCACGCTTGGTGGCCATCATTGACCTTGCTGGTTAGGAGGCCCTTGAGACTCTCCAGCAGATGTGGCCTCCCTGAGGGCCGGTACTGAATGGGACAGGTGGCCCACTTCAGGTCTCCTTTATTAGCCCCCTGTACCTCGAGAGACTGCGGTTGTGCCCTGGATTGGAGCAGCTTTAATAAGGGCACGCTGGTCCCCAACCAGGCCCCACAGAGAGAGGACCTCCAGCCAGGCAGCTGGCTGGGGCAGCAATTTGGAGGACGAGAGCCCTTCCTGAGGTGGCATGTTGCAGAAGTGCCTGTAATTCTGCACCCAGGCAAGGCCAGTTCTAATGGCCACATCTTGAGGACCACTAGGTACAATTCAGTGTAAGGGGGCCTGGAGCAGGAGATCAGGGCTCAGGGGGCTGTACCTGCTTTTCCACTGACTTCCTGTGAGATTTTGGAAAAGTCTCTCTTTTCCTGTGCCATGAGGGAGATGTCCCTCCCCACTTGCCTGCCTCAGCTGATTCAGCAGCTTGGATCTGTCCCATTCTCACTCCTCAGGCCTGTCCCTACCACATCCAAAATAAGGAAGGGCCCCTCCATGCAGTGCCCTCCCAGGAAGTACAACCCCCCAGGCACAGTTCGCTGCAACATCCTCTTTGAAGCGCCCCAAATAAGCTTTCCTGGAGAAGCTAGTGCTGAGGGCCAGGAAGGGGACTGCTGCAGTGCCTGTGTGAATGCCTCAGCCTCCTCTCCCTGAGAGCTTATCTCCAGACCCAGCTGGAAACTTGATGTATTTATTGGCTTCTCCCAGGATCTCCTCTGTACAACCCACATCTCTGCCGGTGCTGCAAGAAAGTGACCCCTGCGGATGGCTGTGTCTGGCAGCCAGCCGGGGGCTGATGGAGGGGACTGCTGTAAATCCCTCCAGCCTGCAGCCTGCAGGGTCACCCGGTCAGGAGAGAGGAGACAGTCCAGGAGGCTCAGAGAGATAGGGGGCAGACTCACCCGGATCCTAAATGATCTAGAACCAGGAAAGGGACAGAAGGAAGGAATGGAGACAGGAGAGGAGCGATGGGGAGGGGGTGGGAAGGCAGGGGAAGGGAGGGAGAAGCCCACAGTGCTTTCTAGAAGTCGGCACAGTATACCTTCTCCTCCATGGTGTTGGATGTATACTTATTTTTTATTGAGCATTGCCAAGTCACAAAGTTCAGTGTTTTATTTATGTTCTCATTTAATCCTCAGAAGTTTTGAAGTGTATATTGTCACCCTCCATTTGCATATGACCACAAAAGCTAAGCAGTTTGTGCAAGGTCACACAGCAGAGCTGGCATTTGAACCAGGTCTGTCCAAAGCTCACGTTCTACCACATGTCACCCTTCCCTGCTCCTGAGCAGACTCTACGAGGGTACCACCATGGGCCCACCCTTTGCCTCCTCCTTGGGTGGTTGGGTTTACTGTAGGGTCAGCCCACTGTGGTGTCAGCCAGGGCTTTATGGCTGTACAACTCCAGGAGAGAGTCAGCCCTTGGGTAAGTTCTGCTCCCCAGGCCCTCTGTACTCAGTCTGGCCAACAAACACAGTTTTAGATAATCAGATAAGTGACACAGGATGTCGCAAATCTCCTATCATACTTGTTTGGTTGGCTAGCTTCGTGGAAAATTTCAGTGGTTAGCTAGTCAGTTTTTGCAATCTGCTTGGCAATCAAGTTTGGGATATTTGTATTTATAAACTGACTTTAGCATAGCGCAGGCAGCTGGTCTTTAAAGAATTCCTCTGGGATGAGTTTAAGGAAGTTCCTTGAGCCAAGAAGGAAGGAATTTTCCCCTCACTTGTCAGCAAATGCATTTTGTAAGGGTGGGTGGAGACGTCCAAACTTTCTGTTTTGTTTTGTTTTTTTGAGGAGGGGAGTTAGTTAAAATTCTAGACTCTTCTCTCAACAGAGTTACCACAGGCATGTGCTTTATTCAAGTACAAAGGGTCTGGAGCTGACATCTAGATTCAGACACACAAATGAATGATGCTGCGCCCCCATCCCTCCTCCAGCCCCAGCTTCCACCAGCAGGCTCCGTCCAGGACCTAGGTCACCCCAGAGAAGCATGTCCTCGGCCCATGTTTCCTTCCACCTCCCTGTAGCCTGGTCCCACCACCCCCCACCCCCATGAGCTGAGCCACACCCCCTGTCACTTCTGACTTGCATCCTGACTGGGGATAGGGCCTTCCCTGAACTCACGCGTTCTCAACAGGGGCAAAATTACCCCACAGAGGGTTGAAACTAGTTCAAGGGGGGACTATTAACAATCTTAGATATTCCAGTGGTTTCTGATCCCTAAAGGACCAGAGTTCATGAACAGATATACAGTATATCTATGTAAGGAAGAAGTAAAATGCTATTTGCAGATGACATGATCTTGTATGTAGAAAATCCTAAAGAGTCTATAATATAGCTATGGTATTAAAATTTAATTGTGGGGAGCCGTGCCTAGGAAAAAATGTCTAAAAAGTTCCTTATGGGGGCAATAATTGGGGGAAAAAGATTTGAGAAGCACTGCTCTGAAAGAAAAAGTTACAATTAAGGTACGTTTAAGTGCTGGGACCAGAAAGATGGTGTGAGCTTTCTGGGGCCTGAATTTCGCCTCCTGTGAGACCAGCAGACCAGGAGGGCGTGGGAAGGAGACAGCTGAAAACTGGTTCCACCGACCTGCAGCAATGCAGTTGGCAGTGTAGGAGAGGGCTCCTCCAGACACAGGCTTCCTGTGGGGCACATCCCAGCTCTGCCACATACAAGCTTAATGACCTTGACCAAGGAACTCAACCTGCCACCCCAAGTTCGCCTGTAACATGAAGATGACGGTTGTTGGGAGACTGAATGAGGTGACCTGTGCTAATGAGAAATGCTTGGGAGGGGCCGCTGCCCTTGGAAGGCCATATTTGGGGGTCTTCCTCAGAAGCTGCTGCTCAGCTGCCCATAGTTTCATGGACTTTCAGTTGCTAGAATCTCAAATACTTGCAGCCCCAAAAATGACGCCAACTCCATTCCTAATTAAATTCCTAACTCCATTCCTTAACTTAATCACCAAATGTGACCCTAAATTTGATATAACCCCAAATCCTAACCTTAGGCCTCACCTCAACTCCTAATCCCACACCAGGCTTACCCCAATTCTAACCTGGCCCTGACCTTTGCTCTAACCCTTATCCATAACCCGCACTCACTGGTAACCCAGGGTTTCCCAAAATTGCCACTCACTTCCATGGTCACAAGTTTTGATATAGTGTTCCTTCTGAGCTGGTAGCTACTTAATATTTGTCCTTAGACCTTTGAAAAATCCCACTGTAGCGTCATTCTGAGCATGTTCCAGAAATGATTAATATTTTAAAAATGTTTCTCCGTGTACCATCTACCTAACGATATCTCCCATGCCAGCGTAGCGCTTTGGAAAAGACTGTGCTACCTGAGCCTAAAGTCCACGCACCACAAGTCCCGCCTCCCTCCCCTCTCCCCTCCCCCCCTCCGCCCGCCCCTCCCCCTCCCCCTCCCCCTCCCCCTCCGCCTCCCTCTCCCCTTGGGAGCAGCGGCCATCTTGCCTGGCCCGGTGGGGCTGCAGCGCCCTCTGCTGGCGGAGTCTGGAGGCAGCTCTAGCACAGCTCTGCTTTCCTCTGGGCGGAGTCCGCAATATACTACCCTCTCTGCCATGGCATTTGGTGTCACTGTCTGTGGGGTTCTCTTAGTTGTGAGTGAAGGTGAGAAAGGGCCCTCTTACTCTAGGCACAGGGGCTGGGACACTGGGGTGCAGGGCGGAGACAGGCCTGAAGTCAGAGGACGAGACAGGAGCAGGGCCTGCGGGGAGGTTTAGGGTACAAGATAAACTCTGAGATGTGGAGTACAGTCAGGGCTGGGACTAGGGGTCAGAGTGAGTCTAAGGCAGGGATAAGAATGGGAGTGGGCAGGCCAGCACCGGGTAAGGGGGGGGGGGTGCAGAGGGGAGCACAGCGGGGCCAGGTACCAGGTGGCAGCCCGGTGTTATGCAGGGAGAAGAGCGAGATTGAAGCGGATTTTTTTTAGTGAGCTTTCTGGCGTGTGAATGAGCCCTGGGACCTCAGAAGGAGGTACTTAAGCAGCGTAGGGCCGCCAAGGCTGAGCTGAGCTGTCACAGGAAGTCTGTTCTCTGCTCCAGGTCCTTGTGGCTACAGCTCCCATCTGGGTGTCCTCAGGGCATAGCGCCACCGACTGCTCAGCCACTGCTGCTCTCCTTCCTGCCTCCCTCAGGCCCCAGGACTCCAGTTATCTGTTCTGCCCCACATCTTGTTCTTTATTCCCCTGAAGAAGGCCCATGTACTGTTTTTTTGCTAAGGTCTAGTATCTATTTTTCTATAACTTATAATGCAGGAACACTGTCATCTCAGCTGTCTGTAAAATAAGATCTTACATTTGTGTGGCTCTTCATATATTAAAGAACTATTTTCAAACATTTGATCACACAAGATACTGTGAGGTTAAAATTATCCTTATTATCTCATTTTACAGAGTCAGAGCCTGAGCTTGACACAACAGACCAGTCGTAGGCTACGGAGGATTGAAATTCAGTACCCTGAGCTCTCGCCCAGCAGGCTCATGGTTAGTTGGATAAACCTCAGATAGAATTCAAAGTACAGGTAACATGTTTGGAGTTGCTCTTAGAGACTGAAAACTCCAGGACAGGAATTTGGGCATCTGGGACAGGGAGATGTGGTTGAGGGCGGTGGCAGTGACCAAATCACATTACCTGGCTGCCCACCCAGGCCAGGGGAGGGCTGACACCTACACTGCCTGTCACGGGAATCCCTGCCGATACTAACGTGAATTACACCCGCGACATCCAAGACAGCAACACATTAGTCACACACTGCTAGTATACTGGGCCTCCCCAACCTCCCTTGTTAATGGTTTTACCACTTGTGGCTCTGGGGACACAGATAGGAGACCAGATTACCCAGCGGGGAGCAGAGGTAAGTTCCTACACACCCTGGTCCCTGGCTCCTGACTCCCTCTAGGAGTAATTCTTGCAGTTGTTGCTTCTTTCCCTCCATGTGCTCTCCCCTTTGGAGATGATCCTGGGTAAGGCCTACCCTGGTTTCCCCACTTAGAATGGGGGGCGGTTTGCATCCGAGGCCCTCAAGCACTCAGCAATGAGGCTCTCTGCTCTGCTAAGTCCTGAAAGGTCTCCACAAAGAACAGCTCCCCCAGGCCTGGGAGCGTCCCCGTCACCAGGCAAAAGGCTACTCAGTGGCTGCTCAGGTGGGCTGAACAGAGCTTGGGACCGGGGCACCAGGCTTTAGAGTCACATCTTTATTAAAGGTTGAGAAAGTGGAGAGAAGGTAGAACAGCCCTTTGTTATAAAACCTAGCATCAACTACATCTGAAAAAGCATTGTGGGGCTGGAAATCAGTGGGTGTCCTCAGGCAGGGTGAGGCTTCCTGGCAGCTGCCGAGACAGCAGTCATCACAGCCAGGCTGGGTCCCTGCCCCTCTCCCTGTCAGTCTGTGCACACCAAGCTTCAGTCAGCATCTGTTTTAAATCAGAATTCTATTTTAAATACATCGGAGCTCACTGTTAGAGGTAGCACTCCCACCATGGTGGCGAGGTCCTATGTGATCCCTCAGTGTGTCTTCGGGACACCCACTGGATGGGGGCTGATGTGTGGACACACACATTTCACCGCTGTGGAAGCTGAGGTCACAGAGGCTGAGGGCCTGGGCTGTGTCCCAGTAGCAGGGAACCAAGGAGGAAGGAAGGGAAGGGGACAGGCATAGCGGTTCTGCTCATTAGAGGGGACGGCCCTGCCTCTCTGTGCCCTGCTGCTGCGCTCGGGGGTGATCACAGGCTGGGGACCTTGGCTCAGGGCTGGGAGCTAGGGTGCGAGAATGCAACCATCTTGCCCATGGTCTCAGTGGCCTGCTGGCCATTCCTAAAACCCAAGTGGCAGAGTTGGACTGGACTCTGAGCCAACCAGCCCATTTTACAGGTGGGGACATGGCAGCTCAGGAAGGGGCCTTTTCCTAGGTCACCTCCAATGTGCACCGTTGGGGCTGGGTCAGGACTTTCTCTGCTGCTTCACATTGCTTCTCCTTTGAGGATCAGTTACACAGCAATGGTTCTGGAACTTAGCAGGCATCAGAATCATCTGGAGAACTTGCTAAACTAAGCAGCTTGCTGGGCCCCACCCCAGACAATCCAATCCCAGAGGTCCGGGGTAGAGGCCGTCAGAAGCCAACGTGCAGGTCCTTGGACTACACAGAGAACGGTGCTGGGTTAGAGGACATTCCTCGGGAGGGCTGAGGTGGGCAGTGGAGACAGAGTGAAGGGTCGTGCTGAGAGAGGTTGGTGGCCTGAGGACCAAAAAGGAAAGGCTTCACTGAGGGGAGGCATTTGTATGGCCAAGAGGAAGGAAGCAAGCGTGGAGGGTCAGACTTTGTAAGTGGGGACAGACATGACACAGCAGCTTCTTCCTCTGCAGATATGAGGCCCTCCAGGGATGAAAACGCTTCAGAGAGAGCCAGCCTCCAGGCAGGCAGCAGCTAGGAGAACCCAAGCTCATTTGGGACAGTTTGGTTTAGAAGGCACTTTGGGTACCCATGGGGCAACTGGTGTTGTAGGCAGTGTCAGCAGGTCCCCCAGGCAGTGGCCGGGGGTCAGGGAAGCGCTGCAAGGACACTCATGGAAGTGGCAAGTCAGGTGTCTGGGGCAAGGTGGGGGCTGCTTAGAGAGCCCAGAAGCCATACCTTCATCACCCAAGACCTGGTTCTGGCTCCTGGAAGGGAGGGGCAGGGTCCTGATGAGTTCACCTACTGGTGCTCCCAGGGCCTGCATGGGTTATCTGATGGCCTCAGGAGGGGCAGGCGGCTGCTTGGCCTTGGAACGTTCTCTGTAGGGTTTTTAGAGAAGAGGAATTTGGTCCCAGAGAAGGAGAACTGATGCTGAACCAAATGCCAGCTGAGTACTAGGGACCAGGAACTGGGAATGTTGTGATGGGCGGAGCCTGGCTCAGGGACCCCCTCCCTGTCTGTCCCCAGAGATGCCAAGCTAGCCATCCTCTCCTTTCAGCTCTGTTGGGAGGCCAGGCTGTGGCCAGTGAGAGGGGCCGAGGGGCCTTCTGCCCGAGCCAAGGCCGTCCTTGCCAACAGGTCTCTGAAGTAGATGTTCAGAGCCTGCAGGTTGAGAGCAGGCTGGGCAGGGGGTGACTCAGGGTCCTGCAGGTAGCGGCTGTACTTCTTCAAGCCCCTCTGGGGGTCCCTGCGGTGTGCGGTCAGCAGCTCCGTGTAGCT
This sequence comes from Rhinolophus sinicus, assembly GCF_057876585.1. Lineage (NCBI taxonomy): Eukaryota > Metazoa > Chordata > Mammalia > Chiroptera > Rhinolophidae > Rhinolophus > Rhinolophus sinicus. The sequence goes on from NC_142503.1 coordinate 102,668,159, forward strand.
CACATTGTGGAGGGCCAGGAGGCGGGCCTCGGCCCGGGACAGCACAGCCGCCAGCACCAGGGGCTGCAGGGACGCGAAGCACTGCAGGTTGCTGAAGAAATAGACGTGCTGGGCCAGCTGGGGGCCCGGGGAGACCTCGAGGAGGCGGCACAGGTCACGCATGGCGAGCACCGCAGCCAGGGCACTGCGCTCGCTCATGTTTCTTGCCAGGTAGGTCTTGGCCAGACTCCTGAGTTTGAAGCTGCTGGCCTGGGGCACACGCTCCTGGATGAGGGGCAGGGTGGCCAGGAAGCCTGAGGTGGCCTCCTTGAACTCCCACAGCCTGTTCATGTCCTCCAGGGCCCGGAAGAAGTAGGGGAGGCTGGGCCCCCACAGCTTATAGCAAGCCAAGATGGGGCGGCACATGGAGGTCAGGAAGCGAAGGAAGTGCTGCAGCCCCACTTCCAGGGACACGGCCTTGGAGTAGACGTTGAAGGCCTCGGGCTGGATGAGCACTCGGAACTTGCTTTCCTGGTTCACGGCGGCCAGCTGGCTAATCTTCTGGGCTGGGCAGGAGAGAAGGGCAGGGTGAGGCCCCAGGGGCAGGGCAGGCACCAGGCGGCTGTGGGGGACCTCTAGGGCCGCCATCCAGAGACCCCACCTTGGGGCCTGCTGCCAGCCACCAAACACTAGCCTCCAAATGCAGCTCTGACCCTGGCTGTGTGGGGAGGGGGGCAGAAGGAGGTCGGCTGGACCTCAAACGCCCCTTGCTTACCTGCAAAGGAGTCCAGCTCCCCACTCCTCTGCCACCTGCCCCAGGGCTCACCAAACCCTTTACATCCAGGTCCTTCCTGTCTGTCTTGTTTCTACCTGGCCCTCCACACCCTGCCCCTGGCCTCCAATCCCATCAGTCACTTAGCTAAGGCTCCCAGCCAGTTGGAGCCCTGGGACAGACAGCACACCTGCCCAATCTACTACACTCAGTGTGGCCGAGCCTCCTGTGTGGTCTGCGAGTGAGTTCCCTGTCCTATGGGAACACCTGCTGCTTCTGGATGGCTGGGCTTGGCCTGGGCTGAGTCTGTGTCACAGGGAAGGACCCCCAGCAAGCACTGTGGGAGTTGAGGGGCTTCTGGGAGAAGAGGTCCTATCTCTCTGTGACCTCAGCTCTGTTGGGCTCCCTGTGAAGCCCCTGAAGACTGGGCTCTGTACTCAGAAATGTGCAGTCACAGCCCAAGGCCTGGCTTGGGTTGCCGGTCTCTTAGCAGTGACTTCCCACACTGTTTCTTTTAGAGGTGTCTTCCCAAGGCTCTCCATCTAAGAGAAGCCCTCACCAGAGGTGAACTCCTAGAGGTGCTTGCCTCACGCTTTCAGGCACTGGTCGAGGCAGCTGTCACTCAAACAACCAACGGGTATACCTGGGAGTCCCGGGGTAACGCAGCGCTCTGCCCCCTCTCTGGCTGTGGTCACTGGCCAGAGCTCAGGGCTCCTCTGGGCCTTGCAGATGTCTCTGCCTGCACTTAACTTGGGGACTTAGAGACTAAGCTAGAAAGGGTTGGGGATAGCCACTAGAGCACCCACTTTCATTGTCAATCTTGAGGTCAAAGAAAACCAAGGGCCTGTCTTCTGCTTGGGGGCTGGCAAGGCTGTCATCCAGGACCCTGAGGGAGCTGGAGCCCTCCAGCTGAAGGTCACTGGACTCGCTGCTGCTGTCATCCAGCTCTCGGAAGGACTGCAACACAGAAAAACCAACAGGTCAGGGGTCCAAAGGGCAAGAGGGAACATACTGGTAATAGGAGTGTGTGCCCATGAGCAGGTGTGTGCGTGAATGTGAGTGTGTGGGAACAGAGCAAACTGGTGTGGCCGATGCCTCTGCACGCACACGACGGAGGGCATGTCATCGGGGAAGGGAAGTGTGTCTAGGTGAGCACATGTGCACGTGAGAATGTGTGCATGAAAAGACATGGATGTGCGTGTGCACATGTGTGGGCCGTGCATGTCAACAGGCACACACGTTAGTGAGTGACGAGGGGTGAGGATGAAATCATGTGACAAGTGTGTGTGTGCATCTGGGTGTGCACGAGGGGCTGTGAACCTGTGTTGACACACATATGTGTGAAAGGGTGAACATGTGAGCGAGTGTGTGCAGGGGTGAGTAGTGCTGGGTGTGGAGGTTGGGGGAGGGCCCACTGCTATGGTGAGTAGGGCCCGAGGTGTCTGTTCCTCACTTCATCTCTGAGCAGACTCAGAAGAAACTCAGAGACAGGAGGAAAGAGCCTCATCTTGAAACCCAGCTGTTTCTCTGGAAGGGGCCAGGAGCCTGGCTTTTCTTGTCCTCAAAGCTAGCCGAGGTCCCAATGTCCTACACAAAGAGGAGGTGGAGGACTGCTCAGCCCCTAGGATGCCACATCTAGGTGGACACAGAGCCTGGGAGAGAGAACAGGGGAGGAAAAAGCTCAGAGCCTGGAGACCCTGCACGCTGCTTAAGGAAGCCTGAAGCCTGGGCTCCTGCAGGCTGAGCACCTGAGGGCCTGTTTTCTCCAGCACCAAGGCCAGAACAGTTTGAAAGGCCTCAGGGTAGGGGAAGGGCTCCGGCTTCCAAGGGGCTGGGACTACAGAGGGAGACGCAGCCTCTCACAATATGGAGTTGCTCGTCGTCTGCACAGCTGCCAAATCCAGACGTTCAGACTTTGGTGGCCTGCTCAGAACCTCCTGTGAGTGCCACCTGTGGACAGTAGCCAGTGACCCAGAGGAAGGGACATGGCCAGCGTCCCAGGGCTGGCTGGGGGCACTGCTGAGACACAGCCCAGAGCAGGCTCGGCCTTTCCTGCTATGGACTGCCTCTGGCTGGCTGATGGAGCAGCCTCACCTGGAGCCATCTGAGGCCTCCATGAGCCCTGGCCTCTGAGTAATGTCCCTGCCCTGGGAGATAATTAGCATATTCTCCTAGGCCCTCCCACTGTCCAGGTGAAACATTTGTTTGAACAAAACTTCAGCTAAGAGTGAAATTACTAACAACCACAGGTACTAAGTGCTGGATTTTCCTAGGAGTGGCTGGTTTTTACTTTATTTGCACCTCTAGCCCTACCCTGGGACCCCCAACTTCCTCCCAGTCATTGATAGAAACAGATATTCTCGAGGAATCCATCCAGAACTGGTTTGACTTAGAGAAGCCTGTGAGTTCTGGAACTTTAGACAGAAGGCCCTAGTAAGAGACTTTGGCAGATGCTTTGCATATCAGTCCCCTTGAATCAGCGGTATGTCAAAGGCTGAGTTTGCATGTCTTGCTCTGACATGGTCTTGCTTCCTGGCTTCCTTCCCTCCCTTGTCAGGAGTCTTCTACAGCAGCTCCTTAAGTTGCTGGCTGGTGCACCGGAGACCAGGCCTTCTTCCCCATGGGAGAATCCAGTGCCTTTCTCTCTCCCGATTTCCAGAGCCTATTCTGTTCTCAAGACAGTGGTGCTCTTGCACCTGGGCTGGTGGGAAGCTGTATCCTCCCCTGGGCCTCAGCTCCCTCTCACCAGTAGCTGAATCCTCTCTGCCACCCACCGACATGGCACCCTGGGCTTTCTAGTCTTCCTTCTTCTTTGTCCTCCAAACATCACTGCAAAAGTCCTTGCAGTGGCCCTGGGGGCTCCACCTGTCTCCTTCCTTCTGCCGAGTCTCTTCAGGTATTCTCTTCCAAAGGTTAAACTCCCTGAAGAGTGGCAGATGGGCCAGCTCCCCCATCTTTATACCTGGGTCATTTATGATGGCCATGCAAGCTTCCTGGGGTCATTTGCTCTTTTATAGTCTTGGAACTGTCTGTCCTTTGTTCTGAACTTACTTTGTCCTGAACCTGCTGACTCCCTTAATAAAAGCGCATGCCTTGTCTGCTGAACTTGTCAATGGAGGGAAGCTCCCAGATTCCCCCTGCCCTTGGGGACCTGCATAAAGTATGGCTTCCCTGTGGGGCTGGTCTCACTGGAACACCTTCCACTAAACTCTAGCCAGCTGTAAACTCAATTCCCCCTCCCTGGGATGTACCGGTACATTTAAAAGAGACTTCTCTAAGGACCCAGGTTTAACAGAAAGGCCATCAACCCATAAAGGCTTTGGCACAAAACATCTTTCCACCCCTGCTCACTAAGGAAAACACTCCTGTTTCATCCCCACAGCCCCATGTCAGGATAACTGAGTGGGTGGGGGAGCAGAGACTGGGACCATGGTGGAGACCAGAACCCCAGATGCCAGGAAAGGGCCTTTCCTTGCAAAAGGCTAAGGTTTACTTGGCAGGGAAAAGACGGGCAGGGAGGCAGTGAGGAGAGATACGAGTCCACGTGCGAGGACAGGAAGTGAAGAGTGCAGACACGCTGAGGACCCAGTGAGAGGACGATGATGAGAGCTGAAGGAAAGCAGGAGAGGAATGTAAGAAGTGCTGCTATGCGTTGCGTATTGGATCCCTTTTAATAGTCTTTGAAAGATACAAGCAAATACTGGAATTTCCTTATTATACTTGGCTAATGGACTGTGTTTCTTAGACTGAGCCATGAGGAATCCAGGATTTTTTCAGGATACACATGCAATCTGGTTCATGAGCTGTATTTCCCTCATTTTCATCGCACATCAACTTAGCAGGTCAACCATACCAACTCAACCCAGCAGGTCTGAAGGCCGTCCCACGGCTGTCGCTAGGAAGTGGCTGGGTTGATATCTTAATCACCTTCCAAAAGTCTAGGTTTATCTGGGAAGACCCAGCTCTCCTCTCCCCTGCTGGGTCCATATCCCAGGAGGTACGTCTCACCTCCATTCAAGGCTGACACATGCACATCTGATACAGGTCTGCAACGGAACCCCACTTCTCTCAGGGCTCTGTCCTTTGACTCTGCATTAGTAGCTTGAAAAACTCTTGATGCCCAGCCTGCACCCCAGACTGACTCGGATCTCTGGGGCGGAGCCTAGGAATCCTGTCACTGGTAAAATCTCAAGTCATCAGTGTCAGGCAGGGTTGAGAACTGTCCTAATTACTGATTTAGTTCGTGTTTGGTCATCAGCCAGTCAGGAGCCAAACCCTGTGATACGCAGCACCCAGTCACCTGAAGATACCTCCCTAAGTATCTGAATATGACATTGCTTATCAAGAGTACTAGACTCTCTCAGCACCCAAGCTTTAAGCAACAGCTGGGATTAGTTTGGCAAGACACATGCATTGCTAGTTTCTGCACAAATAAAACCCCAATTCTTGCAAAGTCTGGAAGGCCCCTGAGATACCTCACATGTACCTGTGAACTGGACCATCCCATTAGCTGGCCTGTGGCCGGCCCGTCAGGGAACACAGCTCCCATCTCCTCAGCTGAGCACCTTTTTGTAACCTGATGTGCACATTCGGCAGCATCACTATCCCGTCCCCTGCTGGTCACCACGGCCACTTCTGCCAGGGGCTGCCCCCTTGGCTAGGCCCCTGGGACCAGTCCGGTCACAGGCGGTAACAACACCTATCTTCCTCTGGCTTGGCTGCTAACACAGGGCCGAGGGCAGAGGCACTGCTGACTACCCTTGTTTTTAATCAGCGTCCTCCCCCCAGGTCTCCATCATCAGGCCTGGGTCTTGCCCTGCCACCCGACTGCGGCCCCTCTGCCATGCCCAGCAGGTCCAGGGCTCTTTCAGAGTGCCCCTCCTGCCCACAGCCTCTCTCCACGCCCATCGGGCCTGCAGCGCAGCTCCCAGACACAGCAACTGACACGGCTGCAGCACAGGCACTGGTACGCTTGGGAAATTCAGATCTTAGCAGGCCAGCATTCTACAACTGTCACACACTGGAAGGTCGGATAAAGGCCACAGAGAGGGGGACATGGGAATGCGCGAGCCGCGGGAGCCTGGAGCACCCAGCGAATATCGCCCTGCCCCCTCCAAGGTGCTGCAAACACTCTACGAGCACCAGGGGTCTGCAGGGGGCACAGAAGGTGGGTAAGAAATATAGCATGGGGACCTAATTTGTTTTCTGCTAAAGTTTTTTTCGAAAGTATGGGACTCCTATAACGGTTAATTTAAAAACTGTGTGGCTGAAGAAAGCCTACACAAAAGCAGTGGCCCTCTGGCTCTCCACACCTCCAGACCTGGGCTCAAAGGCGAGCAGCTGCTTCTAAATGTTTAATTCTTCGTAACCTGCAAGGCGCGTGCTTCTCCCTCATTCCCTGATTACTCTCAGGCATCACCTAGCTCCTGGCTGACAGCGGAGGATTAGACTAACACCCCTACCACCCAAACGTGGCTGGTGTCAGCTCCTCCACTTGACTTCCAGAGTCTGGGGAGACCAATGGCACCCAGTCCTTTCCTCTCTTGCCTTCCCAGGCTTCACCTCGACCTATGCTGTTTTGTTATAATTTTATCAAGGTTATGGGTGGAAAGAAGTGCCCAGATTTCAGAGGAATGCAGAACATGGAAAGATAAGACTCAAACATGGACTGGCTGCGAGGAATAATAGAAAGGGGGGGGGGGGGTGTCCTGGGTGGCCCCGGGGTCTCAGCTTGTGTAACTGGGCAGATGGTGTAATTCGCTGAGAGGAAGAGATGAGTTTGCGGTCTCTACGGGGCATCTGAGTGCAGCTGTGGGAGGGCTGCGGGCAGAGGTCCTTGACCCCACTCCTACCAGACATTCAGATGTGGGAGAAAGAGGGACATAGCAACCCCACAGAACCAAGTTCCAGTGCAGGGAGAAGACAAAAGCCACCTGCAGGGAAGAGCTAAGTACAGCAGGGAATCTGTTGGTCATGGAAGAAGGGTTTGCAAGGTGATCTTTCAACAAATATTTATTGAGCAGCCACATCTGCCAGGTCCTGGGATTGACACTGTTCTCATGGGCTTAGACCCTGGCAGAGGCCCAGTGGAAAGGGCAGGGTAGGGGGCTGGGGTGCCAAGGGTGAGAGAAGCTTCCTTGTCTTGGGCAGAGGCCCAGGCATGCGAGGAGTGGTGGCGTGAATCTGCCTGCCCTCTCGACTGAAGAGGACTGGTCTCTCTGCCAAGTCCAAGCAGCCATTCCTTCCTTGGTTCCCTCCTTGACGGAGATGTATGAATACCTACTGTGTGCAGGGCCTGTAGGTGTGTGTGGGCTGGGCTGGGCAGTGGGATGGAGGAGGCCGAAGCAGGCATGGGTGTTGGCCAGGTTACAAGAGGATGGAGGCCAACAGCTGTAAAGGGAGGCACATGGGGTCCTCAGAGGCTTGTATGAGCGGTGTCTGGGCTGGTGAGGGGATTCTCTGGAGGGCGGGGTGGCAGGACTTCCAGTGGTACCTGGATCTGGGGATTCCCCAAGGGGGTTCTGTCAGAATCCTGGGGGAAGACTTCTGCCCCAAGGGTCTGGAGAGCTCTGCCTCCTGCCCTGTACCCCCTAACAGAGGCATCAGGCTGGGGAGCCACAGAGGACAGAGGAAGAGTGAAGACGTTGTTGAGCCACTGGGTTAAATGGGGGGATCCTCGGAGGGAGAGACCGCGGGACCGCCTTGCCCTTCGTGCCCGGCGGGGTTGGTCACTGGCCCTTTGGAGGTGGGCAGGAGACTCCTGGGGGTTGGCAGGATGGTTGGGAGGCCCTGTGATGGCAGGGATGGTAGCAAGGGAAGGACAAGTCCACATGGGGGCACAATGCATATTGAGCGGCAAGCGGAAGACATGGCGAAGGCGGATGGCTCTTTGCACTCGCCGAGACAGGCCGCTGGCCCCACGATGGATGGCATCGTGCTCCTGGTGTCCGGCAGGCTGGCTGGCAGACTCGGCATCGGGGATGACAGCCTCCTCGGCGGGACGGTGGGGAGGCCGAGACGGGGGGTGGCATGTGCCACGGGGCAGATGGGAGGCCCGGCTGGGGTGGGATGCTCCTGGAGCTCTCAGCAGGGAGTGGGCTGGCGGGGAGTGTGGCACATCGGTCTCCGTGGGCTCCGCGTGCTTTCCAATACAGAACCTCAGACTGAGGGCTGGAAGGGACTCAGGGGCCACCCAGTTCCACCTTGTACTCTGTTCAGAGCCCCCTTTCCCCTGGACAGGGTACTGCCCAACCCCCATTAGCAAACCTCAGGACAGAAGGGTCACAACCCACAAAGCCACTGTTCCATTATAGGATGGCTTTAAAGTTGTCTCTTACATGGTGTGAAAACTCGCTTGTCTGGCCCTGTACGGTGCTGCCTCAGGCCCTCACACCCCTGCAATGGTCCTTACTGCTGTCCACCCTTCTTGTTGAGGGCTTCAAGGACAGAAAATGCATGAGGACGCTCCCAGCAAAGGCATTGGCTAGTCCCAAAAGGAGGTAGGGCTCCAGAAAGAAGCACTCTACCAGCATTTCAGAAGAGAACAGAGGTTACTGGAGGCCCCTGCCCTGGTCTGGAGGGAGAGCGGGGTGGGGGAGGGTCCATGCCCACAGCTGGCCTTTAGTGACTGTCCTCAGGACAACTCAGGACTTAATGCCTCGCTGGACAACTCCCCAGGCCCGAGGCAAGTGTGAGAGTCCCCTGCTGCGGCTGTGACCCCTGGGAGCTGGACTGGGGGCAGGAAGAAGTCCGGGGGTGAACTTCTGGGCCACTCACCTGGTTTTCAGCATCGGAGTCGTCTGAGCTGATCACCACAACACGCTCCTCGGAAAGGGGCTGGGGGGCAGCATTCGGCCCTGTTGGGGATGCCTGCTGCCTCCCCCACTCATGGTTCTCCTGTGGGACTCCTTGTAGGCCCGTGGACTGGGTGGGTGACATGTGCCCTGCGGGGGAAATGTGAACAGTCACCGTGTGTGCCCATGTGGGTCTGTTTATTCACAGAGGCTTTCCACCATTGCCTGCCGCGCCCTGTCTGAACACTCCATTCAGTGGTTGGCCCCGAATGCACAATTTGCGTCCTGCACAGGAGGCTTGACAGGCCCACCTGGTTTGGAACCTTTCGCACTCCTGAAGAAGAAGCACGCTGGTTTATTCCAATTCCCATCCCTGTGAGCTGATATGTTCAAGTTCAAAGATACGCAGTGCCTACTTAATCAAAACCATCTGATGTTCCCATAGCACTTGTGAGCAAGGAACATACAGCAGTCAGGGCTGTGTGTGAGCGGGCGCAGGGCTCCGACTGGGACATAGAATGAAAACAAAGCTGGACTGTCTGAGACATCCCAGAATTCTATGGGTTGACCTCATGCTCAAGAACTCCCTGCCTGTAGTGTCCATAAACGATATCTAGGACACATGAGGACCTCGGGCAGAAAATTAGGGAACTGCCAGGACTTCACCCAAGTCCTGTCTGGAAGCATGCTAGGCACCCACCAGACAAGCGTTTCTTGGGGAGACCCACGCTGTGCAGAGGCATGGCGCTGAGTTCTGTAAGAGTGTGTTGGGGGAAGGAGCTAAGGAACTGTGGGCTTCAGCCCCTCATGACCCCCACACTGGAACCCAGCAAAGCACATAGTAAAAGAAACTGCATCCACTCTCAGCCCCCAGGCAAACCACGGGCTCTCCTTGCCCCATTTGGTGGTGGCTGAGAGAACGACACGGAATGCTATTGGCTTTGGGCACCCTGGGTGTGTGCAGGATGCAGACGAGGGGCCCCACCAAGACCCTGGAGGGCAGCATGGAGGCCTCAGCCCCTGCTGACCCTTACCTCCCTACCTGCCTCCTCAGAGTCGCCAGTTGTATGGTTGCTGTTGAGCAGTAAGACCTCATTTCCTACGGTGGGGGTCTTGGGGCTGGTGGGCTCGTCCAGGTGGGGTGGCGAGACTGCCTTGGAGGTGCTGGGCCTGGGCTGCTCAGGGGAGCTCTGGGCCAACCTGGCCTCTTTCTCCGCCTCAGACTCCATCTTGATAACCTTCCTGGGGCTGTCGGTTTGGCAGGACTTCCTCTTTTGTGATGTGGCTGTGTTGGAGAACTCCTGCGCAGTGGGGAATTACAGGGCCAGGTCAGGGTGCTCCAGAGGTCCTGGGGTGGTGGGCAGAGACCCAGAGCCAGGTGGCAGGGGCCTGTGGATGCCCCCTTTGCTCCTGCGGCTCCCTCCGCTAGCCGCCATGCAGACCACGCCTTGCTCCATACAGAAAGCCCTCCCAAGATGCCATGCACGCTGGCCCTGCCTGCTGACCACCCGCCTCTCTGGCCTGATGGCCCTGGGAGTGGCTCCTGCTCAGAGCAGAGAACCTCCTGACGGGGCAGCCAAGGGCAAGGAAGGTGCTGACTAAGGTCTGGATTTTCTCCCAGCTGTCTCTCTCACAGCCTGGTGGGATCTGGATCCTTGGGAGGGGAGGCGGGCGCTGGGGAGAACTCACCTCTCTGCGGGAGGGGTCTTTGATGGAGTAGGCGTACACAGGCATAGGGTGTGCCCCAGGCACCGACTGCACCACGGCCACAGGCTGGGACTCAGCCAGCCCCACTGGCTGTGCCTGAGCCATCTGTGCCCTCTCTGGCTGCAAAGTCAGGAAAGGAGAGTCAGAAATGACTGGGCAGCAGGACCAGGGCTGGGAACCCAGGCCTGGGGTCAGTCCAACACCCAGGGGCTCAACCAGCCACAGGTGCAGGCTGCCCGGTCCAAAGCCCAGAGCCCACCGGGGCCCATGAGTCCTCCCCACACCCTCCATGGCTTCACGTCCTTGTGACCTGATGTGCTGGCATCCAGAGATCACTGCCCAACAACTCCTCCAGGCATGCTGGACATCTAGCCTACGCAAGTCCGGGACAAAGTGCTCACTGCTGCTGGAACCAGCTGCTCTACAGCAGCAGAGGCGTAACAGGAAGGACACCCTTCCACTGAGGTGAAACTAGCCTCACTCTGCCTTGACTCTGTCTGGGTTAGAACAGCCATTGCACACCTTGGACAAGTCATTTCAAACTCCTCGGCCTCAGTACCCCTCTGTACAGAGTGCTCACAGTATCTCCCTCACAGGGTAGTGGGGATGAAGTGCTTCTCCAGGAAAACGTTTACAAGAGCACCTGGCACGTAGCACATGCTGCTGCTGATAAATAAACAGTGTTTTCATTACTGCTCTGTCGGCACAGTGCTCTGAATATGCAGCACAAAAGGAAGTAGGCATGGCATTTTTATATGATCCAGTAATTCTACTCCTAGGTATGTATCCAAAGGAACAGAAAACGGATGTTCAGACGAAACCTTGCACATGAATGTTCACAGCAGCACTACTCACCTCACCAAACGTGGAGGAGTGGCTACACCAAGTGCAGTATAGCCATGCGGGCTTTATGCAGCCGTAAAAAGGAATGAAGTTCTGATACACACGGGACGAACCTCGAGCACATTATGCTAAGTGGGAAGAAGCCAGCCACTGCAGGATACATATTATGTTTCCATTTATGTGAAATATCCAGAATAGCTAGCTGCAGCTTCGTGGTTCCTGGGGCGGGGGGCAGAGGGAATGAGAAGTGACTGCTTCATGGCTACGGGGTTTCCTTTTGGGGTAATGAAAATATTCTAGAACTAGATAGGTGGGATGGTTGTACAAGATTGTGAGTGTACTAAATGTCACCTTAAAATGGTGAGTGTTCAGGCCTGCCTGGTGGCTCAGGTGGTTGGAGCTCCATGCTCCTAACAGCAAAGGCTGCCGGTACAATTCCCACATGGGCCAGTGCCAGATGGCTCAGTTGGTTGGAGTGCGGACTCTCAACCACAAGGTTGCCGGTTCGACTCCCGCAAGGGATGGTGGGCTGTGTCCCCTGCAACTCACAATGGCAACTGGACCTGGAGCTGAGCTGTGCCCTCCACAACTAAGACTGAAAGGACAACTTGGAAAAGTCCCGGAAGTATACACTGTTCTCCAATAAAGTCCTGTTCCCCTTCCCCAATAAATAAATAAATAAAATAAAACGGTGAGTTTTCTTGTGTGAATTTTATCACAATAAAAAGAAATTAAAGTTAAAAAAAGGGATAGGTACCATCCTATAATTATCACCACTCTACAGAAAAGGAAACTGAGGCACAGAGATTTCCTAAGGTCACATGCCTAGTAAGGGCCTGCACCAGGGTTTGAACACAGTGTTTCTGCAATGGAAGTTCTCTTCCTGCGCCTGCCCAAGCTTACTTTTCTTCAGTCTGTCTCCTTCACACCCCTCTCCACCATCCTTCGCTCCTGTGTGAAACTCAGCAGCTTACTGGACCATTGGCTGAAAATGAGTGAGTGACGTGGGAAGGACTCCTCTGAAGGGGCCCAGACTCGGGTCCCTGCCCCTCCTATCCTCAATCTCACCCCTTGGTGTCTAATTCCATGTGCTCTCAGTGGGTGACCATCACTCGGGAGCCTGCAGTCTGTCCACACAGTGAAGGACAGGCAGTCCAACACAGCCGGCGGGCTCTTCACGGAGCAGAGCTGAATCGCCGACTGGGAGCCAGGGGTATGCTTTCTGCCTGTGGGGGGTGGGCGTGGTCAGGCCACCCTCAGAGGGGACAGCAGCACACAGGACCCAGAGCCAGGCACAGCTCCTTTTGGCATCAGCACGCTGATGGCCTTTGGGCTCTTACTCGGTCTGCTGTAATGACTTTCTTCTTTCCTCCCTCATCCCCGGGTTTCTTTTGCTCAACTTCGTCACAAAAACGGAGGAGAGTTGTCTCTGGATCAGAGACTGGAGTCTGTCTCAGGGACGGGGAGAGAGAATGGACGATCTCTGACTCTAGGAAAGTACACAATCTCCACTGAGTGCTCTATGCCAGTGTTTTTCAAACTACACTCTGTGACCCATGAAGTAGGTCATGACCTGCATTTTTTTATATTACATAGAACACAAAGTATTAGAGTAATCCTATGTAATAAGTCTAATTTGTTTTTCAAAACTGCTGTTTTACTTAGAGGTGTGTGTGTATATAGAGGCTAGATGTAAAATATATTTTTTACAATGGGTGGCAGTCAAAAAAGCTTAAACCACCTACGATAAAACAAAAAGTGTGGGTGACAGTGTGGAGAAATTGGAACCTCTGTGCACTCTTGGTGGAAATGTAGAATAGTGCAGCCACTGTGGAACACTGAATGGCAGTTCCTCAAAAAAAACTAGAACTACAATATATACGATCCAGTAATGCCACTTGTAGGTAAACTTTATGTTAGTGTATTTTATCACCACTAAAATATGTTTTTATAAAGTTGAAAAGACCCTGCGCTCTGCCCTTTCATGTCTGGCTCTACGGACAGCTGGTATGTAAAGATTTCCCTGTGGGCCGTGGGCTGTGAACCCCCCCAGGCAGGGCGCCTCATACCCACCTCCAATGTTAATGAAGCAGGGGACACAATGAGGAAAAAAAAATCATGATGACTGATTTATAGTTGTTTTATAGCTTTACATTCGTTTTTTATTTTTTTTCATTCAAGTACTATCACATCATTACAAAAAGAGCCTATGAGATACAAAGGAGGGAAAATGCCAGAGCCCCCCACCCCCATCCCAGCAGTCCTAGCTAAGCCTGTGGGCATGTTTTGTCATCATCTCCACCGAGGCACTTGGTTGCAATGAAAGTTAACCAACAGTTTCAAGAGGGATGAGTGTTGGCACTAGAAGGCCAGCTCCTGCCTCCTAAGGTAGAGACATGAGTCCAAGAGCTGCCTTTTTCTTGGGCCAGCTGATGGTCCTGACTCTCCTGCGACAGCCAGACCATGCCTGCCTCACTCAAGCTGCCACACCTGCCCTTTGCACTCAGTGTTACCCACTTCTTTCCCCAACTCCACCCACCTGCACGTTGCCCGACCCCCCACGCCTATTATTTAAAGAACACAAGAGGCTCCGCAAAAAGAGCATTCTTCTGATGTTCCAAGTTCAAGTTGCTTAGCAGTAGATAGTGACAGGTCACCTGAAGACGGACCTGGCAAAATGCCTGGACCTTACACAGATAGTATGGGTTCTCTCGCTATTCACTAACCAGCAACTGGCACCTGAGAGACAGCTGAGATCTGTGGACCTAGATCACTTTTCACGATTATTCAATGATATCTTTGGGGACATTATTCATTCTAGCACTGTTTGTAATGCAAAACAACCTAAATATGCATCGGCAGAGAACTGGCTAAATAAAGCATGCTACATCCATTCAATGGCCCACTCACAGGTGCAAAAAGGTATCAGGAAGGAATACTTCACTGGCTAAAAAGCCTGGGGCACAATACTGCTACCTTTGTACAAAAAGAGAATGGAAAAAACAAGTATCTCTCATCATATTTACTTTAATTACATAGAGAAATTCTGTAAGGATATATAAGAATTATTATAATAAGGATAGGCATGTGGGCATCAGAACTGACAGATGGGGGACAAGGTGGGAGTGAGACATTTCTACGTTTTTATTTCTAACCATGTGATTACCTATTCAAAAATTAAATTAATTATTTGATTTTATATTTTTTTAACTTTTGAAGCAGTGTATATGGGGATGCAGTACCCAAAGCAGTTCGGTGTTGGTTCCTAGGCCCCTAGCTCACCATGTGGTCTCAGGTTAAGTCACACCCTCTCTCAGGGCCTTAGCTTCATCCTCTGAAAGAAGGAGGGGTTAGACTCTATGCTCTTTCCTAGCTCTAAAACTCTCAGATCCTCAATCCTGCCTCCTCCAGGAAGCCTCTCTTATTGCCTCAACCATCTCTCTCTATAGGCTATGCCATAGCAAGGCTAGGAAGGCTTGCCACCCTGACCACCCCACCAGAAGACCTGCTTTCCATGGAGGTCTGATCAGTCCTGGGCCCAGAAACCTGGATGAGCAGGATGGGGAGGAGACCAGGTGCCTGGGAACTGAGGAAGCTGATCCTGATGGGGAGAAACCATGCAGACAAGCAGCACAGAGGGCAAGGCATTAGGGTGCCATTGCCTTTCTACCCAAGGAAGCACTCTAAGTCAGAGCAGTCCAGAGGTGGGAATAGCTGCCTCAAGAATGAGCGAGTTTCCTGTCCCTGGAGGTATGTGCATGAAAGCTGAACAGCCACAGGTCAGGGGCACTGCAGAGGGAATGCCAACATTAGAGGGGGTATGGGCACCTTCCTGAGAAACTATGGTTGTTAGATATATGCTGGCCTTGAAATCACACCAATGGAACCCAGTCTGACTCCTGGCCCCATTCTCTATTCCTCTCCAAGAACCATGTGTAGGGGGAAAGGAGGGGAGGGTCGACATGTTGACCCCAGGAAAAGGCCCACATATCTGGGGTGGAGTGCAGAGAAGGTAGAGGTCATCAGGGGCACCTACCAGCTCCTTCACCTCCTGTCCACCTCTGGGTCGAACAGCTCTTGAACCCATCAACAGCTACTGTAGCATTTAGGAACCCAGAGTAAACCTTCCTTTACTCCCTCCCAATGAAAGCTCCAGTCCAGCCATTTGCTATCCCTTTCTCAGGCATTCTTCCTTTTCTATTACCTGCAGACCCGAGGTCAGCAAGACTCAGTTTCCTTTCTGACACAGGGTAACTCCCAACCTGCCTGACCTGCTGGACCATACTACGTCCCCTTCAGACCTCAAACCCATCTCACCAGGTCAACAGCAGAAGGGTCCCTGGGACTGCTGGCAACCTCTGGGTTGGCTCTCCTCGGTGGAGCTGCATCTGGAGAACAAAGTAGGACATAGGCAGGTCAGGGACATCCTTAGTGAGGTATCCTGGCCTGGGACAGTGGCAGAAGTGCTGCTTTTCCTGGAGACCCCTTTTCCAGGACCTCTCGCAGCACTGGAGCAGCTCCAAGGAGAGGGTGGCAGTTGGAAGGAAAGCTCCCTTCTGTGGGCATAAACCTCATCAGAGGGAGAAAGGGGTGGCATTAGAGTGCTTGCCTTTGGCTCCAAACTCCAAGGGCACCTCCCTCCATCTCCAGGCCAACACCAAAGCAAAGTGTGACAATGCTAAAGGTGTACTGCTCACTGACTTCTCCACAGATGGAGAGCCCCACGATAATCTTCTCACCCACAGCCTCGTTTTCATGAAATCTAATCTAAATCTTGTGCTTTAGAATAAAATACGTAATTCCTTTCTTTGCCACAGCCAAGGCAAGCTGTTTAAACTGTGAGGTCATTTCCTGTATATGGGTAGCATTCAGTGCCTAGCTGGAGAAGGCACAAGTCCATACCCACTCTAGGACTGTGAGCCCATGTCCATCCACTCCAAGGGCAGGAGGGAGCGAGCCCTCTATCACTGGCACCTGCCGGGGGACCTTCAGATTCTTGCCTCCCTCCGCTTCTTCACACCAGCTCTCCAGAGCTCAGATTCTAGCCTAGAGCTTTCATCAGAAAGCCATTGAAGCCTCTCACCCCAGAGGCCCTCTTGTGCACCCCCATCCCCTTGCCTCTTGGAAGCCCCCTGGCATATCCAGCTCTGTAGAGCTGCTACAACTCCTGAATTTGGACTGCAGAGCCAAGCACTGTATCATTCCCCAGCTATGTGATGTGCCCCCATCTTGTCTCCCAGTTGGACTGGACAACTTGAGATGAGGAACTGGTCTGCCATCTCCCACTTCTCAAGTGCCCAGAGCCCACAAAAGTTGGCAGTTGGTCCAGATGGCAGGCCATCCCGGGGGCAAAGGATCGCCTCCACTGAGCATAGTGTGCTTCTGGGTAAGCACCCCACCACCACAGGGGGTATTCTCAGGCGGCTTCCGCCCCAACCTCCTGGTCCAGCACCCTTCTCTGTTGCTGGACGCAAGTGGCTTAAGAAGACGTCCTGGAGTGGTTGGTCCCCCTGGGGCTAAAATGATATGGGGTCTGGTTCTCAGAGTTGTAGTTTCTTAATGTCCCCAAGTGTCAAAAGATCACAGCTAATCTATAGGGTTTCGTAAATGAATAAAGCATGTCCCCTCTGGGTGGCTGCAGCCTCAGTCAGGGCAAATTCAAGAGACAGTGAAAAAACCCGTTTCCTTTTCTGTCACGTGAAGATGATCTTTCTTGCCCTGTCTTCCCCAGCAGGCAGCATCAACGCACAAGCCCCTGCACAGTGAACAGCCCGGCCATGAGAGTGGTTTGGGTGCTCACCTGTCCTCTGGGTGATGCAAGAGATGAGGTCCTGCAGGCACCCCCTGAATTCGTCGAAGCTGTCGGTGCGCACGGCGGCCTGCAGGTCCTGGGGCTTCTCCTGCTGCAGGCGGCTGAGCGCGTCCCGTAGGAAGGTGTGCATCTCTAGCACCTCCTGGTCCGAGGCGTAGCGCTTCATCCTTTGCACCAGAGCGCTGCCCGTGTGGATGCGCTGCAGCACAGCCTCCATGTGGCCCATCTGGCCCGCAATCTCGCCGTAGTCGCGTTGGTACCGCTCGTTCACTGCCTCCAGGAGCAAGCTCTCCTGTGCCCGTGCGTGCTCTATTATTTGGCGCACACGCGCGCGGATCAGCTCCTCCGTGTCAGTACGCATGCGCGCCAGCCGGCCGATGCTGGAGTTCATCTGCGCCTGCATCGCACCGAAGGCTTGGTCCTGCTCCTGCAGCGCATGCGTCATGCTGTCCAGCTCCTCCTGCCGCTGCTGGATCTCCACGCCGATGCCGCACTTGAGGTCGCTGTGGGCGCTATCCAGAAGTGCGCATGTGCAGCACAGTGGCTTGGAGCAGCCTCGGCAGTAGATGCTGCGGACACACAGGTAGGCCTGATTAAGGGCTCTCCTGCTTTTTCCCTTTTAAATTTTTATTAAATTCCTCTTATAAAATTACAAAGCTTTGAATCATGGTATATTTCTAGGTTCGTGCTTTTCCCAATTCAGTGTTTGTGGTTAGGGTGATAGTATCCAAACTACTAATAAAACATTAGAATATAAAAAAAGTTAGTAGGGGCCGCCGGATGGCTCAGTTGGTTAGAGCAGGAGCTCTGAACGACAGGGTTGCTGCTTGGATTCACATGGGATGGGGGGCTGTGCCCCTTGCAACTAAAGATTGAAAACGGCGACTGGACTTGGAGCTGAGCTGCACCCTCCACAACTAGATTGAAGGACAACGACTTGGAGCTGATGGGCCCTGGAGAAACACACTGTTCCCCAATATGCCACAATAAAAATTTTTTAAAAATAAATAAAGAGTTCATCATAAAAAAAGATACTAAAGTAACAATGGCTAGCCTCCATTCATGAAACAACGCAATGATGTATTTTTTTAAAGTTAATCATCTCTTCCCACCACATCTGCATTTCCTTTCCCCACATCCGAAGTAACCCGGTGAGCATCCTCTTTCCACACAAACCACCTTACACAAATACCCAGATTATGAAGCCGCTTGTAGGATTCTAAGGACTTGATATTAGGTTGGTGCAAAAGTAATTGTGGTTTAATAGGTTAAAAATAATTGCAAAAACCGCAATTATTTTTGCACAACCAAATATATTTCATTCCATTTCATCCTCAGAGCCCGTTAGGAGAGAATGATTGTTATCCTCATTTCACAGATAAAGAAACAGATATTCAGAGGTTAAATAATTGGCTCAAATATCTACAGCAATTTTGAGGGGTTGATGCTTGTACTTAAAAAAATGAGATCATGCTATACCATTACTTGGTAGCTTCCATCTCTAATATAACTTTCATTCTAGATGTTGCTCTAGGTCTATTAAGTATAGATCTAATGCATCCTCTTTAATAGCTCACTATAGTTCAGATGGACCACAACTGTCATTCTCCTGTTAATGGACATGATCCTATTTATGATTTTTTTCTTTTTTCTTCCTTCCTTCCTTCCTCCCTTTATGGCCAATATGGACAATGTTTTATGCATCCGAATGCATGGATACATATAAGTTTGTTTCTACAAAATGGATTACAAAAAATAGTATTGCTAGGCCAAAGACTGTATATTTTTATTTCGTAGGTTTCAGACAATTCCATAGCACTTACTATGTGTCAGACACTATCATAAACATTTGACAAATACTAACTCATGTAATCCTAAAATCCTATGGGGTAAGAACTATCATTATGCCCATTTTAAGAATGGGGGAACTGAACAAGAGGTAAAATAACTTGCCCAAGGTTACACAATTAGTAAGTGGTAAGAGTCCAGATGCAAACTGTAGTAGGCAGAAGAACGCGCCCCTCCTCCCCCGCCCCATCCATGTACTAATTCCTGGAACCTGTGAATATGTTAGCTTACATGGCAGAAAGGGCTTTGCAGGAGTGAATACATTAAGGATCCTGAAATGGAGAGATCATGCTGGATTATCTTGGTGGACCCAATGTGCTCACAAGAGTCCTTAGAAAGGAAAGGGGGAGGCAGGAGAGTGAGAGAAGGGGGATATGATGATGGAAGCAGAGATCAGAGTGACACTATCTTGTTGGCTTGGAAGATGGAAGGGGGTCGTGAACCAAGGAATGCAGGCAGTCTCTAGAAGCTGGAAAAAGCAAGAAAATCAGTTCTCTCCAAGAGCCGTTAGAAGGAAGACAGCCCTGCTGACATCTTGATTTTAGCTCAATGAGACCCACTTCAGACTTCTGATCTCCAGAGCTATACAATAATAAATTTACATTGTTTTAAGCCCCTAAATTTGTGGTAATTTGTTACAGCAGCAATAGACAACTAATATAAAAACCCAGACAATCTGGCTCAGAGTCCATGCTCTTAACCATTGCAATGTTGCCTCTTCAAATATCACCAGAAAAAAAATTATTATTAGTTACTTCCCCAGAAATACTGTTGTAATTTACTCTCATCAGCAGCTAGGCTGGGAGAAAGGCTCTTAGCTGGGGCCATTTTGGCCTCAGTTACTGAGATCAGCTTGTCTTAGATCTGCAAACAGACAGCCTGATAGCCAACCTGATTCCAAAATCATGGCACCAGGCACTGGTCCTCAGGTTCGCCGACTCTCAACCTTCCCAAGCTACCCAAGAATGTAGTCTCAGGGCTTGGTCCTCCTGATTAAACACAGGAGACTTATTCCGGGCTAGCAGAGGCTTCCTGGAGAGCCCAGAGAGTGGGAAAAGGGACTGAGGTTTGTCACTGGGGCATGCGCTCAGCTCCTGCAGCCTCAGTCCATCTTGATCTAAGTAACAGAGAGATCCGTCACCCAGAGACGGCACCAGTGACTGAGATTAAGTGGCAGCTGGAGCAGAGAAAAGAGCCTGGCACATGTGGATCTGACCTCAGTTCTGTGTCCTTGGCAGGTCACTTTAACCTCTTTGCAACTCAATTTTCTTATCTGTAAAACAGGGACAATTCCCACCACATATGAGAGTGCTGTAGAGGATCAAATCAGAGAAGTCCTATATAAACGTCCTTAACGACTATGATTATTCTAATTGAATGAAATATTAGTGCTCACCAATGTCACTATTAGTAAGAATTGCTAAGCAATTATGAAAATAACTAATAATTTTACAGAGGGCAATTAGGCAATGTCCATCAAAATCACAAATGTATTTATTTATCCTTTGACATGGCAGTCCCCCTTCTAGGTATCTATTCTGCAGCTCTATCTCCACACGTAGGAAATGACATCTGTACAATCCAACACAGCCCATAATAGCAAAGAAGAGAAACAACCTAAGTGTCCATCACTAGGCAATGAGTTACATAAATTATGATGAACCCATACAGTGGAATACTATGCAGCTGTAAAAAATTAAGGAAGCTCTTTATATAGAAAAATCTCCATGGCAAAATGAGGATAATAATAGGATTACTAGGAGGATTAAATGAGATTTTCTATAAAGAAAAGGTTAGAACAGTGATTAGCAATGAGTATTCAATATCTGTATTATTATGATGTATAGTCTATGCGCTATAGGATGCTACCTTTTGTGTAAGAATGGAGAAAATAAGAACATATTTACATTTGGTTATATTTGAATAAAGAAATCTCCAAAGGACACATAAATTAATAACAGTAGTTATGGATGGGGCAGGGCAGAGGAGGGAGACATTTCACTGTATGCCTTTTATATTGCTTTCATGTTTGAATCTTGTGCATATACCGTGTTTCCCCGAAAATAAGACCGAGCCGGGCCATCAGCTCTAATGGTCTTTTGGAGCAAAAGTTAATATAAGACCCAGTCTTATAAGACTGGGTATATAATATAATATAATAATACCGGAGCAAAATAATTTTTGCTCCAAAAGACGCATTAGAGCTGATGGTCTGGCTATGTCTTATTTTCAGGGAAAGACTGTATTACCCATTTTTTAAATTAAAGAACAGATTACTAATAAATGTGGGCAACTATACAGGGTATAGAAATAAAGGAGTACTAGAGCCAGTAATCATTTTCCCTGCTTTGGTTGCATAGGAAAGTTGGCTTCCTTTGCTTAGGAAGAGTGCTCCAAGCTTGGAAGGGGCACACCTTGGCAGCCTGGCTAGAGAGATAGCAACATGTTCTGGGTCGACCACATCTCTGCTATTTCTAGGCCCTTCCGCCTCAAATGGGGTCTCTCTAGGGAAAGTGGTCGCTGCTTCCCGTTTGGATGGAAGTGGACAATTGGCATTAGGTCTCTGTGAGTTGGTTGACCTGAATCAGACCCCATGGGTCCAAAAGCCCCAAGCTTTCTTCCTTTTAAAAAATCATTTATTTATTTACTTATCTACTTACTTACTTATAGCACAAAATTGTTTCATGGATTTTGGACAATATGTTCAAGCCATATACTTCAATGCATTTACTTAGAATTATGTACCTTGTATCTGATTATTTACTTTTCAAGCTTGATAGATATCCTTAGAAAGTAACAGTAGTATCTTGGTTAGAGTCATTTTCACTACAATTAAGAAAATAAAATGCGTAATAGTATTTTGATTTTAGAATAACAGTATTAGTATAATACACTGACCACTAGATGGAGACAAGCTCTCCTAATTTTACCCATGATAGTTTTCTTTTTCTTTTTCTTTTTTTAATTAAAGTTTATTGGGGTGATAACGGTTAGTAAAGTTACATAGGTTTCAGGTGTACAACTCTGAACCCATGCTTTCTGATAAGACTGAGGTGTAGATCCTGAATTGGGGTGACCCATTAAGGGGCTGCCCCAGGACCAGGAACGACCTCCTTCGCCTAGGATACCTCCACTCTCATTCAGGGGACACTCACTGAACACCTACTGTGTGCTTGGCATTTTGGAGGAGGCAGAGGTGAGGCAGACACCTGCCCACAAGGAGCTTCATGACAAGAACCCAGACAACACAGGCAGAGAGAGGAGTAGCTCTGGAAAGCAAAATGACAGTTATTAGCTCCTGGAACAGTCAAATGAATAAAACTAAACACCACAAAATTAGTAAGAAATAAGTCAGCAAAATGGCTAGATTATACCAGAATTAAGAGAAGATAGCCTAGCTTAATTCTATCCCAACAAAGCAAATGAAAAGAAACGTGGAAAACAAACTTCTCATGCTCCTATTCACAAGAGCAATTTTTAAAGTACTTAAAAAAAAAAAAAAAAGAAAGAAAGAAAGAAAAGAAACTCTAGAATCCTAACAAGAAATATGTAGGCGTGATATGGAGAAAAGACAAAAACCTACTGAGAAAGTCTGAAAAACAAGGCCTTGACCAGTGCTTCCCCTGCAGCCATTGTGACACGGAACCAAGACAGATACATGGGGTGGGCCACCCTGAGCTTTCACAGTGGAGGCTGTTATTACTGTCTAAAATGGAAGCGTTTCATTACAAGCAAACTACAAAGACAGTCACCCCTTATTGTCTTAGTAATCGTTTTTGCTTAATCTTAGAGTTTTTAGGAAAATATTTTAGGATGAAGAAATATTTCTTTGAAGCTTTGCTGATCCCATTTTACTTCAGTTTCTTTGTCTTCTGTTAAAGTCAAGGGAAAGTAAATTTCAACATTGCTCAAATAGCACACTTCCTTTTAATAATTTAATTCTAAGGGAAAACATACTTTGAGTTCTAAACAAGTGACTTAGCGAATCCTTTTTTTGCAATTCAGCCCAGTTGTCAGTGGAGGACAGGCTGGACGCAGAGGCCAGCAGCAGCAGGAAAGGAGCACAGCCACATCCTGTCTGGCCCTGGTTCGCAGGAGCTCCTCCTTGGGTTAGCTCCCGGGAATGCTCTGGCCTCTGGCCTCTGGCCTCGTGGGACAGCCTAGTCTCTGGCCACACTGGAAAAGGGAAGTGTCCCATTGGAAAGGGGCAGCCCAGGAGCCAAGGGCGCAGGGAGCTTCACTTGAGGCTAGCTTCCAACTTGCTCCCCGCACTCTGGCTCTGCTTCCCTGCATCCCACACGCCTGGGATCTCTTCTCTTCTTTGCTTTCACTTGCAGTGGTGGCGGGAGATTTTTCCAAGATATACAGAGGACACAGTCCTCTTTCTTTTTGTACCAGGCCCCTTTAGGGCACACACTCCATGTTCTCAGCCCATGAGCTTTGGGGGAACCACGTGACTCAGTCTTACATCAGTCTGGGTATCCCCCAGCAGCCTCAGCAAGCCTTTCAATAACAGGAACCTGATGCAGTCAGAGACATGCTGAGACTTGGCATGGAATTCTGGGAAGCTTCTCACTCTCTCCCATTGGCTTTGAGGATGAGCGTGTGTGACCTCTGGGGCCGCTGCAATCATTTGGCCGCCAAGAGAGAGAAGCCCTTCTGTGAATGGAGCTGACTTGCAGGAGACCCACATCATAAGCAATGTATCTAATAAGGTTAGGTCAGAGGCCAGCTCCATACCTATTCCCTTACATAAGCCATTCATTTGTTTGTTGCTTAAGCCACTAATTAAAAATTTGTCACTAATTTATGCATTTGTTTTAGTTGAAACTCATACAGACAAACCTCTAAGGTCAAGGCATGGCTCAAATGTCAACTCTTACATCAAGGTTTCCCTGATCCTCCCAATTAAACCCAACTTTCCCCTCCTTAAAACCGCCCCAGCCCTTTATCTGACCGTGTCTTCCAGGATCTGTGGGTCCCTGCCACAGAGCACAGGATGTGCATACCCACAACTTATCTGTAGACAGAAACCCTCCACAGATCCAGACTTCAAAGTCAGGGATTCTTATTCCCCCAGCAACAGCGATCGAGGTGCTGGGCAGGAAATAAATGCTCAAGAAATGGTTGTTCAATGGCTGCTGGACAAACGGACGGATGTAGGTCCAGGTAGTTTAATCTTAGGAGTTAGGAATCAATGACCAAAACCATTCATTTCAAGTCTGATTGTTAAAAATTCTTCTAAAATGTCCAAGGCCTCCACCCCTGAGCAGTAACGCCCACTCTTTCCAGGTGGAGAAAGCAGAGCGTGAGGCAGGGACACTGACGGTAAACCTGATCTTGGCTTGGGTCACTTTAAATTCCTCACTTCTTTTTCCAACACAGAAGGGCACTAAGGGGGAAACATCCCTTTTATTCACATATTATTCAACCAAATTTACCTTTGAGCCTGCTCCACCTCGCCCCCATGAAAGGAAAAGCAGTTGCTCCTAGCTCTGAAACCAAGTGCCCTGGGAGAGTTCACAGAAACACTTGAAACAGGTCATTTGACTCTGCCCTAACTCCTGGCAGCAGCCTTTCTTCTACTCATGTGATGCTCCTCGCAGGCCAGCATTCGATCCCAGGGAGACTACCAATCCCAGTAAGGTGCAACTTACTAAGAACTTCATGGAGGGTACCAGGACGGCACCGGGCAGGGCCAGGACGAGCACGGCAGCTGGATACCTAGTAGGCAGGCTTTCAGAAGGGAAGGGAGCTCCTTCAAGTTTGCGCCCATGGCATCTGGCTTTCCTCCCACAGCCCTGGCCCTGAGTGGGCCCATAAGGATCTGTCTTTTCCATTGCCTCTTAGGCCAGCAGCCCTTCCCTTCCCTGCCAACACGTTTGCCATTACATGATACCTGCCTGTGCCCTGGGACCCTCCCTGGGGCTGCCCAGCATGCTTCTCCCTGACCTGTTGCCAATTACTCCAACTTCTGGTCTTGGGAATTCTTTTCCCAGTTTATGATCTCATCCCACCTGTCAAACTTGATGGATAAGTCTTTTATTTTCGCCACTCAACTAATTCAAGCTCTTTCTGGCTACAAGCTTTGAAGGCCCTGGATTAATTCCTCCACCATATCTGGCCAAGCTTCAGGTTCTGACACCCATACATGGGTCTCCGCTCCACCTGCATCCCAGACCCATATTACTCTTGGGTGGGAAGACACTCCCAGGGTACCCGTCACACATGATAGAAAGGCTGGCAGCCACCTTGACCTCCAGGTCAGGCAGGCCCTGGCAGTGTGAGACTCGGGCCTTCTCCCCACCGCTCCATCTCTGCATTCTCAGTCCTCACCCCCACCTTTACCATGGCCTCAGTTTCTCAATGGGCTCCCTTTTCCCTGGTCCAGATTCTTTGCTTCAGTTTCTGTTGGTACTTATACCCAACAGCACGGTTGTAAATCTCAAATTCTTTATGGAATGGTGTGAAATACAAATAAGCGTGCAGCCAAAGAAACAACTACTGGTCTCCCTGCTCCCAGACTTGCCCACTTCAATCACAGTAGACAGGACAGAGGGAATCCGATCATCCCACTCTCTCCTGCACACCCATCAGTGGGTTTCCAACAGGGCCCCATAAGGTACCATGCACACTGTGTTCTATAGGACATTTGCTGGTAAAACACGAGTAAACTGCATGAGAAAGAAGCAAGCCGAGAACATTCTCCGTCCCAGAAATTGTAGGAGAGTCCTAACTCCTCCAAGCCCGCCATTTCTGACCCAAGCTCACCCTTCCAGCCCCTGCCTTCATGCACACCCCTTACTTGTAGCTCCTGAAATGTAGCAGACTCGATAACGCCTCTGCCACATATGTCTATGTGACACCCTCTTGGAAGCTGCCTGTCCCAGCCAATACAGGCTGGGCAGGTGGCCTTCTCTGAGATCACTGGCTTGTGTGCCTGTCTTCCTTCTTCCTGCTGCCTTTAAACTGACGGAGTACACACCAGATGTCAGCCCTGTGGACAGGGCTACTGGCAAGGGAAAAATGTAAGCTAGAGGACAGTATGATAAGGGCAGCTGTCAAAGCACATAGTAACAATGGCAAGCAGGTTTCCTCGCGGTACTCTGCAGCCTTGATTGTTAATTGCGGAACTGGTTCCTCCACCAGACTTTGACCTCACCGAGGGCCAGGGCTGTACCTGTTCGTATTCATACCCCTATCACCTAACAGAGGATTTGCCACACAGTAGAAACGTGGGCCGAAAGAATGGACTCCACAGACTTGGTGATCAAATGACAAAGACCCCAGGTCAGACAATTCCAGGCTTGGTTCCAAGTTCAAAGCCACCTGTGGTGCTGCTCCCCAACGTGTGTCCTAAGTCACCTCAGTGTCAAACGATAAACTGGTTTATTACTGAAGAAAGTTGTAGTGATTTATGGCACTGAGGTTTTGTGCAGAAAAAACAAGTTGAAATTTTCCAGTAACTACTGGTAAATTGTGAAACAATGTGAATTAAGACTGTGCGTATGATTTTTAAACAATAGGGTCAAATTTTTTAAGCCATCTGCCATCCTCACAGGACCGGAATCCGGCCCTCTTGCTGGCTGGACCAGCCTTGCCCATTGTACCTGGGGAGAAATCCACCCCTGACTCCCACACTAGAGGTAGGACTACCTGTAAGCTACCACCATCTGGAGGAGAGACCCCATTCTCACTGCAGGGGTGGGAGGTGGAAACTGTGGTTTATGCAACTGCTGCCTGCCCATATCAACTACCAGAACTATATACAATGTAGATATCAACATTTACATGTGAGCAGACAACACAGAACCACAGGACCTATAAAGAGAATCAGCAACCAAAATGGGAACCAAACTGATTCTTGGTCCACACTAAAAACAGGTTAACATAGGAAACCTAAAACTTCCAAAAATTCTAACTTTGTTTTGCAGAGTGATTAAGAACATACCACATAGAGAAAACAAGAACAGGATGACAAGAAAAAACATCCTGAGAACATGAACTGTTTTTGGAAATAAAAATACATGATTGCTAAGAAAAACAAACTAAAACAAAATTTATCATAGGTGGTAAATAGCAGAAAGGGGTCTCCTGAAAAAAAAAGAAAGGAAGGGAGGAAGGGAGGGAGAGGGAGAGGGAGGGAGGGAGGGAGGGAGGGAGGGAGGGAGGGAGGGAGAGAGAGAGAGAGAAAGAAAGTTGGTAAATTAGAAAATCAATTCAAGGAACATTCTGAGAATCCAGAAGAATGAAAGCAAAGTAACAGAATTAATGAATAAAAGGATAAAAGAGATAATAGATGGATTTGGAGTTCCAATCTCCATAGGACAACAGTTGTAAAAAGAAAAAAACCAAGCAAATGAAGGCAAATCAATACACACAAAAGCAGAAAACAATATCTTTGAGCTGAAGAAAGACTTTTATTTTCAGATCAACAATGTCATGCAGGATTATTGAAAAAAAAAAAGAGAGACATACCTGATCTAGCCCGATCAATCATTTCAAGAAAAAAAGAATTATATGAAATCCTTAGCAAATAAAAACTGGTTACCCACAAAGAAAAAAATAATTAGACAATAACTGAATTCTTGTCTGCAATGCAGGAGGCCAGAAATTTATGAAGCAACGCTTATACATTCCAAGATGAAGGAATGGTGATTGTGACCCAGAATTTCACACCTCGTTAACCTTTCCTTTATGTGTGACAGCAAACTCACATGCAGTGTTTCCCCAAAAGTAAGACCTAGCCGGACCATCAGTTCTAATGCGTCTTTTGAAGCAAAAATTAATATAAGACCCGGTCTTATTTTATGATAAGACTGAGTCTATATAATATAATATAATATAATACAATACAATACAATACAATACAATACAATACAATACAATACAATACAATACAATACAATACAATACAATACAATATAATATAATATAATATAATTTCCGGTCTTATTTTACTATAAGACCCGGTATAATATAATATAATAATATAATACCTGGTCTTATTTTAGTATAAGACCCAATATAATATAACATAATATAATATAATATAATATACCGGGTCTTATATTAATTTTTGCTCCAAAAGACTCTTTAGAGCTGATTGTCGGCTAGGTCTTATTTTCGGGGAAACGGGGTGTTAGTTAAGGCACTCAAGGCCTCAAAAAGAAAACTTTCTGAAAAACAAACAAACGAAATTACGTGAGGTATTCCAGCCAAATGGGAAATTAATCACATTAAGTAGTTCAAGAAAGGGAAAGATATGCTATAGTAGAAAAACATTATTGTGAGCAATGAAACCAATTAAAATCTAAGGTTATGGATAACAAGAGGGTTATAAGGTAATTATGACAATAACTGTTAAGAAAGGATGTTTAGAATAGAAAAGGCCTAAAAATTCAGTAGCCTAGAACTAAAATTTCATGTTATTTCAACTAACTCTGGGTATGGAAAGGGAATGTGGAAAAGAAAAAGTATGATAAAGGATTTATCTTATCTGGAAGAACAGTGATAATCTACTCTTGATAAATGTATACACGCATACACAAACATGTTTGAGTATGTTTGCTAAAATTTTAAACAAGAGTAGAAAGATATATGAGATACAATATATGCATATATATAGTTGTGTGTATATATAGATGTGTGTGTATACTCTACAAAGAATACAGATTTTTTTAAAAGTCCTAGGAATATACTCGTTCAAGGAATATGCTGGACACCCCCAAAAATCTCAATATAGCCTCAGATATAGAACTCTTACATGTTAACTGATTGGGCTGTAGAAATTAACATCAAATATAGAAACCAAACATTACACACTTCTTGAAAAGAAAACATTAATATCAGCAAGGAATATAAGGGAAGACCAAAAGCTAGTACTTTGAAAAGATCACTAAAATAACCACAAGTGTATAATATTAGAAATAAGAAAGGGGATATAATTACAGGTATAGAGGAGATTCTTAAATTATGAAAGATAGCTCAGAATGAACTAGAAAATGTTCCAGAAAATCTGAGTCAAAATCCCAAACAGACCAATACCATGGGGGAGAAAAATCTACTCTTCAAAAAAGGCACCAGTCTCAGATAGTTTTTCAAGAAACTTCTATAAACCTTAATTGGCTATGTTTTCTAAATTGTTCTAGAGCAGAGAAAGGATAAGAATAGTAAGATTTTAACATTTATTGAGTATTTAATATGTGCCAGGCACTATGCTAAGTAATTTATATATTATCATATTCAAAAAAGGAAAGCTTACAAATTTATTGAAAGAGATTATCATAAAATGGATAAGAAAATTTGACAATGAAATTACACATATTCACAAAAATTGATCACATCTATAAATACAGATAATAGACTAAAATGTTGCTAAATGGAATCTAGCTATGAATAATAATAATAATAATAAACAGTATATCATGACCAAATAGAGTTTTTTCTCCTGGGAATTAAAAAATGGTTCAAGACAAAGAAACCTTTGAATATAATTCATCATACTAAAAGGTGAAACGAAAGCTTCATAGAATCCAAAAGAACACCGTTCCCGAGTATTTAACACATATCTTTATTTGTTAAAAATAAAACAAAATGGGACGGCCAGGTGGTTCAGTTGGTCTGAGCACACCGCGGGCTCTGGGCCCCAGCGTTGCCGGGTACGATTTCCACACGGGCCAGTGAGCTGCGCCCTCCACAACTAGATTGAAGACAACATGAGCCAAGCTGCCACTGAGCTGCCGGAGGGGCTGCTGGAGGGGCTGCCGGATGGCTCAGTTGGTTATAGTGGGAGCTCTCAATAGCAAAGTTGCCGGTTCAATTCCCACATGGGATGAGGGGCTGCACTCCCTGCAACTAGATTGAGGCTGGAGACTGGACTTGGAGCTGAGCTGCGCCCTCCACAACTAAACTGAAGGACAACTACTTGACTTGGAGCTGATGGGTCCTGGGAAAAACACACTGTTCCCCAAAAAAGTCCTGGAAATACCCACTGTTCCCCTTCCCCAATAATAAATAAATAAATAAATAAATAAATAAATAAATAAATAAATAAAACAAAATGACAACAAAGCTCTTAGTAAACCAGAAAAGGGAGGTAACTTTCTTAATATGATTTTTTAAAGTTACCTAAGGAAGACAATATAAACATCATACTAAACAAGAAAGCCTAAGGGACTTTTTCATAAAAGGCAGGAACAAGATAGACTTGCTTTTTCTAATGACTATTATTCAATATTCTGGCCAATGAAACAAAGCCGCAAAGAAGTAATGTGTAAAAATACTGAAAAGAAAAAAACTTTTTATTATTTGCAGATGATATGATTGTTTATCTAGAAAATCCAAAAGAATTGAAAAACTTACAAGAATAAAAGAGTTTGATAAGATGGCCAGGTATAATTAATACACATAAATTAAGAGCATTACTGAATGCTAAGGATAACCAGTTAGAAATTATAATGGAAAAAGATTCCATTCATAATATTATTAAATATTCTAAATTTAATTATAATTTAGAAGTTCAAGATGTATGTGAATAAAACTATAAAACCCAAAAGATATAACCAGAGATGAGGCCAATTCTCTCCAGATTTATTGCAATTTCAATCAAAATCCCAATGTATATGTAAGTTCTGAAACTGCATGAACTGTAAGAGCAAAAGAAAAGCAGATTATTTTTGAGTGGGAACTTGAACTTGCCCTATCAAAAACAAAGCTACAGAATGCCTTACAGCAGTAAGGATTAGCACTGGCATAGTCACCTTATTGGCACAGAACAGAGATTTACAAACATGCCCATGACTACATGGGCATTTAGTACGTGATACAAAGGGTAAGAGTGGACTATTGAAATCTCTCAATAAAAGTAGAGAGAACTGGCTTTCTATTTGGAGAGAAAAGCAAAGTGAAGTTATCTACCTTACTTATACCATCCACAAAAATAAATGCCATTCGAATTAAAGACTTACTTATAAAAACAAAACCATCAAATTACTAAAATAGAATGTAAGAAAATATTTTTAACATTGGCATGGGAAAAATGTCTCCTAGGATGATCAAAGCCAGAACCATAAAGAAGAGACTGATGGATTAGACAACATAAAACTAAACACTTAAACACAACATTAAATGAGGTATTGTGTCTGCACTAGAACAAGCTCTTACAATTAACGAGACTAACTCCTCCAAGGGGGGACACAAATGAAGGAAAAGTGGTAAATAAATGTATGTAAAGCCGCTGGACCTCAACCTTCAAAAGAAGCAAAGAAATCCAAATTTAAATGATAATATCCGCTAATGTGGAATCCGAGGTGGGGGGGGAATGCATTCCATGCTGCAGGTGATAAGTCACAAGCAGGAAGCAGGCCACGTTCAGTTTAGCAGGAATGCACTTGTGAGTGTTTCCCCAACGGGCAAACAATACCTTCACTTTGCAAACAGAACAGATCCGCAAGAACAAGGACACAAAAGAATCTTACACAACAATTTTTTTTTCAGGAGGTGGGGGAAATCCCAAAGTTCACATAGGTATGCTACCTTTTTGTCTAAACGGGGTAAAAATAAGACCTCAAAAGACTACATACTCCTAACTGTGTATGCATTCACAGAAACCGGAAACATTAGAAACTAGTGACAATGGTTATTTGGATGAGGGAGAGGCAGATGATTTGAGAGGAATGGAGACTTGGCCCTCTCTTTATAAATTTTGTTCCTATTTTTTTTTAACCATTTAATTGTAGTCTTTATCAAAAAAGGAATTAAAATCTTACGCTGTTTAATAAAAATAATAATCGCCATACCTACATTCCCAGATAGCACGGTATTGCAACTGTGACTTTTCAGCAGAAACTAACTACCTGCATTTTATCCCACTAGAATCCAGCTATACAGAGGGAAGCTCCCATGACAGCACTTCCGGAGAATTCCACTATTAAGATTTTCTGAAGGGCAGTTTGGTAACATGTAACAATGTAAAATTTTCATGCCCCTTAACCTAGCAATGGCATTTCTAAAAATTGATCCTAAAGGAATTACCGAATAGGGTGCAAAGATGGCTCTGCAGCATTATTTATTAGAGTGAAAAATCATAAACTCTTACTATCCACGCAGGTCGGAGAGCATAAATTGTGGACATCGTCAGAGATGCTGCTCGTTGCAAGACCGTGCAAGCTCCTCATCCCACGTTCTCAGCTTTATGACCCTGGATCTCTGCTCCCCGCACCCTCTCCCCAGCTCTTGGATGCGCCACCCCACCGCAGCCAGCCCACTGACTCACCTTGTCAGCTCAGGGGTGCGGTGGGTGGGGTTGGAGCAGAAGATGTTGTTGGACTTGCGCGTGCTGTCCAGGAAGTCGCACACCGACTGGCTGCGGAGCTCGGCCAGGGGCCGGGCCTCGTGCTTGAGGAACCACTGGTGCGCCTCGAAGCACTTGGCGCAGAGGAGCTGCTCGCACTCGAAGCACCAGAAGTCGGCCGACTCTCTGCAGCGGGTGCACACGGCCTGTGCAGTAGCGATCTGCCGGTACACCGACAGGCGCCGCTGCAGGCTCTCGAAGAAGACGTTATCCAGGGCCGGCCCGTGAGCGCCTGCGGGCTGGGGCACCTTACAGATAGGGCACCGCATGCTGGGCACTTCCAGGCATCCTGAACACAGCGTGTGCAGACAAGGCAGCAGCTTAGGGCACTTGGCTTCGGCCCGGCAGCCCTGGCAGCGCAGGAACTGGAAGTCCTCCTCCGTCGCTTGCTGGGGGGGCGGGGGGGGGGGGAGACCAGAGGGGAGGAGGGTGAGGCCTGAGGTCCCAGGAATCCTCAACCACCCAATACCTGCCCCAAAGGCTGGAGGCTGGAATGGGATTTCATATTCCATTCCAGGCAGTCATAGGATGATGCAAAACCCAGGTTTATCAGCACCCCAGTTTCCCATTTACTCAGGCCTTCCCACTCTCATTCCACAATTTATTGAGCGTCTACTTTCCATCAGACATAGTACCAGGCCCTGAGATACAAAGATGTATCTGCCTTCATGGAATTCAGTTTAGAAAGAAGATACATTAAGTATCAACCTCATATAAAGTGCTTAACAGTTTGGTGGTTCTTCAAAGTTAAAGATCAACCATATGAGCCAACAATTGCACTCCTAGATATACATCCAAAAGAACTGAAAACACTGACCCAAACAGATACTTGCACACCCACATAAATAGCAGCATTATTCACAACAGCCAGAAGGTGGAAACAACCCAAACGTCCATCAACAGATGAATGGATAATCAAAATGTGGCATATACATGCGATGGACTATTATTCAGACTTGAAATGGAAAGACATTCTGACACTGCTACAACAACGCGGATGGACCTTCAGGTCATTATGCGAAATGACAAAAGGACAAATATCATATGAATCCACTTATATGAAATTATCTAGAGTAGGCAAATTCAGAGACAGAAAGTAGATTAGAGATTACTAGGGACTGGAGAAAGGGGAGAGGAAGGAGTTAAGGGGAGAGGAAGGTGTTAAGGTGTACCGAGTTTCTATTTGAAAAAAATCCCAGAAATAGACAGTGGAGACAGTTACACAACATGGTTAATGTACTTAATACCACTGAATCATACACTTAGAAATGGTTAGAATGGCAGATCTTATGTTCTGTTTATTTTACCACAATTTAAAAAATGCAAAAAAGTGCTTACTACAGTACCTGGCACCTGAAAAGTGCTCATAAATGTTAACTAGTAATGTTAAGCAATACTATCCCTAGTTGTAATTATGCAAATAATACAAAGTACTGCAATCTGTGCTATCAAACGGGTCTGGAAGAACATAGAGCTTGTGTCTAAGTAGTTCCTTCGGGTATGTAAGGCTGGGGTTTGTCCAGAAGAAGATTAAAGCAAAAGCTTACAGGAGGAAAGCCTAATAAACCCCCTTGGTGATAGGGGTTAGGCAGGTAGGGTGTTCCCAGAGAAGGATCTGGAAGGCTTCCTAGGGGAGAAACCACAGGAGCTGGGGAGGCCTTAGCTGATACATCTCTCTTGTCCGGGCCACGGTTTCCCATTCTGAGCTGGGATTGGGTGCTTTTTTGTTGTTGTTGTTTTTTCCCCCTACACGTGGAACATGACCCTGGCTCCAGGCGGGGGCTTTAGGGCTACTACCTCCATTCTCCTAACCTGCCGGTCTTGGTCACGGCAAGGGCAAAGAGGCAAGCCGGCGGCGCGCAGGCGGAAGTGTCCGGTCCCAGGTGGCACTGCTCAGTGGAGAATCGCAGCCCAGAGTGGCTCCCCTAACTCATCCCCTCGTTCCCTTTTCTACTCTCCCCTACCCCTAATCGAGCCAAGTGGGTCAGGACCCTGGCATCTGGTTTTCCCTCTGTGTACGTGGCCAAGTTCCCTCTCCCTTCTCACCTCTCCCACCATAGCAAACCAACAGAGCCGAAACCCTATCTCCCCAAACCCAGTAGTACCTCTGTGGGGCTGTGGCCGGAGCTGCGCTGCTGGCCTGCGGAGAGGGGCTCCGGGGTAGGCATGGTGGACGTGTGGGGCAGTGCGGGGTCCTGCTGGGGCCCGGATGATCGGGCGGGTGCCGGCTCCTGCTGCATGGATCTCAGCGCAGTTTCGATTCTCGGATTTGATCTCAAGGGGCGGGAAGATAGGCTGAACGAGACTCGCGCGCCAAATGGCTGAGTCTCCGGAGCTGTCCGAAAGTGGTGGTGCCGACTCAGGGCCAGCCTCCCGGGAGGAAGTGACACACGAGCTGGGGGCGGTTCAAGGGGCGGAGAAGCCGACTGGGGGTTTCGAAGACAGACACAGGGCGGTGAGGAGGAAGGCGGAGAGGAGACACACTACTGACCTGGGGGTATGATCCGGACGGCGGCCCAGCCAACCTGGAGGAGGCAGCCCCCGCTCTCCGCTTTGAACCTTCCATCATTTCACAGTGGTACAGCTTTGTGCCAGCCCTCCGCTGGAAGTTGGGGGACACAGAGATGAGCCACACGTGGCTCCTGCTTTGGAGGAACCCCAGATCTAGTGCAAGGGCAGGCCCTCAAACGGAGATTTTTCACACTGTATTGAAACTGGCTGGAAAGGAGATTCCTCAGCTGGGACTTGAAACGGTGGGAATTCACCAGGGATTCAGAGATTAGGGAGACACTTTAAACAGAGCGAACAGCATGTGCAAATGCATGGAGGTTTGCAACAGGAGAGCCTGTTTAGAAAGTAGTTTGGGTTTTTTTCTGATTTAAGAGGGGACCCAAGCTCTATATCAGCCCAGGAGTGGGCTGGAGCAAAATCAAAGCTAGGTAGATGGGCCAGTTTTATAGGCGATAGAGTCAGGTTGGAATCCAGGTACAGCGTGATGTGTTGTGCATGTTGTGAAGGTCACTCAGACAACCTAGGGGCAGGTGGCCTGGTCTAGGACAGTGGCTGTGCGATGCACGGAGGGACCTGAGTCAGAGACACTGGAAGGACACGAGTGGAGATGAGGGGGACAGGGTGATGCCTTGGGTGACAGTTGGAAAGGCTGGTGTATCTGAGGCAGTGGGGGGTGGGGGGAGGGGGAGAGCTGGTGAATGGGTATGAAGAGTGAGGAGAGAGCAAGTTAGCTCTTGGCCAGCAGAGATGCATGCCAGACCCCCACCTGGTGAGGGGAGACTGCACAGCTCCAGGCGGCCTCACTGGGCCAGTGCCCCTGACTTCAAACTTCAAATCATCCCAACCACTGTGCTGGCTCCTGGGTACCCATTCTGTGCTCAGTTACAGCTTCGAACAGGCTTGAAGGGATGGTGATAGGGCATTGCTCTTGTAAAAGTTTATGAAGGTGTTTGGAGGAGAAATGGGGGGAAACCCAAGTTCCCCGGGACTGTGTGAGGCCCCAGGAGCCGGCCCTACCCTCCAACCTGATCAATACTCCTAGGGCTTTCGAATCGGGCCATCAAACTAGGAAAAGCCAAAGATGGTGAGCAGCCATCTGCAGAAGGGACCTGGAACTGGGCTATGGCTGGGGGGCTGAGGGACATGAGTAGTCAGACTGGCATGTGCCTGAGACAAGGAAAGCTTTATTAATTTCTTCACTCTTGGAAGACAGCTGCCTCAATGCCCTATTGGGAGTTAATGCTTCTCAGAGTAAATCCGCAATTTGCATTTGGGTTTGCTCAGGCTGTGGAGTCACATTACCGCTGGGTACCGGGAACAAGGGGTGTGCTATTTCGAGACCTGCAGGACTGAGGATCCCACGTCTGAGATGCTCTGGAGGGCCTGCCACGTGGTAGCTCTGTGCTAACCCCCCACTCCTTACTCCACCATGCTCCCTGAGGTGTGCACATGAAATGTCTCTCTTTTTGTGCCCAAGTTCAGGCCCTCCTGCCCCACCTTGACCACAGTAACCTGGTCAACAAGTACTGAGATCCACTCTGTGCCAGTACCTGCTTGCTGGGCTGTGGGCACACAAAGTGCAATAATTTGCTGACCATGTCCTGGAGATACTGTAATTCTAGATAAGCACCCCTCCCCTCCCAACACACACATACACACCCACCCCAGTATGTGAGTTTGGAGAGGGAGTGCTGAGAAGACTGGTACTATTTCCTTGATCCTGGAGAGGATTCGGCTCCTGAAAAACCCCTTACAAAGCCGAGTTCCTCTCATGCTCCTTTTCTAAGGTCCAGGCGGAACATGCAGGAGGAGGCAAGGACTCCTTCGGGCTCCCAGGAACGCAGCTCATGCTCCCGCCCCGCCGCCGCAGTTCGGTCCTCCTAGAGCAGGTGGCGCTGTGCGACGACCGGAGCCTAGCGGGCAAGCCTCCTCTTCCTGCGCGCCGGCCGGCACCACCGGCTGCGCACGGGAAACCGGAAGCGGGGGCCGGCAGGGGCGGGGCGGCCTAGGGGCTGGCAGGTCAGGCCGGGCTCTTTGAAGGGGGGTGTGTCCCGTCGG
This sequence comes from Rhinolophus sinicus, assembly GCF_057876585.1. Lineage (NCBI taxonomy): Eukaryota > Metazoa > Chordata > Mammalia > Chiroptera > Rhinolophidae > Rhinolophus > Rhinolophus sinicus. The sequence goes on from NC_142503.1 coordinate 102,704,836, forward strand.
GAGTCATGCTCGGCAGGTCTGGGTACCGGCCGCTGCCCTTGGGGGACTTTGACCGTTTCCAGCAGTCGAGCTTAGGCTTCCTGGGCTCGCAGAAAGGCTGCTTGTTCCCGGAGCCAGGCGGCGTGCAGACGGAAGCTGGTGAGTGGCCGCCCAGCACTGCGGAGCCCGGGGGGACCGGCCGGCACCCCCAGGCCCGAACTCTCTGCCCCAGAAGTCGGCTGGTCCTGCGCTCGCACTCTAAGAGGAGGGACCGAGGGGGCCGCGGTGCGGAGAGGGGCCGGGACTGGGCGCTGGATGCCAGCGCTGAGCGGCCCTTTCTAGGGCCGTGGGGCTCCAACTGCAGAGCTCTTATCGTCTAGCAAGGCTCGTCCCACCTCGTTCCTCCTCCGCTCATCAGCTCTGCTTGCTGGCCTGTGGGCACACAAAGGAGAATAATTTGCTGACCGCGCCCTGGAGAAACCGTAATTCTAGATAATCACGCCTCCCCTACCAGCACCCGCGTACACACCTACCCCAGTTCGTGAGTTTGGAGAGGGAGTGCTGAGAAGGCTGATGTCATTTCCTTGATTCTGGAAAGGATTCAGCGCCTGAAAAAACCCCTACCACGCCAATTTCCCCTCATGCACCTTTTCTAAGGCTCAGCGAAACATGCAGGAGGCAAGGACTCCTGCGGGATCCCCAGGAACGCAGACAACCCTCCCTCTCCGCAGAGGAGGAAACCTGGGCAGAGGTTTCAAGTTGTCGTTTTGACTAGAAAGAAACCAAGGTCTAGCCATAGAAGGTCACCAGCACACCAAGGGCACTTGGCTGCAGAGAAACGGCAGAATCTTCACCCCCAGGGCACCTCTAGACTAGACACCCTGAGCTTGAACATCTCCCTGGTTCCTGGTGGACATGCACTGGCCAAAAAGGCCCCTAATGGCCTGTGGGTCTGCTCTGGCCCTGTCTTGCTTCAAAGACTGAGTTCCACATCCCAGATCCCACATTCCTCAGCCTCACACCAAACCATAGAGGATTTGGTCCCTCCCGGGCCCTCCTGTAATGACAGCTGCCCCATCCAAGGGTTCCTTTCCTGCAGGGGACACGCGGATCAAGGCCAGGCAGGAAAGGAGACAGCTTCCTGGGGTTCGGAGAGCCCTGAGGATGTGCGGTTCCTGGGAAGATGGAGCAGAGGCTCCAGTCTGCTTCCTGTGCAGGGTTGGGAGGAAAGCAGAGCAGATAACCTCATCCCAGATTCTGAGGCTGTCTCAGCTTCACTCATCCTGGGCTCCTGGCTCTTCAGGGGCCAACACCCTGGGCTCAAATGAGCCTCCTCTTTCTAGTTTGCTCCTCCCCCATCTCCCACCTGAAGCTCTTTAAGTGAAGCATTCATTTGATGGTCCTTACGGCATTAAAATGGGGTGAAGAATTGTGAGCTAAGAAAGAACATCTTAGCCCTCACCTATGGCTCCTACTGGTGAGTCATTAATGCTTTATCCCTGTAGGCTAAGGCATTATCTGCAAAAGGACTCCTTGAAAGCACACTTCTGGGACTGGTGGTAGAAGAGGGATGAGTTATGGCAACAGGAATCAGTTCAACTCCGCTGGTGCTTACAGGTGCCCGGATGCGTCTGACGTTGTGCCATGTATGGGAAGGCAGTATAAACCAGACAAGAAGACTGACTGATGTTCTGTCCAGTGAGGAGAGCATTACGTGGTTTGGCTTCTCAGATCCAGTGGCTGTTGCCCAGAAGAGAATAGCCTTGTGAGGGTGGGACTTGCCCAAAGCTATGGGAGTATTAGGCAAGGAGGCAGATTGAGAGCCCTGAGAAAGAAGGAGCTGCTGAAGTGGGAGGTGGTCGAAAGGTACATTTGACTGCGTTTACTCTGCCTGCAGTTGGCATCCCTTGCCTGCCTCTGTTCTCTTTCCCTAGATGCACCTCAGACCTGGCCTTCCTGCATCTGCCACAGTTTCATCAGTTTCCTGGGCTTCTTGCTGCTGCTGATCACCTTCCCCATTTCCGGCTGGTTTGCCCTGAAGGTAGGGATGATTGGGTTGGGTCTCACTGAGAGCTTTGGCACTGATGGCTGATGGGCACATTCTCTGTGTTCTGCCCCCGTCCCTGAAATATTGTATTATTGCACTTCTACAAAATGGACTGGGCAAGGATTGTTCATTCCCATCTTTCAGATGAGGAAACTGAGGCTCAGACTTGTCCAACATTGTACTGGGAGCCAAACTCCCAAGTCCTGGTGTCTGGTGCACACAGATGTCTTTGCCCAATCTTCCTCCCTTTGGGTTATGCTAAATTAGAAATGAAAAACACTCAAATTGGCCCAGCAGGTACTGAGTGATAGGAATTCAGGCCTGGTTTCCACAGCGAGTGGTACAGAGAGGAAAAAGGATGAACTATGGTTGAGGATCATAGCTGCAAACTGCAGTGAAGGTGGAAGCCCAGGCAAGTCTTGCCCTCTGTGCGGCCCTAGACCAAAGTCAGCTTGTCTAGACGGCCTTTGAGTTTGGTGTGGTCTGGAAGGGAGTTCTTAGAAGGTCCTAAATCCTAGTCCTAAAACTTTCACTGAAATGAATACTGTGTGACCTTGGGTAAGTCACTTTGCCTCTCTGAGTTTCATTGCTCAATCGGGACATATTTGCTTCTTTGAGGACTCTAGGGACCTGAAATTGGTAGAGCCCTTTGCTTGGGGTTGCTGGTAGAGCAGCCAGCCTTTGCTCCTAACTACTCCAAGGCAGACATTTCCTGGTTTGAGTCATGTCAAGCTTCAGACCACAGAAGTGCAGCGTTCCTCTGGGGACCAAGTCAGTACTGGTGGTAGTCGAGAGCCTGGCTTCTGGAGTCATTCAGAAATACATTCAGACCTTACCTGTTTCACTTAGGGGCTGTGTGATTTTTGAGCAAGTCACCTAACCCTTCAGAGCCTTGGTTTTCTCATTTAAAAACAGCTAAGGATACCTGACACCGCCCAGGGTGAGGGGAGACAGGTGCGGGAGGGCCCTGGGCAGCGTCCTGGCCATCCTGGGCTCACTCTCAACCCTTCCCTTGCCGTTGCGGACAGATAGTGCCCACCTATGAGCGGATGATCGTGTTTCGACTGGGCCGGATCCGCACCCCTCAGGGGCCTGGCGTGGTTCTGCTCCTGCCCTGCATCGACTCCTTTCAGAGGGTGGATCTGAGGACACGCGCCTTTAATGTCCCTCCCTGCAAGGTGAGGGGCGTCTCAGCTCCCCTGGACAGAGGAAGTGGGGCTTGTGCAGAGGGTATTCTGTATGCCTGGCCTGTGAGTAGCCATCAGAGGCAGGGAGAGGGCTTGGGAGGAGACCAGAAAATCAAGGGTAAAGGCTGGGAGGATGTCCCTGTTCCATATACTTAACCCCATGCACTTGGGGACACCATTTTGTCTGTGAGGCACTAGCTGCCAGGCAGGTGGATCCAGCTGGGTGGGTTCAGTGGGCCCGACCTCCCTGCAGCCCCTTGAGTGTCTCCTCTTTCGTGGCCTCCCCCAACAGCTGGCCTCTAAGGATGGGGCTGTGCTGTCCGTGGGAGCCGATGTCCAGTTCCGCATCTGGGACCCAGTGCTGTCCGTGATGACCGTGAAGGACCTGAACGCAGCCACGCGCATGACGGCCCAGAATGCCCTGACCAAGGCCCTGCTCAGGAGGCCTCTGCGGGACATCCAGATGGAGAAGCTGAAGATCAGCGAGCAGCTCCTGGTAGGCAGCTCCCGAGGGAGAGCTGCGCCTGGGCCCAGCCTGGCTCCGTGCACTTTGAGCACATACCAGCTCACTCAGCCTCAGTTTACCATACGCCCCTAGAATGTGGCACCTTGAAAGAGCCAGGGTCTGGGTGGGACTGTGAGTTGAGGAAGAGAAGATGGGCACAGACCATAGTGACCTGGAGAGCAAGGCCAAAGGCACTCGGATGGGGCAGGGCCTGACAGGAATGGCTGCCCTTTGCTGCTCTGTGCACGTTGCCATGACAGCACTGGGCCTCAGGGGCCCGCCCCGCCTGGCCACCTTCCAGGGAGCTCTGTGCTCCACGGTGCAGCGTGTGCATTTTTGTGGTTTTGTGTTCCTTGTTCTGACAGACCAAAGGGATACAAGGACATTTGGACCTTTTCCCTGCCTCTTCTCCATGTGTGAGCAATTCTCTACACTGGAATTCACCTCAAATCCTTCTGTGACAAGATGGGGTAGAAATGGATACACAAGTGGCAGTGTGTCCCCTGCTGCCATGTCCTGACAGGGGAACCCGGGTGAAGTTTTCCCCATTCCCCTCAGCTCTGCTTTCCCCAGAGAGCTGTGGTTAGAGGACAGGAGGGGGAGTGGGGTAATGCCAGTCCTGGAGGCCCCAGTCCCTTCAGGAAGTAAATCAACAAGCTGGGTGAAATTCCCAGGAAAATACTACTTGTGACAGTAGCAATAGCATTTTATAGTTTCCCAAGTCCTTTTGCCCACCCCAATGTATCTCAGCTTTATATTTTGCAGCAATCTTATACACCTCAATCTTATACACCTCAGATAACAAGTTGGCTAGCCATTTTTATTCATGGAACCATATTCCATTTTAATGTATCTTTAGGAAGGAAAACTGATGGCGGCCTGTTGCCCTTGGCTTTGAGCCGAGAGAGGTAGTTTGGGGGAAGTCAGTCCCACACCAGGATGTTACGGTCATTTAGGGCCCATTGCCCAGACTGAGTTGGCCCTTAGTGAGGTCGGGTCAGTGCCTGTGGTGAAAATGAAATCTCAGGAAAGCCAGCACAGCTGCCTTCAGCCCTGGTTCGGGCATACACCTCTCATTCTCACTCCTCTTTTTGCATGCGTTTCATCTGGAGGGATTGCATTCTCCCCACCTCTCACTGGCCAGGTCCTCCTTACCTGCTGCAGGCCGGCTCCGTCACCCCTCGCTGCCTTGGTCCAGCCTCCCACCCCCACCCACCACTCTGCTACCGGCCTTGCCTCCTAATCCTCAGAAGAAACTGTAGGACAAGAACCCCTTCAGCTTCCTCTAGCATCGTCCCTTCAGACTCACCAAACTCACCGCCATCTGTGCTGGGAGTCCTCCCCTGGCAGCAGCCACTCCCCTGTGAGGCTCCTCCCTGCTCCAGCTGTGCTCTGGGCCCAGAACCCGGCTCCCTCCCTGCTTTCATCCTCTTCTTCCTTTCTGCCTCTCTCCTTTTTCCTTCCTCCTCTCCTGTCTTTAGTCTAGGATCTCCCCAGGCTCCCGAGATAGACATCATGGTGACCTCCCTCTTGCTAACACAGAGGGCACTTCTCAGCCCCTCGCCTACTTCTCCTGGCAGCGGCCTGGGACTCTGGACCCATCCTTCTCTTACTCCTGATCAATTGAGGGGTCATCTGCTTCCCCCTCCTGCCATTACTCCACACCCCTGCTTTCCCCCTCCCTTCCTGTCACTCCTCTTACCGCTTGTTCTCCTGCCTTTCAGTTTCCCGGTTTCCATCAATGGCCTCATTTTATGTGTGACCTCCTGGGGAGAGCTCATCCTCCTGGGGCTTTATGCTGCCTCTGGACACTGATTATTTACACCACTCTGCCCCGCTCTCTCCTGCACTCTGTACCCATGTGTTCAACTGCCTATTGGATAGTTGGCTGTGCCATACACACCTCACGCTTAACGTATGGAGGAGGTTGTCATCCCTCCCCTCCCCACCCCCAAATCTCCGTCTCCCTCCCTGGGTCCTGCTAGGTGAACGCCCACGCTCATGATCATGCAGGAACCCCCCAGAGATCTGGCTTCTCCGCTGCTTCTCACACCCTCCCGGTCAGCGCACAGCAGGCTGCGAGCCGCCCAGGGCTTCTCTTTGGGGGCTTGTTGTAGCTTCATGCAGTTCCCAGAGCGTCGTGGCTTCACAGCCACGTCTCTGCCTGACACCAGACCCACAGTATTTCTGCCTGCAGTTTGAAGCAACGTCTGGCTTGGTCTCCTTGCCTCTACCCTCAGCCCCTCCAGTCCGGTGTCACATGGCAACCAAGAGAACCTTTCCAAGCAGCAAGTCTGCTCTGAAGCTCCCTAGTAAACTCCTCTCTGGGGCTCCGTGTGCTTCAGGAGCAAGCAGGAGCAGCCGCCTCTGACCCCTCCGCTGCCTCCAGTCTCCCAGCCCACACCCGAGTGTTTAGCTAAAGGGAACTGTGCTCACTTGCAGTTCCAGAACATTCCAGGTCCTCTCTGGGCTCATGCACATGGTGTCCCCTTTGTCTGGAAGGTCCTCCTGCTGCTGCCCCTTCACCTGACATCACCCCCCCATGGCCCCGTGCCCTCTCTGGCCCCCTGGCTGCTCAGCGCCAGCAGCCCACCGCAGGCTCGTCCTTGCCTCATGCCTGCGTGCCCAGGCAGGAGCTTCTCAAGGGCCAGTGCAGCTTCTCATGGCCGCCGTGTCCACGTGTGGCTGTACCAGCCTGCCCTGAGACGGTGTGTGAATGAATTCTGTTTCTCCTCACGCTGTCCTCCAGCTGGAGATCAATGACGTGACCAGAGCCTGGGGACTGGAGGTGGACCGCATGGAGCTGGCAGTGGAGGCCGTGCTGCAGCCGCCCCAGGACAGCCTGGCTGGGCCCAGCCTGGACGACTCCCTCCAACAACTGGCTCTCCACTTCCTTGGAGGAGGCATGTCTGCAGGGGCCGGAGGTGCCCTGCCCCCAGGGCCAGGTGAGGAGACTCCCAGAAAGGGTGGGGGCTCAGCAGGGCTCTCAGCTCGGTGCTTCACACAGGCGGAGCTTTGCTACTTGCTCTCTTAACCAAGCACCTTTGTGCAGTCCACACCCTGCCCATCTGTTCAGGACACCCTGATTCTACAGCTGACCAGAGCTCAGGCTGTGGGGAGAGTGCATGGAGCCTTCACAGCAGGAAGCAGCAGCATCCAGAAAAGAGTTTCACATTCAAGGCTAGAGTAGCTTAGAAATGGCGTTTGGGGTTAAGGTTGAAAACTCAAGGGTGGCTTCTTAGCAGAAGCGGAAGTTGAACTCAGACCTGACGGGCATGTAAGCGGGAACTGCCGCTAAGGTACGGAGCCATCCTCACCTTGGCAGCACATGATCTCTTGCTGCCTCCCTCCCCACCCCTGCAGACACCGTGGAGATAGTGGACGAAGTGGAGCTTCCTGTTGGTGCTGGACCTGGCTTCAAGCAGCCTGTGGCCGAGGGGCTGCTAACTGCTCTGCAGCCCTTCCTGTCGGAGGCCCTGGTCAGCCAAGTTGGGGCCTGCTACCAGTTCAATGTCATCGTGCCCGGTGGCACTCAGAACACCTACTTCCTGGATCTGACTACAGGTGCCACTGCCCTCCCTGCCCTCTCCTTCCCACTGCCCTCCCACCCCCTAGCCCTTTTTTAGATGCCCCTGCTCCTGCCAACATTTGAGGGTGAACCCATAGCAGTCGTGGCTCAGACACCATTTGCGGACAATGATTATCCAGGCCTTGGTCTCCCCGCCCTGTCCTCAGTAGCCGAGCTTCCTGTACCAAGAGCCCTGCACGTGCTGTAGGCCTACTATGTGCCAAGCTCTGTGCGGAGTACTTTTCGTGCATTATCTCACCTACTTCTCTCCACGAGGCTATGATTTAGGGATTATCATCCCCATTTCAGCAGTTTAGAAAGTGAGGCTCTGAGTGGTCACACAGCCAATAGGACTTAGACCCCGGATGTCAGAACCGGAAGGCCTAACCACTGCACTCCTCCTGAAGGGACATGCCAACCCCCTCTTCCCCACCGCACAGCTGCTCCCCTACTAATGCTGTTTTCTTTCTCCCCACAGGACAAGGGAGGGTGGGACACGGGGTGCCTGATGGCACCCCTGACGTGGTGGTGGAGATGACTGAGGCAGACCTGCGGGCCCTGTTATTCAGGGAGCTGCGACCCCTGGGGGCCTACATGAGTGGACGGCTGAAGGTGAAGGGCGACCTGGCAATGGCCATGAAGCTGGAGGCTGTTCTTAGCGCCCTGAAGTAGCAGCCTGGGCTGACCATCCATAGCCCAGCCCGATCCTGGCACTAAGCCAGGGGGGCTTCTTGGAGGAGGAGGCATTGGCTCTGCACTTTGGATTATTGAGGCCCTCAGGCCAAGCCAGGAGCCGATGAATGGAGGTGGGAGACACTGGAGGCTGGGAGAGGCCGAGTCAGGCTGCCCTGCTCCTCTGACCTACAGTGGTTCTCTGGAAAAGCCCAATCCCCTGCTGAGTACCCAGCCCTGAGCCGGGTACACAACATGATGACAGGAGAACCAGTCCTGCAGTGCTTGTCTGGCTACCTGACTGGACAGGCAGGACCTATAAAAGCAGCCTGACAGCAGCTGGGTTGGTCCCAGTGTGAGGGAGCAATGCAGGTGGCCTAGGCTCCCAGCTCCAGAGTGCGGGGATCAGAGAGGTTGGGGGAGAGAGATGGAAATGGCCACCAAGAAGAGGTCCGTGCAGCGAGGGGGATCTGGGCCCGCCTTACTGACTGTGGCCCAGCCCAGGCCAGTGGGGTGGGGACGGCAAAGAGTGGGGCCTGCTCCTGTCCTGTTCCCGAAGACCTCTTGACTTGTTCACCAGCTCCGTCTTGCATGCCTGATGGGCTGGGCAAGGGCCTAGGGCAGCATGAAGGCGAGCCCGGCCCTTCCTATGCTGCCACCAGAGGCTTGAAAACTCGAATAAATGTGCTGTTTACAGAGTATTGGACAGCAGTGGGGGCATGGGGGTAGGCGTTCCCCAGGCTGTGCCAGGTTCCCTGCGGCTGGCCAGGGACCAGGGCCCTAAAGGCTGATGCTCTTGAATCACCCTCAGCTCCCCTTCCTGCCGAAGTCCTCAAAGCCTCGGGGGCAGGAACGGACACTCTGTTCCTCTTTCTAGTGGGGAGGCAGTTTGCCAGGAAAGAGGGTTTGGGTGTGTCACAGCTGGTCGCGCACACATGACCCCATGTGGGGCAGGGTGCAGTCACCAGGTTCAGGAGAGGAGTCCGAGCTGCTCTCAGCTTTCCCTCCTGTTACATCGCAGGACACTCTCCACCAGCAGAAGGGAGGAAAATGAGGAGATGAGCAGGGAGGCCTGGGCTGGCTTTCTGTTCTGTGCCCCAGCCCACACCCAGGGATGCCAGAGGAGTGGTCTTTCACGTTTCCAGTCCTCAAAAAAAAAATAAAAGAAGCGGCGGCCAGATGGCTCAGCTGGTTAGAGTGTGAGCTCTCAACAATATGGTTGCCGGTTCAATTCCCACATGGGATGGTGGGCTGTGCCCCCTGCAACTAGATTGAAAACTGCGACTGGACTTGGAGCTGAGCTGCGCCCTCCACAACTAGATTGAAGAACGACTTGGAACTGATGGGCCCTAGAGAAACACACTGTTCCCCAATATTGCCCAATAAAATCTTTTTAGAGTAAAAATGAATCACACTTACTGAAGAGGCTTGGGAAACCCCACAGAAATCCGAGCCCTCCCATTGAGGACCGTCTCCAGCTTCCTTGGTAGCAGGCTCTGTCCACTGCCCTTTTGTTCCTGCCAGTGCCTTCTGCCTCCTCTTGTATATCCTCCCAGCACAGACCACACACTCACCGGGTTCAGCTCCCAGGCCCTTCCCCAGGGGTCCAAGGCCCCAGCCTGCTACCCCTCAGCTCATCTGGAGGCCTCCCATCCCCGCTGGCCACATTCCTGCCACCCTGACTGAGGCCGAGTGGGAATGGTCCTCTCCGCTCTCGCCTGTGCCCCTCTCCACTGAGGCTGTCATCGTGCCCATTCCCCACTGTCTGTCACTTCCTTGCACAGGCGACTGGCCTCCCACTGGAACCATGAGCTTCATGCACGATTGCCCTCAGTTCCCGCCATTGCTACTGCACACGGCACACCATGTGTTAATGGGGCGTCCAGGCGTCTTCCTTCTGAAACTCCAGATTTTCTCTGTGGGCGTGGGAGGATCAACATAACGTTTAGGGGAAACTGAAACTAGTAGATGTCTGTGGAGACCGGCTGCCAGTCAGTAATGCCCCATCCTCGGGCTGTTGGCCACTCCTTGGCGAGGCCACACCTCCAGGAAAGGGAGCTCAAGGGCTTAGGGGCCCCTGGGCTTCTGAGGACTGAGCAGGAGGAGGCCTGGGGTGGGAGGGGGAGGGTGTCGATCAGAGAAGGCTTTCTGAGGAGGTCATGCCTGAGATCTGCAGGTTCACTGGTGAGGGGAGAACAAAAGGGGGGAAACATGGGACGAAGGGAAAGCCCCTGTGAGGACAGAAGAGACAGCTGGGCACCTTGATTTGGGGAACTGGAACCTAAAGCATGAGGGGGATAAAAATAGTGTTACTGTGTGCCTACTATGCCCCTGCCCTGGACGAGACTGCCTCCACAGTACTTATGGTATGTTGATGTCCTAATATATAATGTATCATTTTGATGCTACTTTTTAAATAAGTATTTCAATTTTGAATAGCTAGTATGGTCGCATGGTTCAAAAATTGTTTTAAATTAAAAAGGCATACTATGAAAATTATCCCTCATACTCCTGACTCCATCCGCGTATTTCCCACATCGTCCTCCAAACAGGCATCTCCTGATAATAGTTTCTTGGTTATTCTTCCAGAAAAAAAAATTTTTTTTAACATGTGTATAAGAAAATCCAAATATATATCCTCTGGATTTTTATTACACAAGTTGCAACGTAGCAAACACAGTGTTGCTTTGTTCACTTAACATTACACCTTGAGAGTTTTTCTGTATTAGTTAGCACACGCAGATTTTCCCCATCTGGTTTTGTAGTCACATAGAATTCCTCGGATGGATGTGGATGTATCATAACTTATTTAACCTGTGTTGCATTGATGGACAGTTAGATTTTTTTTTTTTTGAGTTTTGCTATTTCACACAATGTTGCAATAATAACCTTTAACATATGCTATTTCAACTGTGGTTGAGTTTATCCGTAAAATAAAATCCTACGAGGGAGAGGTTGCCAGATCAAGCATTTGTAATTTAGTAAATATTGCCCAAATGCCCTCTTTGGGGTTATTCTAATTGACACTCCCATCATCAGTGATTAATAGTGTGCTTTTCCTCATAGCCATACCAACACAGTGTGTTATTACACTTTTGGATTTTTTTTGACAATCTCGTTGAGTGAAAAACTGCGTTTTACTGTAGTTTTTAAAAATTGTTCAACTGTTTATTATTTTTTAAGGTTTGCAGTTCCAGTCCCGGCAAAAGCACAGAGTTTTTGCTATCTTCCTCCAGCATTTCCTTTTTTTTTAGTATAATACACTAACATGCACCCATTTTAATGTAGTGCTTGATGTGTTTTGACAAATGTGAACATCCGTGTAACCACCAGCCACCACAATCAAGATATATTAATAGAATGTTTTCTTCAACACACCAAGTTCCCTCCTGTCCCTTCCCAGTCAGTCCTCATCGGCCCCCAGGTCCAGGCCACCACTGATCAACTCTGTAACTTTGGTTACATTTCACTTCTGTAGAATTACGTACAAATGAAACCATACAGTATGTATTTTTTTTTAAAAAAGATTTTATTGGGGGAAGGGAACAGGACTTTATTGGGGAACAGTGCATACTTCCAGGACTTTTTCCAAATCAAGTTGTTGTCCTTTCAGTTTTAGTTGTGGAGGGCACAGCTCAGTTCCAGGTCCAGTTGCCATTGCTAGTTGCAGGGGGCGCAGCCCATCATCCCTTGTGGGACTCGAGGAATTGAACCGGCAACCTTGTGGTTGAGAGCCCACTGGCCCATGTGGGAATCGAACCGGCAGCCTTAGGAGTTAGGAACACGGAGCTCTAACCGCCTGAGCCACTGGGCTGGCCCCCAGTATATACTCTTTTGTGTCTAGCTTCTTTCTCATCCTGTATTGTTTTTTGAGAGTCATCCATGTTATGATATGTATCTGTAGCTTTTATTTTCAGTAATATTCTGTGTTTTGTGTCAGGCTCAGCTTATCAATAACCAGTGATGTGGCTGGACCAGCCCTGGTGGTTCTTGTGATTACAAGACACCCTTCAGCAATAGCCATCAGGAAACTGAAAAAACAAGCTGTATGACTCACATGGCCTGGAAATTACACAGTACACCTGGGGCCATACACCGAGGTCAGAGTGGGTGGGAGCGAGAAAGTCAGCATGGGCCTGGGGTGCTGCTTTTATTGGGGTTGAGGGTGGGGGCCTAGGATTTCACAGGCTCACCCTTTCTTCTGCCTCTCCCCCGCCCACTCCGATTCAAACCGTTGTGTCTCAGTCTAGTTGTGTAGGGCACAGATCCCTGGCCCATGCTGGTATTATACGCCTTGCGCTCCCCGAGCTGAGGCAGTCGGTCGCCAGTCATCGGTCAGCTGCTCACAGTGGCTCACGGCAGCTTTCGCTGGCTGCTGGCGACTCACACTGGCCACCAGCCGCTCACTGCAGCACACAGTAGCCCACAGCAGCACTCAGCAGTCCACCACAGCTCACGCCAACGTCTGACTGTTCACCACAGCCCAGCTCCAGGGAGAGCTGTTGTTCACGATCTTAGCTGTAGAGGGTGCAACTCACTGGCCCATGTAGGAATCGAACCAGTGACCTCAGCATTGGGAGCACAGTGCTCCAACCACCTGAGCGACCAGACCGGCCCAGGCTCACTCTTTATTGGTGAATTTAACACACAAGAGTGGTATTTAAACAATGGACAAACAACAACAAAACCAAGTAGCCCAATGGCCAGTTATTGAAATTAAGGTCTCTAAAACAAAGGAGCCTCAGTGTGGGAAGTAGGCGGCCCTTTATCTAGTGGCTGGCAGTGTGTTTAATCAAGTTATTTGAAGTGGAAGCCTCTTTGAAATGGGTGGCTCTGCAATCAAATCTTAAGTCAAGCACTTGCTTTACAAAAATACAAACAAACCAACAAACAAAAAACAACTGTCAGGGCTCACACTACATATCCTGTTATATGAATAGATGCATGATGGATTTCCCATTCGTTGGACATTTGAGTGGTTTTCAGGTTTTGATTATCAAAGCACCTCTGGACATCTGTGTACAAGTCTTTATATGGACATATGGTTTCATTTGGGTAAATACTTAGGAGTAGAACTTCTGGGTCAGGAAACTGCCAAACCAATTCCACAGCAGTGGTGTCAACACTTGGTTTTGTCAGTCTTTTTAATTTTAGCCACTCTAGTGGGTGTGTCCGATGATGTTGAGCCTCTTTCTATGGGCTCATTGGGCATGTCTTCTTTTGTGAAGCGTCTATTCAAATATTTCTCCCATTATACCATCTTATTGGTATAACATTAGTATTAGCTGTAAGAGTTCTTAGTATAGACTCTGGATACAAGTCTTTTACCAGGTATGTGTCTTTGGGATGTTTTCTCCCACCTTGCCTTCCTAACTTCCTGATGCTTTAACTTGACAAGTAAGTTCTTAATTCTGATGAAGTTCAATCTATAATGTTTTAATGGTTAGAAGTTTTGTATCCTGTCTTGGAAGTCTTCACTCATCCCAAGGTCTAGAAGATTTTCTCTTATGTTTTCCTCTGAAAGTATTACTTTTAGTCTCTGATCCACTTTGAGTTACTTTTTGTCTATGGTATGAGAGAAAAGATTGAGGTTCTTTTTATCCCCCCCATGTGGATCTCCAATTATTCCAGCACTTTTTGTTGAAAAGGTATCTTTCCCCCATTGAATTATGTTGAAGCCTTTTAATTATCCTTTCTCTTATTTTGCGTTGAACATTTTGTAGCATGTTTAAGAGCCACTGTGTTTCCTTTTCTGTGAACTGTCATTTCATTGACTTTGTCCATTTTTCTAGTGTTAGTGGTTTCTTTTCTTTTTCTTTGTTTGTTTGTTTGTTTCTTTTTTTTTTTTTTACATCTGAGAGCTTTTCAAATGCACAGGAGGTGAGCTGATTTTGATGAATTGTAAAGCTCTTTTTTAAAAAATACCCAGTTTGTTGTTTGTATTTTGACTTTGGTGGTGATATTTTTCCATGAAATTTGAAAAATGTTTTTGAATTGATGAATATTTGATAGCTTTTGGATTTTGAGTCATAAGTAAAAATCCTTCATTCTGAGATCATAAATGAATTCCATGTACTCTTGTAATTTCATTTTTTACATATACATTTTTGAGCCATTTGGAATTTAAATGGCGGGGGGGGGGAGAGAGAGAGAGAGAGAGAGAGAGAGAGAGAGAGACAGAGAGAGAGACAGAGAGAAAGAGAGACAGAGAGACAGAGAGAGAGAGAGGGAGAGAGAGAGAGAGAGAGAGAGAGAGAGAGAGAGAGAGAGAGAGAGAAAGCGTGAAAGAGAAGGGAGTTTCTAGAGGAAAAGAAGGGAAAGGGATCTTGAGCCCTGATGGAGGCTTTAGCTGTGGACAAAAAGTGACACCCGCCCTGGAGAAAGAAGGGAGGCAGTGAGGACAGGGAAAATATGCACCCACTCTCACATCCAGCCTAGCACATGGGGTGAGGCAGGGTGTTATGTGACTCTGGGATGTTTATTAACTGTAACAAAGTAAAGGGAAAGAAGTGCTGGGGTTAAATCTTAGTCACTGGGTCACTCACACAGACCTCCCTAAGTTAGCCCCTCGATGGAGCCTCTAAACCCAAAACTATGAACTGAGAATGATGAGGAGGTGGGGCCTTGGGGAGATTTGTTTGTGTCAGAGGGGTGGAAGCTGGGAGGACATTTCTGGCTCTTTCTGGTGAATGACTGTTGATTACCATCCTAAGCTAAGAGGAGTCCAGGTCACTGGCTAGGACAGTGAGTCTTTAAGTGATGACTGCGGGCCAAAGCCCTCAATACTGGTGAGAAGCTGGGAGTGAGAGATGAGCCTGCGAGGCCAAGGTGGGGGTGGGGTGGGTAGTCCTGAGAACCTCAGGGTCGGGAAGGGAGTAAATGATTGATAACCCAGCTCATTTCACAGACGGGAAGGAGGCAGGATAGAGAGCCTAGGAAATTGACCACCCCCTCCAGGGTACAAGGTGAGGTGCCTCACTCGTTATACAACAAGTGACTGTATCCAGTACCTGCAGCTGTAGAAAAACAAGAACTAGTTTCATCTAGCTAGGCTAATACCCATGACGGGGAAAACCTGACCTTTAGCTAATTATAGTGTCATTATAATCTCATTTACACTGAGGTTACTACGACTCCCATCATGCACCTGACACCACGACCGTTCTGGAGGAGCCAAATAAGGAAGAAAAAGCGGGAAACGGAGGGTCCCACCCAGGGGAGGAGATGAATGGACTATGTAAATAACATCACTAATTCCCGTCCTAGGAAAGATAAAAACCCCTGATCGTGACTTCCTCGGGGTGACTCATTATCTGAGTTCGCCCACACTTACCTTTCAAGTGTGTACAGTGGTACCTCGGTTTCCAAAAGTCTCCGTTGACGAACATTTCGGTTTACGAATGCCGTAAATTTTACGGATCTATGGTATCATTAGATAGTAAAATTCAGGCTAAATTGCTGTTTTAGGGGTTGATTTTAAAGGTCTGGAACGGATTAATCCATTTTGCATTACTTTCTATGGGGAAACCGCACCTTGGTTTTCGAACATTTTAGAACTCGAACGGTCTTCCGAATGATTTACACTGGAAAACCGAGGTACCACTGTACTTTCATTTTCAATAAATCACTTTCACTTTCCTGCATCTGTCTCGCTCTCGAATTCTTTCTTGTGTGGAGACAGGAACCGGTCACCGCTGCTCCAGGTTGAGTCCTCTCTGGACAGCCCTGTGAGCTTCCGGCGGCAGGAAGACCGAGACCCATCAGGCCCAGAGACAACTTTCTAAGAGGGATTTGGGGAGGAGCTGGGCCAAGAAACTATGGCCACTACATCAGTGGGTACCATGGGGCAGTGGGATTGGCTTAGGATATTGTCGTGCGGGGGACCCTGCTCGCTGCGCCATTTGTCATGCGGGGAGGCCTGCAGGGTCTCTGCTCCCGCTCCCCATACAAGAACGCAGGATATGGTGAGGCCAAAAAGGAACACCCACGGAGCCATAGATGGGGGAGTCATACCACTATATTCTCTCTGGCGGCACTATACTCTCACTGGAGGCTGGATCCACACTGTCCGCAAACCGCCATCCACGTTTGCCAGCCCAGCCGCCATCTTCTTGCTAGCCCCCATTCTTCTCCCTTCCTCCTTCTCTCCTAGCGTAGCCACCGCAGTTATATTAGTGGCCAATGGCTCACTGGTTACAGCTGACGGCCAACTAGCCACAGCTGATGGCCATGCAATCACAGTTGGCCATTTACTACCTGAGCCAGGCACCTGTCTATGTGAGGCCGAGAGCCTGGAAACTACTCTCTGGGGCTCTGCCCCCACACTCCACCCCTACAGGCTCTCGCCTCACAATCTACGCGACAAGCGTCTTCCGCGAGGGGACCTGTGCGAGGAGCCTGGGGGTGAATGCAATATCCTGGACACAGCCAGGCTCTCTGGGTACAGCCAGGGTTTCTCAGGGCACCACCAGTGCTTCTGGGCACGGCCAGACTTCCTGGACTTCTTAGGGTACCACCTGTCTTCCCGGACACAGCCAGGGTTTCTCAGGGCACCACCAGTACTTCTGGGCACAGCCAGACTTCCTGGACTTCTTAGGGTACCACCTGTCTTCCCGGACACAGCCAGGGTTTCTCAGGGCACCACCAGTACTCCTGGGCACAGCCAGACTTCCTGGACTTCTTAGGGTACCACCTGTCTTCCCGGACACAGCCAGGGTTTCTCAGGGCACCACCAGTACTCCTGGGCACAGCCAGACTTCCTGGACTTCTTAGGGTACCACTAGTTTCCCCGGGCACAGCTAGGATTTCTCAGGGCACTGCCACTTTCTCTGGGAACAGCCACACTTCCTGGACACAGCCAGGGCTTTCAGGGCACTGCCACTCTCTGTGGGCACAGCCACACTTCCTGGACACAGCCAGGGCTCTCAGGGCACTGCCACTCTCTGTGGGCACAGCCACACTTCCTGGACACAGCCAGGGCTCTCAGGGCACTGCCACTCTCTCTGGGAACAGCCCGACTTCCTGGGCACAGCCAGGGTACCTTCAGGGCTCAGCCAGACTTCCTGGACTCAGCCAGGGCTCTCAGGGCACTGCCACTCTCTCTGGGAACAGCCCGACTTCCTGGGCACAGCCAGGGTATCTTCAGGGCTCAGCCAAACTTCCTGGACACAGCCAGGGCTCTCAGGGCACTGCCACTCTCTCTGGGAACAGCCCGACTTCCTGGGCACAGCCAGGGTATCTTCAGGGCTCAGCCAGACTTCCTGGACTCAGCCAGGGCTCTCAGGGCACTGCCACTTTCTCTGGGAACAGCCACACTTCCTGGACACAGCCAGGGCTTTCAGGGCACTGCCACTCTCTGTGGGCACAGCCACACTTCCTGGACACAGCCAGGGCTCTCAGGGCACTGCCACTCTCTCTGGGAACAGCTCGACTTCCTGGGCACAGCCAGGGTATCTTCAGGGCTCAGCCAGACTTCCTGGACTCAGCCAGGGCTCTCAGGGCACGGCCACTCTCTCTGTGCCTCTCAGGGTACCCTGCTGGAACAACAGCGACTCACAATCAAGGTGCTTACATATTCTCAATGGCGGCCAGTCAAGAGACAAAAGCAAATATCCCCCAGTTCCACTAACAACAGTTCCCAAACAAACAGTCAAGCGGTCCATTAAATTAGGGATGGAAGGCAATTTCCCCATAGTCCATAGTCATTCACCAGGGCTGTCCTGGGGGTGAGGGACGACCTTGACCTCACCCTCATCTCCCATGGAGGACTCAGCAAGCGTTACCTCCTGGGACTATAAGTCCTGCATCCGGGCTGCCCGAGCAGGAACTTCCCCGGCCCACAGGGCTGCAACGACCTTCGCTTTCTCCGGCCTGTGCTGGTTGGGGAACCGTCCACATCTTTCCACCTCTCCACGGGGCTCCATCTCTGCAGCGGCTGCATAGCTTTTCCTGTGCTGGTGGGAGAACCGTCCACATCCTCCCACCCCTCCACGGGGGTCCAGCTCTCTGGCAGCTGCTCCTCCTGGTCTTCCTCAGACTGGGTGTTCACATGCACAAACTGCTCCACTGTCCTTCGGGGAGCTTTGGCCGGCACCATACCCTGCTCGCTGCGCCATTTGTCGTGCGGGGGACCCTGCTCGCTGCGCCATTTGTCATGCGGGGAGGCCTGCAGGGTCTCTGCTCCCGCTCCCCATACAAGAACGCAGGGTATGGTGAGGCCAAAAAGGAACACCCACGGAGCCATAGGTAGGGGAGTCATACCACTATATTCTCTCTGGCGGCACTATACTCTCACTGGAGGCTGGATCTACACTGTCCGCAAACCGCCATCCACTCTTGCCAGCCTAGCCGCCATCTTCTTGCTAGCCCCCATTCTTCTCCCTTCCTCCTTCTCTCCTAGCGTAGCCACCGCAGTTATATTAGTGGCCAATGGCTCACTGGTTACAGCTGACGGCCAACTAGCCACAGCTGATGGCCATGCAATCACAGTTGGCCATTTACTACCTGAGCCAGGCACCTGTCTATGTGAGGCCGAGAGCCTGGAAACTACTCTCTGGGGCTCCGCCCCCACAGATATCCTGGGGCTTCGTGTTGCTCTGCCAAGCCTGACTCCACGGTATGGGGGTGGGGCAAGGGGGACACAGTCCCAACCCCCACTGCTCCAGATTCTCTACTACTCAGCCAGTGGGAGGAAAGGCGACAAGGGGAGAAGGGACTGGGAGGAGGCTGAGGATGAAAGACTGCTGCTCACCACAGTCCTCTGTGGGGAGCTAACGCCCCTGGACTGGAATCCAGCTTGCTTTCATTGACTTTCCAGAGCCTGCCTGGCACAGCGTCTGCCATGGAATAGACACCAGTGACTGGTAAATAAAACTCGTTGAATAAGATAGAGTATTAGATTTGTTGAGTAAGATGGAGATAGAGACAGAGGGGGAGAGAGACGGAGGCAGGAAGAGGGAGAGGGGGCGGGAGACAGGTAGGGGGAGGGGAAGAGAGAGAGAGAAGGCGAAAGAGAAAGATGGGGATAGGGAGATAGAGAGAAAAATAGAGACAGGGAGGGGGAGACTGCAAAGTGAACAAGGAGAGGGAAAACAATAGGGAGACAGGGAGTAGGAGGCCAGCCGCTGTGTCTGCCACAGCGATGAAAATAGAGCCATGCGGGTCGCCCTGGAGGGGCCAAAGTCACTCTGAGGAGGAGAAGATGCCTGGGGAAGGCACCCAGGGACCTCCAGGGGCACCGTGGCTTCCCGGTCTGAGTGTTGTCTCCCTGAAGGGACCGTGCAGAAGTTCACTTATGAACTTGTGGCATCATCTAGTGGCGATTTGGGGGATAGCTGGTTTCTCACTCCAGACGTAGCTTTCTTTCATGGATGAGAAAGATCTCAGGGACCCCTGGAGAGAAAGGGGCGAGAGGAAAGGAGCCTGAGACTCAGGCTGGGAAATGGGACGTTGCCTGATCGGTCCCATGTTCATTCACATATACACACATCCCTGTGCCCAGGCCAGGCTGAGCTTGGTGGTGATGGGGGCAGGGAGAGCAGCAGGATGTGTGGAAGGTTTGGCCAGGAGAAATTAGGGAAGCTTGACTAGTGTGACTCAGAAACGGCAGATCAGGGAGTTAAATCCGTAGGACGGGGCTAATTATATCAAAGGCCATTTCAAGACTTCCTTAGGCTGTGTTGTTATTACTCTTGGAGTTCCCTCCCCAAACCAATTATTTAAATGGACAGAATTGCTACACTAAACAGAACATATGACTGTAAAATAATACAAGTGATTTTTGTAAGTTTGCCTGGGAAATTATTTGGCTAAGAGTAATTCATTTACAGTATAATTATCCGCACATTCTCAGAACTTCTTTGGCATTTATTTGCATTCTTAAAGTACTCGCAGAGTTTTAAAAAAATCCAACCTAAAAATTATTTCCAAATGTTGGCACAGAATCAATGACATAAATTAACAATGATGACATTTTGCAGATATGTGGTTAAACATGAATTAATTTGGGTTATTCTGAAGTTTTGGCATTTTAGAACCAGTTTTCTCAGGTTTCAAACATTTATGTAGGTCCTTGAGAAGCTCTAGGACTCGGCACTGTGTCCCTTGGGACTCCTTACCTGTAAAGTGGCTCTGATAATGCTTACCCTATAGGAGAGCTATAAAGAATAAAAATGGGATAATGGATGAAAGCACTTAGCACAGTAGCCAGTAAACTCCAGGCACCCAATAAAAAGTACTCAATGTTATTAGGTCTATCTGCACACACACACACACACACACACACTCACATATTCACTCATTCATTTAAAAAATCTCTCCTGGGCACTCACTGTGTGCCAGACAAGGCGATGTTTTAGGTGCTGGGATAGTAGTGAACAAATCAACCCAGACTCTTATCCTTGTGGAATTTATAAGCTAGTGGGGAATAAGCATTGAAAAGAAGGGGAAACTTAAAGAATAAGCATTGAAAAGAAGAAAGTCGTGCAGTGGGGTGGCTGGATGGCTCAGTTGGTTAGAGCGCGAGCTCTCAACAAGGCTGCTGGTTCAATTCCCACATGGGATGGTGGGCTGCGCCCCCTGCAACTAAAGACTGAAAACGGCGACTGCACTTGGAGCTGAGCTGCGCCCTCCACAACTAGATCGAAGGACAATGACTTGGAGCTGATGGGCCCTGGAGAAACACACTGTTCCCCAATTTAAAAAAAACAAAAAAGGAAGTCATACAGTAAGTCATGCAGTGTGTTCAAAGGCCATCAGTACCTTGGGAGAGGGCCTGGAATGTTCTAGAACAGCAAAGAGGCTGAAGTGGAGCGCGGGGGAGAGTGGGAGGAGATGAGGCTAGAGCTGAAGATGGGGCCAGTTCATGTAGGGCTTGTGGACCAGTGTAGAGGTCTCTGTGTGAGTGGACACTGCTGGAGGGGGCCCAGAGCAATGTGAGAGACTGAAGATACAAATAGGTGATGGCCAGACCACGTATACAAATAGAACTCTGACCTGCAACTTGGGGCAACCTGCCCAGGAAGCCAACCTTTCATACAATAACCCAGCCTGCTGGAAGTCAGACTTGCAGGAAGCCAGACTGTTATCTCTGGTGATAATCCAGGAAACTAAACAATAACTTCTGTAACAATCAGCCCCAAATGGTCAGGACCTGATTCATAACTGACAGTTTCCCTAATTTTTGTCCCTGTTTCCAACTTAGGACCAGCCAGAGAAAACCAAATAAGCACCATAACCAATCAACCAATGACAGCTGCCCCAGGCCACCAGCTTCCCTTTTTTCCACTATAAAGCTTTCCCACTCCTCTGCCTCCTCTGAGTCTCTGCCAACACAAAGCGACAGGGCTGCCTCCCGTGTTAGAGTCAGCTCTGAATAAATAGCCTTTGCTTTTCTCATTTGGCTGGTCTTTATTTATATCCACAAATGACAGGAAATGCCTAAAAGCTGCTCTGTTGAGAAAAGACTGCATAAAAGCATGGAAGCCCATTAAGAGGCTGTTGCAATAATCCAGGCAAGAGATGAGAGTATCCTGGACCAGGCTGGTAGCAGGACAGGTGATTAGAAGGAGCTGGACTCTAGTTGTATATATTTTAATTTCTTTATTTTGAAATTATAGATTGACTCAGTTGCAAAGAAATGCCCAGAGAAGTCCCATGAACCTCTCCTCCAGCCATGTCCCTTCAACATCTCATGTAAGCACAGCACAGTATCGAAACTGACATTAGCACACTCCACACTGATTTCACCGGCTATTATGTGGCACTCATGTGCGCGTGTGTGTGTAGCTCTGTACCATTCTGTCACATGTGGAGCCTGCGGTCCCCACCACAGCAGTCAGGATGTTGCTGTGTGACAACACCATGATGTGCTGTCACCCCTTTATAGCCACACCCCTCCCCTCCCATTCTTGACCCTTGACAACCACTAATCTGTAGACGGTCTCCATAAATGGAATCATGCAGGATGGATCCTTTTGAGGCTGGCTTTTTCACTCAGCATCATTCCTTAGAGAGTCATCCAAGCTGCTGCTCGTATCAATGGTTAATTCCTGTTCATTGCCAAGTAGTATTCTACAGTATGGATGTACCGTGGGTCATTTAACCATTCACCCTTGGAAGGACCTCTGGGTAGTTTCCAGGCTTGGGCTCTTACAAATATAGCTGCTGTGAACATTTGTGTACAGGTTCCTCCATGAAAAGAAGTCTTCATTTCTCTGGGATAAATGCAATTGCTGGTCCCTTGGTAAGTCCATTTTTTTGTTGTTGTTTTGAAAGGAGCTGGTTATATTTTGAAGATATGGCCAACATCACCTGGTAGACCGGATGTGGGTTTGAGAGGAAAGAGAGGAGTCAGGGATGGCTTGAAATGAGCTAATACACTTGGAACAGTGCTGGAACAGAAGAGGGGCTCAGTGCATGTCAGCTACACAAGTGCCAGCAAACAACCCGCAGTTTGGGGCAATGAGAAAACCCACGAGACACTGTAAGCCACGGACAGACATGGCCTTGTAAGGCAGCAGGAGTTACTCAGTGTACAGAAACCCCTTTCATTATTCGAGTGTATTTAAAGTGAAAGAGAGCAGTTCTGCTTCTTCTGAGGATGTAGAAGGCCACAAGAGAATGTCTCTCCCTTTTAACAACAAGAAAACTTCAGATAATCTACAAAACTATAATTTTTTGAACTGATCAGAGAGCCGAGGTTGTTATAGACAGTTAAGACGCTCACAGAGTGACAAATCTTTCTGAGGAAAGATGGGACAAAATGTTTTGCCTTGAGAGAGCACGTGGGGGGTGGGAGGGAGTTTGCCACTCCCCCACCATTTCCCAAGAGGTAGGTTGGGGGAGAGCGGGGGGAGCAGGAAAGGGGGAGAGGCCCCCCCATACACACACACTTGGAGGCACAGATATACAAGAGGTGACTGGCTGCTGCTGGAGTCAGGCACACAACCTCACCTGCTTCTGGAGGAGGTTCTTTCAAATAAAGCCATTTGGGTGGTGGTTGGGGAGCAGGAGAAGACTCTTTGGTCCAAGGGCTGTAGGAGGACAGATAGAAAGACCTACTACTTCTGGGGGAAGGATAAAAGTCAACGCTGGCACTAGCCCTGTGGGAGGGGCAGGAAACGCTCTCCTGCCCAAGTCCCACCAGAGATACAAGGCCAGGGTCAGGAACACTGCCAAGGAGCCCTCTCTGAGTCCCAGGTGCACAGGCTCTCCAAGGCTGGGCCAGGAGAACAGAGAAACAGTCACAGCAGGAAACCAACCACTAGGGGGAGAGCAAGAGCACGCACAGGGAACCCTGCGTGGAGGCGTGCAAGGGACCTCTGAAAGCTGACGTGAAACAGCAGAAAGGAGAAAAACCCTCTGGAACCCCAGGCTGTCCACGAGAAACCTAAACATAAAGATCTAGGTAGATTAAAAGTAAACGAATGACAAAAAGACATGCCATTCCAACATTCATCCAAAGAAAGCTCAGTGTCTATATTAAAACGCGGCAAAGTAGACTTCGGGATGGCATATTTCCAGGAATAAAGAGGGCAATACATAACGATAAAGAGGTGAAGTTCATCAAGAAGAAAAACAACCTTAATGTGTATGCACTGGAGAACAGACCCTCGGGATACATACCATTACAAGAGAGAGAACTGAAAGGAGACATAGACAAATCCACTTCTCTCTCAACACTTGATAGAATGCGAGTAGACAGAGTATCAGCCTGGATATGGAGTTAACCAATTTAAGTCGATTGACATTTATAGGACACCACTCAACTACAGCAGAACACACATTCCTTTCAAGGCATATGGCACTGCATTAAGATAGACCATATTCTGAGCCACAAAATAAATCTCAACAAATTAAAAATAATTAAAATCATGCAAGTATGTCTTTTCATCACAGTAAAATTAAACTATAAATCAACAACTGAAAGACATCTGGAGAATCCCCAAATATTTGGAAATGAAATAACACACTTTTAAATAAGTCATGATTGAAAGAAGAAACCATGAGCATAATTAGAAATATTTTAATTAAATGAAATGAAAACACAACATATCAAAATCTGTGAGACAATTTAAAGCTGAAGGGAAATTATAGCATTACAGGTTTATGTTAGGAAATATAGGAGAATATCTTTGTGACCTAGTTTAGGTAGAGAGTTCTGAGATAGGACAAACTGTACAATCCATACAAGAGAAAACATAATTATATTGGCTTTCACCAAAATTATGAATGTCTGCTCTTCCAAAGGTACTATTAAGAAAATAAAAATATAAGCCACAGATTGGGAGAAAATACTTGCAAAACACATAACCGATAAAGGACTTGAATCCAGAATAGATATACAACTCTTCCGATTCAATAATAAGACAGATAAGCCCTTTAAAAATGGCAAAGGATTTAAACAGAAACTTCATCAAAGATGAGATGGGGTGGGTAAGATGTACATGGACAGATGGCTCACATTGTCAGTGACCAGGGAAATGAAACTAATGACAACCACAACGAAACACCACTACATACCTACTAGAACGGCTTGAAAACACCAACCGGAAGTGCTGACAATGCCACTTGGAGCAATAGCCACTTGGAAAATAGTTCGGCAGTTTCTTTCTTTCTTTCTTTCTTTCTTTCTTTCTTTCTTTCTTTCTTTCTTTCTTTTTTTTTTTTTTAAAGATTTTATTGGGGAAGGGGAACAGGACTTTATTGGGGAACAGTGTGTACTTCCAGGACTTCTTTTTTCCAAGTTATGTTGTTGTCCTTTCAGTCTTAGTTGTGGAGGGCGCAGCTCAGCTCCAGGTCCAGTTGCCGTTGCTAGTTGCAGGGGGCACAGCCCACCATCCCTTGCGGGAGTCGAACTGGCAACCTTGTGGTTGAGAGGAAGTGCTCCAACCAACTGAGCCATCCGGGAGCTAAGTGGCAGCTCAACTCAAGGTGCTGTGTTCAATCTTAGTTGCAGGGGGCGCTGTCCACCATCCCTTGCGGGACTTGAGGAATTGAACTGCCAACCTTGTGGTTGAGAACCCACTGGCCCATGTGGGAATCGAACCGGCAGCCTTAGGCGTTAGGAGCATGGAGCTCTAACCGCCTGAGCCACCGGGCCGGCCCTCGGCAGTTTCTTGTACAGTTAAACGTACCCTCATATGACTCAGTAACCTCCTCCCTAGGTGTATACCCAAGGAAAATGAAAACGTATGTCCGTTCAAAGACCCGTAGGTGGATATTTATAGCAGTCTTTTCCATAATGGCTCCAACATGGAAACAACCCAAATATTTATTCATATATGTAAAAATAAATGAAGGTCCACACAATGGAATAGTACATAGCAAAAACAAGGAACAAGCTATTGCTGCACATACACAGGATACACATGGAGACAGACTCAAAAGGCCACATATGATATCATCCCATTTACATGAGATTCTGGAAAAGGCAAAACTAGGGACAGAAAGCAGATTAGGGGCTGGGGGTGAGAATAGAAAAATGACTACAACGAGGCAGGAGAGAACTTTTAAGGGTGATGAAAATATTTGCATCTTGATTGTGTTCTACAACTGCACATAATTGTCAAAACTCATCAAACTGTAGACCCCAAATGGGTGAATCTCACTATGCAAATTATTCCTTAAAATACTTTAATTATATTTAGAAAGCGAAAAAACAAGAGGTGTGAGTCAGAAATGAGATGGCCTTTGATGTCACATATGGTGGAGAGAGAAGCCTGCACCCTCTGGTGGTCGCCAGGGGCAGTAACCGTCTGTTTCCTGGCTGAGAAGCTCCCAGGCTGCTGGGACCCCCGACCCAGGCCAAGGGCCTCCTCTCTTGGCTGGCATGGGTGCACTGCCAGCTGGACCACGTCCGTGGGCCCAGGTTTCGGTTGTCCAGATCACCACAGGCAGGCACTGTCCCCTAGTTTTGGGGGTCTGCACATTGATACAGCAAAAGACTTGGTTATTTAGTCAGATGTCACCAAGCCCAAAAGGGAGAAGGCAGAGAATGTGACCTATTTAAAAACAAACAAACCAACAAACTTTTCAAAAAGGAAAAGAAATGACAAAGTATCGACCCAACAGGGTATTCCAGCTGACTACAAGTTTCCAGTCAGCAGCAGAAATTCCAGCTGTAGCCTTTTTGTATTTTTGCACGCTTTGCACTCCTGCTCCATTTTTACCATCTCTGCTTCCTAAGAGGAACACTTAGGATGGTACAAAGTGAATGTTGTGTACAAGTTGCCTGGGCCCAGATATTGGGCTCCAATTTTGCCCCAGCACAGATGTGCACAATTGGAAAGTATGCCGAACATTAGCACTTGGGCAACTGTGGGCACTACTGACTGATTAGACAACGCGGTAACACAGTCTTCCTTTTGCTGGCATTTTCTTTGGGACTTTTGTATCTATTGTCATGAGAATATTGGTCTGTAATTATCATCACGAAGACGGGTGGGATAGGATGGCTATCTTTGTCAGTCTTATGTTGGGATTATGTTAGCTTCATAAAATCCATTCAGAAGCATAAAATCAATCCATCATCTCCCCCACATGCTCCGGAAGAATTTAAATAATGTAGAAATGACCTTTTCCTCCAGTTTGAAAGAACTCACACTCAAACTCTCTACACCTGGTGTCTTTTTCAAAGACACCAACATTTAAACTCTCTTCTGTGGTCTTTCAATCATTGAGTCAGTTTTGGGAATTTACAAATTTATTCCTGAATATTATTATTTAATGTTGATAGCATGGAGTTGCGTATACTATTCTGTTAAATTTCAAACGTCATCTCCATGGTTGTGTTAATATTCCCTTTCTCATCTCATGTTTTTTATTTTTATTTTTTTTGACTAGGTTTGTTGATGGTTGGTCTATTTTAATTTGCCCCTCCCTTCCTCTGCCCATAAAGAACAATCTAAGTATGAATCAAACCTCTTCTAGGAGGAATTCTGCTTCCTCTTGCCCAGCCTGTATTTGAGCTGCTGTTTCCAGGAGTCATGATTCCAGAAAGCTGTGGAGGAAGGAGCTGAAGGTTTGAACAGCTCTCTGGCTATACTTCAAAGCACAGACAAATGGCTTTTTGTCTGCTCCCAGATGCCTTTGACGACCTGTCTCCAGAAATGTGCCTGCATTTGAATCCCAGCTCTCCCATTTATTATCTGAGGGAATGGGGGGAAGGCAAGTCACATGAGTTCTCTATGCCTCAGCTTCCTCATCTGCAAAATGGGAATAATAACAGCGCCTCCCTCACAGGGTTGTTGTGAGGATTACATGTAGAGCATTTAGGACAGAGCCTGGCACATGGCTAAGCGGTGAAGAAGTTAGCTGCCATCATCATCATCATCATTATTGGTACTCTGCTGCTGAGTCTTTTTCTCAACCCTCCACCCCCACCCCCAGGAGGTACTTGTGCTTCCCCACCCCAAGGACCAGGTCTGAAGTGGCTTCTGAACTGAGGCACACTGGGGTGTCAAGGAAGTTGCCCCAAAGAGAAGGAGGAAAGGAGTGAGGCGTTAAGGAGGGCATGGCGGGAGCAGGTAGAGGAGAGTTTGGGAGAGCTGGGAGATGCAGCTGTGGCTCTGCTAGTAGCAAGGACAGTGCTCTTTCCTGGCACTGCCCTGGGGACGTGGAGAGCCTCGAGGGACACAGCTGAGTGGTGTCCTTATGCCCAAGCTATGCAGGAGTTGGCGATGTGGGCTGTCAGGGGTTTTCAGTCAACGAGCCGCCAGGGATGACTGGAGGGGACTGACGGCCACGGGACCCCTCTCTGATGTCCTGGGCCTTTACGGCCTCTAGAGTGGGAGCAAAACGACTCAGGACATTGAATTTCCCACCTGGTAGCCAGGGGCTCAAAGCAGACTGAATTTGATTTTGAAAAATTAAAGAAAAAAAAGAAGAAATGATTTCACATAGGGCACACGAGAACCCAAATCCATACCTGTCTCCCCTGCTTTCCATAGTTTGAGTTTCGTCGTTAACGCTTTTTCAGAAACTTCTTATTCTCAGAAATTTCTGCACTGTCCAGGGCGACGTGTGTCCTGTGCACCCTTGGTCTGGGTTCTGGCTGCTCCCCACAACTCCATCCACAGGCTTCAATGAGGTTTCTGGGGTGTGGGCAGTGCCTCTCATTCTCCCTAGCGAGGCCAGCCCACGGGCACTTCCTGCAGGACTCAATCTGGGGGATACCAGGGGGCTTTGCAGAAAGCTGTGCAGTAATTTCCAGCAACCACTGTGGCTGTGGTGTGTGCCTGGATGCAGCCATCCGAGGAGCGCTTTCTTGTGCGTGACCAGCTGGCCTCAGGGCTGTGAGCGGGCAGCCAAGGGGGCCTTGGAATCTTGTCTTGGCCACAAAGGTAGGCGAGGAGATGCCTGTCGGGAGCTGGGAAGTAGCCCCCCCCCCCCCCGGAAGAGCAGGTGTCGTCACCTTGCTCTGCCTGGCATTAGCAGGGCCAGCAGGACCCTCCCTTAGCTGAGGGGCAGGCATCACAGGCGTGAGGCGCGGCCTGTGTGCCCGTGTGTTGCCCCGGGATTGGACTGAGAGCCCGCCAACACAGAGGGGTAGGGCTGGGCCCTGGGCTCCCCCTTCTAGGGTTAAACTTCCAAGGCTTTGTTTTCATGAAATCTGTAAATATCACAGCCTCCACTCCTGGCCAAGCAGCTATTAAAGTGCTCTCTTAAGAGTCAATTCTATAGATTAAGAAGCATCTCACCTAAAAGTCAGGAAGGAGATCTGCATGGGTCTGCCATCCATACGGTGGTTCTCAGCCGCGTCCATGACACAGGCCTAAGTAGCTTCTCAAAAAACACGGGATTTTTATAGAGCGAGGGGAACCAGGAGGGTAATGTGTTTGCCTGGGTCCTACGCTGAGGGTGTAGCAACCCTGTGTAGGGGGCAGGTGTGGAGCCATGGGCATGGGGGCTGGGTGAGTGGGAGAAGACTGAGGCTGTGGACAAGACAGCAGTGGGATGTAGGTCCCAGCCGCCTCTAAGCCCATGTCCTTCAGAGGCCCCGCCCTCTGCCCCCAGCCACACCCTCCCCTGTTCCTCCCCGCCCCTCCTCCTCCCCCACAACACCTCTCAGCATCTTCTTTCTAATAAGAAGCCTTTGTGAAGGCTCCAGGTCCAGCCTGGTTTGGTGTCTCATGCCCCTACTTCAGGCCTCTGTCTGCAGTGATGCCCCAGGCTCTCCCAGGCTGCAGTCTCCCTCCTACCTGACCCCATACAGGCTGGGCTTTGTCTATTACCTCTCCTCTTCTTCTCTCCCGCCCCTTCCCTACCTTCCCCTGCCCCAGTCTCTGGCATAAGGAGCAGCAATGGAGCTCAAGGAGCTTAGGCCCTCAGGACACAGATGGGCAGAATTAGTCCCCTGCCACTTGCACCGCCTCTGCTCTCTCTGTCCCTCCTGCTCGCCAGCTACACCCACTCCAAACTGTTACTACTTAACAAATTCTGTGGCCCTGACCAAGGGGGAGGCTGTAGGGAGGTCCGTATCTCTCAAAGTGTTTCTAACAGCAGCATCTGAGAGGTGGTGAGCCTCTCAGCTCTGGCGCTCAGCAAGCAGAGGACGAGGGGAGTTAGGCAGGTGACAGAGGCCCTTTGCGGCCCAGGTGGATTCCTGCACATCAGTGCCCAGAGGTGCTGGCAGAAGCTCTCGGGGTCTGAACTCCAGAGGGAGGGAGGGAGGTTCTGGGTCAGGAGAGGAGACGACCTGCCCACGATGCCTCCCTCCTTCCTCTGGAAGGCCTTGTGTGACGCTGAGCACCAGGTGCTTAGGTGAGTACAGGGGCACTGCTACGGACCAAAAGGGATCCTCACCAATCTGCAGGGACTGTCTTCTTAGAAACCCACTGTCCTTGTTCAGGCAGGGAAGGTGGTCCTGTGCTCCTCCCCTCCCCCCTCCTGCTGGCCCCCTAGTCCCAGGGCCAGGCAGCCCCCACTGCCCCCCAGGAACCCTCCCTTGAGCATCGCTGAGCCTGTGGCCTCAGACGGTTTCTCATCCTGGGCTTCCTTCCTGACCTGGGACCTGGGGACTTTTGTTTCTACCTCAGGGATCGACTGAAGTCTGAGCCCTCCCTTGCTCATTCTCAGGGACACCTAGAATGGAGAGGGGTGGGGCTGGAATCAAGACAGCATGTCTGAGGCGTACAGGGGTGAGGGGTGTAGCAGGACTGTGACCCCTGGATGACAGGCTTCTGCCGAGGCTCCTCAGGCCTCCTAGTCTAGCCCCGGATGGAGTGGTAGGGCTACAGCTCCCTCCCTGTGCCTCAATGAGAGAAGGTGGGAAGGGTTCCAGCCACACTCCACTCCATCCTGCTGACTGGGCTGGCCAGTGACCCAAGGGCTCCAGGGGGCTGGGGCCAGGACCCTTCTGGAAGCACAGCAGGATTCCAAGAAGCCCTTCTTCTCCACCCTGTCAGGAGGCCTCTTTGCTACCAGGGACCTTGAGGCATGAATTGCATGAGAGCCCAAAGGGGGCCCCTTCTCCTTAGAGGACTCTGGGTGCAAAGGGGATGGGGTCCACGGTGGTCTGGAGGGGTGGGTCCACCCCCTGCAGCTCATGCAATGCCTGTCCTGCAGGAGGAGCTCAGTGGCTCTCCATTCCAGCCTGCGAGCCGGGCAGCATGCATTTCCACTTTATGCTGGGGAAACCGAGGCCCTGAGGTGTAGCATGACTTGCTCAAAGTCTGCACAGCCAGTGAGCAGGATAC
Source organism: Rhinolophus sinicus (assembly GCF_057876585.1). Classification (NCBI taxonomy): domain Eukaryota; kingdom Metazoa; phylum Chordata; class Mammalia; order Chiroptera; family Rhinolophidae; genus Rhinolophus; species Rhinolophus sinicus. Next base: position 102,735,491 of record NC_142503.1, read on the forward strand.
GTGGCCCTGGAACGCACAGCCCTGGGTCTTGGACTATCTCTTGCCCTTTCTGGCTACCGGTCCTCCTCTGGGAAGGCAGGGAGCTGGCAGGGGGCAGGCAGGTGCAGGAGTATCCTGAGGGCTCATGAGAGGGGAATGAAGAGGGGCCTCGCCCCCTTCGGCTTCTTCCTGCCCTGCCCCAGGGTTCAGGACCTGAGACACCACAGCCAGGGCAGGAGAGCAAGGGCCTCCCTCGACCTCTGACTCCCGCCCTCATCAGCCTCTGCCAAGAATACAACTGTTCCTTCCCTTCCTGGGGAGAAACCAGCCCCCATGGGAAGCCTCCACCTTCCCCCCAGGCATTGTCTCACTAGGTGTGGCATGCACCCCTCTCTGTGCCCTGTGAGTTCTGAGAGCAGGAACTGTGTCTCATTCTCCTGCGTGTGCTCAGCCCTAGCATGGCCCCAGCATTCAGCAGGTGCTCAATACGTGAACACGTGGCTATTACAGTGAGTGATTGCTTATGAGAGCAGGGGTTGGAGGGTGGGAAGTTGGTGGGGAGTGTGAGGCTGTAGGAAGAGGGGTGCTGGAGGATGGGGAGGCTGAGCAGAGGAATGGGTGGGAGCAAGAGTCCCCCCCCCCAGGGGGATCCCCTTCCCACACAGTGCGTTTGGCCTTGGGGTAAACCCCTCGGGGTTTCCACAGGAGGCTTGATGCCCTCGATGCCCTCTTGGTCAAGCAGTGGTCCTGAGGGGTGGGGGTGGCTGCCCTTACGAGACTCTGCTAGGGGAAGCAGGAAGCCCCAGGGCGTCCCCTGAGCCCAAGCCAGCTCTGGCCAGCCCAGCTGGCAGGCCACATGCAGAACCGCAGAGTAGAAAAACCTTGTTTTATTCAGCCCAGGTCTGGGCAATCTTGCTCTGTGGTATGCCCAAAATATAAAAAATAAAAACCAACAACCGACAAAATAACGCGGTAGAGAAAAGTTAAGTACGACATAGGGCCTGGCATCCAGAATCCCTGTGGTTTCGGTCCATGTTCGCTCCCTGAGGCCGGCAGGGAGGGATGTCCCTGTGTCCCACTGCCCCTGCCTCTGGGGGTGGGGGCTGTGCCCCTTGGGCCAGGTTTGTCCTGGTGGGAGGCTGCCTGGGGAGCAGGACCTGCCTTGGGAAGTGGGGGTGTTGGCTGTCGGTCCACCCTCTCCGATCAGGATCTAAGGAGAGAAACAGAACAGGTCAATGGTAGGCAGAGGGGCAGGCCCTCACCTCACTGTCAGCAAGGCCCCCGCTGCCTCCCCAGCTGAAGGCTTCCCCTGCACAGCCCAGACCCCATGTGGAGGGCAGGCACGGGCCTCAGTTTGCCTCAGTAACCTGGGCTCGGGAGAAGGGGTCCTCAGCCCCATGTCCCAGAAGGGGGGTGTCATGGCCTCCCACCCAGGTACTATCTCAGGACCATCCCCTCCCTGTGCTGTGAGTTTCAGATTGTCTTGTTTTCTAGGCAGAGCTGCTACTGTCTGGAAATACTTTCTTTCTAACTCAGTACTTTTTTCCCCCAAAACCTCCTTTTTCCTCTTCGGAAACAAGATTGAAACCCACAGGCGTCAGTCCCGTGGCCTTTCTGGGAAGGCTCCTTCCTTCCAGCTTCCTGTGTGCTGGCCCAGACGCCTGCCTGCGGTCAGGGTCACAGAGACGCTCTAATAAAACCTGAGCCTTTCCAAGCACTTATGTAAAAGGCTCAAAGGGAAGGGCCCACAGGCCCCAGGGGAGGTGGGGAGGGAGGTGCTCTGCTTTGCTGTCTGCCTTGTTGAGGGGCCTAGCCTGTGGTGCTGCCTGGAAAAGGGAGGCTGTTTTAATCCACCTTCCCCAGCAGCCGGCAGAATAAGAGGGGCTGTAGGCTCCCTGCCCCACTGCATGCCCCTCAGCCCCCTTTTTTCTTGTATGCTCCCTTCCTTCCTTCCTTCCTTCCTTCCTTCCTTCCTTCCTTCCTTCCTTCCTTCCTTCCTTCCTTCCTTCCTTCTCCTTCCATAGAATGGCTTCCCAGAACACTTCTGCCATTTAGGTAACCCCTAAATTTAAATGGCTAATTGAGACAGGCCCTGAGGAGTGAGAAAGGGCTGGAAATACAGGCCTGAGAAAGAGCCATGCTGCCAGGGAGGGGCCAGGAGTCAGTTGTTTCAAACATACTCTATGACCTGAATAATTCTGATATATTAAGTTGGTGCAAAGGTAACTATTGTTTAACAGGTTAAAAATCATTGCAAAAACCACAATTACTTTTGTACCAACCTAATAATTCTGCTTATGAGGAACCTAATCTCTGCACAGAACTAGAGGCTGTTGTTCTCATTTTTAGTATACATGGTACGATGGGGAGTGGAGTCTGCTTCGTGGTAGCACCCAAGGCTGAAAGAGCTTTCTCTAAATGGGTCTTGATCCTGCTCACACACTGAGCCCCGACCCCGCTCACACGCTGAGCCCCGACCCCGCTCACACGCTGAGCCCCGACCCTGCTCACACTGAGCCCCGACCCTCCTCACACGCTGAGCACCGACTCCTCACACACTGAGCCCCGACCCTCCTCACACACTGAGCCCCGATCCTGCTCACACACTGAGCCCCGACCCTCCTCACACACTGAGCCCCGAGCCTGCTCACACACTGAGCCCCGACCCTGCTCACACTGAGCCCCGACCCTCCTCACACACTGAGCCCCGACCCTGCTCACACACTGAGCCCCGACCCGCCTCACACACTGACCCGACCCTGCTCACACACTGAGCCCCGACCCTGCTCACACACTGAGCCCCGACCCTGCTCACACACTGAGCCCCGATCCTGCTCACACACTGAGCCCCGACCCACCTCACACACTGACCCGACCCTGCTCACACACTGAGCCCCGACCCTGCTCACACACTGAGCCCCGACCCACCTCACACACTGACCCGACCCTGCTCACACACTGAGCCCCGACCCTCCTCACACACTGAGCCCTGACCCTGCTCACACACTGAGCCTTGATCCTGGTTACACGCTCCACCTGTCAAGCATTAATAAGCATCCACTTTTGGGTAAAGAGGACTCTCTGGGCCTTGGAATCTCTGCTGTTCATCCTCCAGCTGAGGGATTAAAGCTCTAGGATTTTGCTGTCTCTCCCTTTTTTTAATGCTAAAGAGTTGCTTTGACCTGATCAAACATTTTAAACTCACATGTAGTGGGGTGAGGTTTCTTTTGCAGGGGGCCGCTCTGCAAAGTACTTCATGGCAGGAATCAGGAGAGAGGCTGAGGACAGCCAGCATGAGACAGTGACAGCTGAGGACCCACCCTACCCAGGAGCCACATGCCAAAGGCCTGGGCTCAGAGCTTATCAACTTGACCATGGGCCCAGCGACCAACCATGTCTCATTCCAACCAGAATCACCTCTAACCTGGGACTGTTTAACTCAACCCACTTGATAAAGACACTAATGATCATAGGTGCCATTTATTGAGTGCCCCTGTGAAGGGTTCTTGAATGTGCACGGATGTCAAGCCTTTAAATCCTCCTCACAAGCCTACGTGGGATATAAACAGTGGCTATTGTACAGTTGACAAAAGCATCTCAGAGAGGGGAGGTGGAGCTGTCCAATGTCACAGAGTGAGGAAGTTACAGAACTAAGACTGCAGAGCCGCGCATGTCCACTCAGCGATGCTGCCTCTTGCTGGTTCCCACACGACAAATCTTAGGGAGCCACACCCCAGATCTACACGGCAGCCTGAGCCCCACCACGGGAACACAGCCTGGGGCTGCTGCAGACAAGACTCCCCCTGCCCTGCCTGTGGGCTGGGCCCACCTGCAGCTGTGTGTGGCCGCAGAGGTGAAAAGTGCAGGTATCCTGGTGTGTGTTTCACGTGGCCTGGCTTGTTCCCGGGGCAGGAAAGGGGTGGAGCAGGCGAGCACTTACTGGACAATTTTGCAGTTTGTTGTAGAAACATAGCGGCCTGTGTAGTGGATGTTGCATCTGACCACATTGTTGGTGAAGTCGGACTCCAACACAATGTACTTGGGGTTCACATGCACCTGGAGGAAACGGGCAACAGAGGGAACGGGACCTGGTCAGAGGGGTGTGTCTCACTTGGTCACCAGGCAAGGTGGTGGAGAGGCAGACAGACAGAAAGAGGGAGACGGGGAGGTGGAGAAAGACTGCGTGAGAGGTAGGAGGTAGGAGACAGATACACTGATGGAGAGGCGCGGAGAGATGCAGAGAGACAGAGGGAGGAAAGAAGAGGCCGCCCTAGTTAAGAGCACATCAGGTCACCCTTATCAGAAGGTGGGAAACTTCCCCAGGCCAGTGGGCTCCGCACAGGGCATTCAGGCTCAGAGAGGTTGAATCACTGCCCTAGGAAACACAGCAGGGAGGGAGGGGCCGAGCAGGGCTCCCATGCCCGGTCTCCCGACTCCGAAGCTCACACCCTTTCACCGCATACGTGCCCGGCTAGATGACCTGCTGAAGGCCTGTCTCATGCCAGGTGGCATCCTCTGCCTGGAGCCCAAGATGCCTGACACTCACTGAGAGGGGCCAAGCACAAGCTGTGCTTTTTGTCTGAAGAAAAGCTGTCAGGACACAAGGAAGCCTTTTCAATGTTGGATTACTGGGGGGCGGCTCACGGGGGTAGGCTACACCCAGCTTTATTTGCGGAACACTTGAGATCAGGTGGGAGGAGGCTACTTTTAAATCCTCGTACACTCCTTATGGGCGCGAACTGCGTGTTGCTTATGTGCTTGGCTCTGCAGGGCCCATAATTCAGAGGGGCCTTTGTACAGTCTGTGAGTGGATGCACGAGGGGAGGGCAGAAGAGCCTGGACAACCTCGGCCCCGGGGGACATGCAGCAGGGCCCCCCGAGCCTGCTGAGAGGTGCTCAGATGAGGCTGCAACAGCTTCCAGGTAGCTGAGTTCTGAATATGGCCGCCCCAGCAGCCCATTTCATGCAGGTTAAAACCGTTTCCCAAGCCTGTCTTCACTGCTCTTGCTTCACTGAACTTCAGTGTGGAGCAGCAGGTCCAGGGGGACCTGGCACAATGTACCCGCCCTCACTTCGTACCTGGGTGGAGGAGGCTGATTTGGTTCCCCAGATGAGGTCATAATGGCCCGGCCCTGGTAAGCCTGCACAGGGGTATACCACGTGGGGCGGTGTGTCCCCACCGTGCTTTTCTACCTGTTTCCTCCCAAGGGACGGGGTATTGGAGTGAGTGTGCTTTGGAGGTGGGGTTCAGGCTGGAAGGGACTATTGGTCACAGGAGTCCCTGGCTTTGCAGGGGTCACTGTGAGGAGCTGAGTATCTCTCTCAGACGGCAGTGTCCTCTCCCAGATGGCCTGCCCTGCCCACAGACGGGGGATGGACCACATGGCTTTCTACGTACTCTGTCACTTAGGAAAGACAGAATCCCCACTCTCTGACACCACCACACCTGGGCCGAGGGCTCCTTGGTGTCTTTATGGAAAGAGGCTGTATGTGCCCGAGGCTAAGACCTTCATGGGAAGGGCAGACCTCTGTGTGAAGGCCCAGGATGCTGGGGAGGGACACAGCCAGAGGCTGGAGTGTATTTCAGAGGTGGGGACACTGACAAGAGCAGCAGGCGGAGGGGGTGCCCAGACCAGGGGCCCACCTTGAGGATGTAGTTCCCGGGCTGCACGTCAGTGATGTCAATCCACTGGCAGTCGATGTCCGCGTTGTAAGTGTCATAGCAGCCTGGGCTCAGGCCCTAGGAAAAGGCACAAGAGTAGAAGTCGGGTGTTGCATCCTCCTCAGAGCCTGGGGCCTCCTTCCTGTGCTTCGCCCGACCCCGGCCCAGGCAGCTGCTCGGAATGGGGCTGCTCCTGCCTCAGCCCATCGGTGGCCTAGAGGGATCAAATGAAAAAGGGGGCATGCCTGGGAGAAATGGGTGGAGGGGCACATAAAGGGACAAACAGGCAGTACAGATGGCCACTCTGTGATGATGGGACAGATGGAGAGAAAGGTGGATTTGGGTGCACAAGTCGGCAAACAGAACACCATGCCATCCTGACTTTGTTGGAATGTTCCTTTCTTTCCAAGAGAAGACACCTGGGAATGAAGCAGGAAGGGGCCGGGGGCGGGGGTATGCAGTCCCCAAGGGGCCCTTTAGTGGCCTGAGGACTGACGAGAAGAGCCTCCTCTGGATGACCTGAGTGGCCAGAGCCTTGGCCAGAGCCAGGCTGCACAGCTGTCCACTCCTCCAGCTCCATTGGGCTGGGCCGTATCCTGCACCCCTCGCCCCTACCCTGCTTCTCTAGCCCAACCTGCGTGTGTGAGGTGCATGCGTAGCGCTTGAGGTTGCCGAAGTCGCAGGTGCTGTCCTCCAGGCAGAAGCTGGCCTTGTGGCCCTCGGCCACCTTCTTGCCTGTGGCTGCATCCAGCAGGTCATAATGGCTGAACTCGTCCATGCTGTGGTAATGTCTGGAGGCAGCGGACAGGTTGGGGGAGAGAGAAGAGGGCCTCGTCATCCCAGGGCTTCCCATCCTGGCCCCCTCCTGAGATGGGCTCAGGTGACCCGGATGTAACACAGCCTCCTGACCAGTCTGGGCTCCTGTGTCCCCTGGGTCCCTGTGTCCCACAGGGCGGCATCTCTGTGTCCCCACCTAGCCAGGTCACCCTCCCCTGCCAGGGCTTCTTACTTCCTTTTGGGCAGCCACTGATACCGGCCTCCCTTGGGCAATGCCCTCGTTCCAGGCAATTTCATCCCTATCAAGACTGATCGTTCCATGTCTCCTGTTCCAGCCCAGCTTTTGCTAAGGCTCCTCTGAGAAGCCCTTGCCCCGCTGATGGATTCTTGGGAGAAAACAACTCACAGGGCCCTCCCACCAGCACCTGCCCCTCCCGAGCACTAATGTGGTGGGGAACTGGGGCACAGGTCCCCCAGTCCAAAGGGAGGGCAGGAGAGGCCGCTGGCCCCACTCACTGGTGGCAGCTGTGCCACTCCCAGGTGTGCCGCGGCCGGTTCGGAAGGAAGTCTGCTGTGCCCTGGTTCTTCACACGCTGGGGGAAGCGCAGTAGTACCCTCACGTCGTAATCGGTGGCCTCTGGGGCGTAGGCTGTGCTGCAGGGACAGACGGGAAGCACAGAGTGGGGCTGGGCACCATGACCCCGAAACCCAGAATGGCCGACTTATCCCTGAAGACGCTGGCATCTGACCCCCTGCTCTGTGACGGAGGCTCAGGCCTCTCCCCCTCTTTCCACTCTGGGGCTGGCAGCTGTCACCAGGGTCAGGCCTGACAGTGGGTCCCTGATGCCTGCAGGTGACTCTCAGCTCGGAACAGCCCCTGGGGTGGGGCCATTCAAAATCTTCAGAGGTCTTTTTAACAGTAGCCCTCCCAGGAGATTCTGACAGTCTTGCCTCCTCCAGACGGAGCCCTGCTCGTTGACTAAAGCGCTGTCTCAGGGGTGGGCCTGAGAAGCAGGTCAACATCTTCGTGTCAAAGCCTCTTCACTCTCCTGGTCCTGTTTGCCTTCCGCTTCCCCACGCACTCGCACTCTGGGCTCCAGCTTCCAACACTGTTTTCCAAACAGACTTAACTCTTCTGCTAATCTACACATTTGCTCAAGCTGTTTGCCTGACCCAGAACTCACCCAACCCCTAGGCCAACTCAGGCCACTCCCCCAGGAAGTCGCCCTGATTGCCCCACTGAAAGGAATGTGACTGCCTGTGAACTCCGCCAGCATGGCCTGCAGCACACCCTGTTACACAGACCTCACTCGGTCCCTGTGACTGGGCCACCTCTCCCTGACTGCTTGTGTGGCTTCAGGGCCAGCGCCCTGGCCTTTCCTTCAGGGAGCACACATCTGGTGCAGTCCGTGCTCACAGTTCACTCATTGACCCCCAGTTCCCACCTGAGATGGGCCCCTGAGAGTTGTCCTGAGCAGCTTCCAGGCACGTCCCTGGACCCATTAAGGTCTGGGTCGTCAGGCCAGAGGCAGGAGGTGGCCAGCTGTGGGTATTAGCTCTCTCGGAGAGGATGTCTGGACGCCAGGCAGTGCAGGCTCCTCTCTGCCAGGACATACGGCCCTTGGCCTTGTCTGGGGGAGGCTTGGAATCCATCTGTGTCTGGGTTGGAACAAACATCCTCCTTCCCTCTGCTGAGCTCAATGCTGCCCTTCTGTCCGGCTCAGCACACCGTGGGAAACCATCAGGGTCTAGGTTCTAGGCCCAGCTTGGCCACAAAATCGTGGTGAGACTTGGAGCAAGTCCCTTCCCTCGTCTGGGTCCTGCTGGCTGTCTGCACTCTGGCACAGCCGAGCCCACACTCCCGATGATCTCCGAGGCTTTGTGCTCCAGGGCTTCAGCTTTGGCAGGTCTTCTAGGTCTCACCCTGCGCCCAGCTGCCTCTCAGGCCTCAGCCCTTGCTGACCTCTCCCCTCTGGCCGTATACAGCTCCAGCCTGCAAACTGCTCATGCTAGCCCCTCCTCCCACCCTGCTGCTAAACCAGGAGACCCCTCCAGGACAGGGCCCGGCTGTCTCTTCCCCAGCCCATCCAGAGCTCAGGTCTGGACACAACGGGATGCTCCAGGAAGATGGAGGGATAGTTGGGTTTTGACTCAGATGCCTCAAAACTCAGCCTTCATGGATTGCTACGGAGACTGTGAGTCCCTCATGCTGGAGGAATCAGCCTAGTAGCGTCACCACTGTCTTCTCTTCCCAGGGACCGCTGGGACACAAGGCCTGAATGCACAGGCCACAGGCCAAGTGGCACTCAGCGTGTGGTCCTAGGGCTGTTGCCAGTCTGTAATGAGATAAGGAACTCACACCAGCATGAGAATCAATTACATCACTAATCACACTTTTCAGTTCAGCTGACACATTTTTTTTGAAGCCAGACTTTCTCAGTGGAGGAAGCAGTGAGCTGAGTGACATCCTGGCACAAGCTCCTTGTTACAGATAGGTAACAGCTGTGGTCAGCTACTCTGAGTGGCAGTGGACTAGAGGTTCCCTACGTGAGACAATGTTTAGATTCCAAAGGGGTTCCCAGATACTAAGAAATAAAAGTAAATAAAGAGTTCAAATGTCAAAAGCAAGTAATGAAGAAAACTAGGTGCTTCCGGCATAGAGAACTGTCAACAAAAGAAGTATGTCTGTGTAATCTTTAACTAGTTCTTTTAGCACAGGACGATGTCCGCAAAGCATACATATTTGAACAGAATATTCGCTGTTAATAAATTTAGAAGCCAGCTCTGCAGGAGGCAGAATCGCCTCGGAATAATGAAGAGTTGGCTGTGTTCACCTTCTGGGGTCACGTCAACTGGTCTTTCCCCTCTCTGGTGCCACACACAACTGAGGCTTCTTTGCCACCCATGCATACTGGCCCTGCTGTGACCCAGGCAGACAGCCTGGGTCAGCCACAGCCACACTGTGAAGGTGGCCCATATTCTGGCCCCATCCTGAAGGCTCGGTCCCCCCAGAGGACTTCCCCAGGTCCTCGTGGAAGCATTGGCAATCTGAACTCCCCATGAGGAAACTTCTCATGAGGCAGCTCGGATCGGAAAAGTTTTAGTTCCTGTCATTGCACCTCGGTTTCCTGATGGGGCAACACAAACCTTCAGGGCTGGAGTGAAGATTCAGGCCACAGCAAAAGGAAGCTCCCTTGTGTAGTGATGTGTTCAGAAATGATGGATAACAGCTTGTTCCCTTCCCCTCCTGACTCCCTTGGGGCAGGCAAGGCTCACAGATGATGAGGGCCAGGTCCTGAGAGGCTCAGATGCTTGGCCGAGGTCATGCAGATTGCAGGCAGCCTGGCAGCCTGGCCAGCACACATGTGGGTTCTGGGTGACTCCCAGGGACTGTCCCAATGCTCCAAGTTTCATCCTTAGCTCCTTACCTGGCCAGGCATTTCTCCTCTGCTGCACAGCGCAGAGAGTACAGGTGGGCTCTCTGGACGTAAGTGGATGCTTGCACGTAGTTGGGGTCCGGGACCAAGTCAGGGAGACCTGGAGCGGGCAGTGGGGGAAACGGGGATGGAGCAGGGGAAAGAGCGTGACATTAAGGAGGGTCAGGCTGGCCAGAGACCTCCCCAGCCCCAAATACCCTTTGTCATTCTCCTTCCTCTATACAGGCCGTCACCATCGTCAGGAAGCCTCCCAGCCTGAGCTAGGTGTGGGAGGTGAACCTTTCTGCCTGGGTTCAGGTGTGGGTCAGGGAGGTCAGGGAGCTCTGGAGCTCTGTGCTGTGGGAGCACTGAGACCTCTTGGCAGAGCTGGGACGTGAGCAAGAGTGGGGGACAGGGTGGAATGTGGAGCCAGAGAAGAGGGAAGGGTATTTTTTAGGGGAACGGCATGGACAAGGGCTTGGAGGCAGGACTGAATGAACCCGGTAACTTCCTGGCAGAGACACTTCCCTGCACCTCCTTATTCCCCAGTCCTCTGCACCAGCCTCCACACACCCTCTGTTCCTCTCGTCCAGCATTCTTCATGAACTACCAAGAGAGCCCTGGGTTTCTGGCCCCAAGTGGGTCCCAGCAGGCTCATGGCAGAGCCAGGTGAATGTTGGCTGGCAGAAGTGGAGGTGGGCAGGAAGGAAGGGGCTAGGAGGAAAACACGGCCCTAGAGCAGGCTGCTGACCGGGCAGGATTCTCAGCCTGGGCGCCCGGCCAAGTTCCTTTCTTCCTGCCATCTGCCCCTGGACCACCATGTGCTCCCGTCTGCAGCCTCTGGCCTCCAACCTGAAGGGCATCTGGCTCCCTCCCCTAACAGGGCGCAGGGGAAGTCTGGAATCTGCTCCAGTTCCTGTGCTCACTTGTTCCCAGGATATCCTAGAGCCTGGGTCTGTCCATCCTGCCTTCCTTCCCCTCAACCCTTCACCAAGCATTAGTTCCAGTGAGGAATTAGCAGAAACCAAACTCAGGTGTCTAGACCCCATCTGCATGAAATCAAGAAGCAATGACCTTGATGCTGGGAGTGTGGGGGTGCTGGGTGGGATGGGTGGGAGGTGGGCAGACAACTCCAGAGCCCTGGGCTCCATCCCAGCTGGTTCACTGACTTAAAGGAGACTGGGCCTGGAGCCTCTACGTCCCCTCCCGTCTCAGGCTTCGGGGACTCTGGCAGATAAATGATGAAATGAGGCTGTAAGTTCCTCCCAGTTTCTTTCAAGCCCTCTGTCCTTGGGGGCCAAGCGAGGTAGGGGGACTTGAGTCACATGGCCAGGTTTCCAGCTCCCTCTCCTTGCTGCCAAAACCCTTGTCGGCTTTTAGGTCCAGAGATGAGGCAGAGGAGGGGGACGCTGGCACCTCAGCCTTTCACAGAGGTGTCGGCCTGCACACCACCCCTCACACACACATACCTTGGGATCCCAGACTGTGCTGCTGCTCACCCGGGGCCCAGGCCTCATGCAGGGCCGGGGCCAGGCAGCCAGCGTGACCTCACCTACTCGGAATGGAGAGAAAGCTCGGAGCACAAGGGTGGGTGAGGATGAGGTGGCTCCTGGCGGATGGGGGCTGTCTTGGCCAGCCGAGGGCCCGTTACGCAAGCCCCCAGGAATGCCTGCAATCATTTCCCCAGGGATTCTCAGGCCCTCGAAGCAAGGGGCCACCTCGGTGCCACGCCGGCTCTCACCCACTGTCCCTGGAAGTCTTTGCGGGGACGTAAGGAAGACAGGAATAGTCCCCTTCCCCAACACCAAAGCGCCTTTCCTTCAGCACATGTGGGGGTGGGTCAACTGGGCCTGAAGCCTCATGAGACCCACCATTTGGCACCAGACAGCCGCCTCCCCCATCCCAGGCCCGGTTTCAATAAACACTGCACAGATGGCTCCACAAAGCTTTCCTGGCCCGACCCTTCCTCTCTAGCCCATTGCATGAGTTAGCTGTGCCGTCCAGGGAAGTTAGAAGAGCCAGCCAAGTAAGAGGCCAGGGGTATTCAGGGCCAGTGAGGGTCAGTGCCGCTACTCTCCTCTGACTGAGCCCTGACCATGGTCATACAGAGCCTGACCCTGGTCAGACTGAACCCTGACCCGGGTCCTAGACTGAGCCCGAATCCTGGCCACACACTGAGGTCTGACACCTGTCAACAACTCTGAACCTCAGACTCACTGCTGTTTGTCCAAATTACAGACTAAAGCTCAGTACTTAAACAAACAAACAAACAAACACCTTAAAAGGAGTTGCTTTGATGTCACCAATCCTCTTTGATTGTAGCTGAGTGGTGTGGGCTTTTTAAAAATAAGCTCCAGAGCCATGGGGGAGAAGCCGTTGTGTAGTGCTACATGTAGGCATGTGGGAGAAAGACTAAGGACAGACAGACACCTCAGAGCTGCTGATTGCAATGTGAGCCCTGACCCTGGTCATCGATGATCTTCCTCTTATTGTTGAGCGATCTCAGGTTCAGATGGGTGCCTCCTGCTCCAGGAAGTCTTCCCTGATTGGCCTCTGTGAGGCAAGCTTCTTTAACGATTAGCGGCTTAATGCAGTCATCCCTCAGTATCCAAGGGGGCTCGGTTCCAGAAACCCCCACCCCAAGAACACCCAAATCTGCAGATGCGTAAGTCTCTTAGTCGGCCCTCTGTATCTGTGGGTTCCCCAGCCCCAGAAACGGAGGGCCAACTGTAGTTTTCTGTTCCAAACATCCACAAGCAGCTCCTCACGCTGTGCTCCAGGACACCAGGGCGCATGGAGGTGCTGGAGCGACCTGAGGCTCAGGAGTGCAGCGCAGCTGCCCAGTCACAGGTCGAGTTGGGGCAGCTCTAGGAGGAGACCCCAGGCCCCGACACACTCCCAGGACTCCTCCTCATTCTTTTTATGAAAATGAACTTTTTTGAAATTTTATCTACATACAGTCAAATACACAGGTTTTTGGTGTACAATTTGGTAAGTTTTGACAAAATGTATACACCATGTAACTATCACCACAATCAAGCTGTGGTTTCCATCATTCCTGAAGGTTCCCTCCTGCTCCTTCCCTGTAAATCCCGTTTGCCCCTCCAGCACCCCAGGTAATCATTGATCTGCTTTTTCATTACTTTAGTTAATGCCTTTTCCAGAACATAAACAGAATCACACCGTCTTTATCTTCTTTTTGCTCCACATCTCACAGGGGCTCTGTGACGCCCCCAACTGAGTCCCCCTTCCCCCCCCATCAGCCAAGCTCCACCCTGTCACACATACATTGCCTCCCAGAAATCTGCTGGAAGAGAGCCACCTTTAGGCCCTGTACCCTCCTCCCCACCCCCTGCTGAGGTCCCTGGGAACAGCAGGCCCCCTCCCTCTGCTGGTATGTTTTTCCAGGAAGGAACAACCCCTCCTTCTCTGGCCTGCTCTCCCAGGAGGCACAGTCAGAAGCCAGGCCTGCAGCGTGGGCTGTCCGTCCCTTCACAGGGTCTTGGGCAGGGGGCAGGTTGTGTGATGAGAGAATGCTTGAGCAGGGGTGTGTGGAGTAGAGGCAGGGGTACTGGTCTGTTGTCTCTGGCTTATGGGGTGCAACCACACCCTCCAGGCTGGATTGGGTGATGTCCAGTTACAACCAGACCGTGTGCTCACCCCCCCCCCCACCTCATCCCAAGAAGACCCTGGAGAGGGTAATGCTTAGTCAGAAGGCAGAGAGAACCACCAGTCACGGGGACATAATTTTGAGGAGGGGCTGGGATCTCTTATCCAGAATGAATGGAGTCATCCAGTTCTTGGACATGGCACTGGAGACTCTATTAAGTGGGTTCCATTGAGAAGTTTTCCTGGAGACTCGTTTTCATAAATGCAGAAAATGGAATTAATCATAATTCTCATTTCAGAGCAAACTAGTCATTATCATCGGTCTTTGCGAGTCCCGTCTCTTGTAGTAAAATTTGTTAATCTTCACCCTCACCTCTGACTGTTAGATATGTCCACAAACATCTGTGCCTCTGTGTAAAATCTGCCGTGCGTATGTATTCTTGAAATATATAAATGATATTGTCTTACAATCGCATTCTGTTTTTTAGGTTCTCAGTCAATGTAAACATTTAAGATCTGTCTAGTTCATTGCTTGTCATTGCTATAAATAAACAGGCTTCATAGCGTGCACCCACAGGCCAATCTCGCCGGTCTCCTGGGACGGACGCCAGGGATGGGCTAACCACCTGAAGGCTGCCTGGGGAGGCTTTGTCACCATCAGCATCTCAGGAGGCAGACAGGAACCTGGCTTCTTACCAACTCTGTCCCAGGCCTTCTGTGTGGCCCTGGGCAGGCCTGGCCCCTCTTCAGGCCTCAGTGCCTCCATTTCTCCAGATTCTGATTGTCCTCTAGCCTACTCATGGCCTGGAGCCCTGGGCTGCCCCTCTGTGGGCACCCCTCCATACTGACCACGGGGTCGTGCACACAGGGAGTCAGGCTGCACAGAGCTGGGCCGGAGTGGGGGGGGCACTGAGTCAGAAGGCAGCAAGGGCCCCTGGGCTGGCCAAAGCCAGGCTACTTGGCTAGGGAGGAGCTGGGTGGAAGCGTAGTGGGTCCCAAGGCCCTTCCGCAGGTGGCTGCTGGTCTGGGAAGCCCGTCAGCCTCTGAGGGCCGTGTCAGACCTCCAGGGCAGTGAAGTCACAGAGTCAAGGACAAGGCCCAGCTTCTGCACGCTGGCTCGGGCCCGGGAGCTTCCTCTGTGCGGGGTCCAGGCCCCTCACAAGGTGCTCAGGCCAGCCTGCCCCACCCTCCACCCAGCCTGGGCCTGGGCCTGCGGCTGGTCCACATGCCAGCCCATGGGAACCTGGGACAGTCTTCCCTTCCCCTGGCAGGACACAGGCTGGGCCTTCTCGGTAGTAAGACTCGCAGGCGAGTTCACCATCTTGTCCAATTCCCTGCTGTCCAGGTCCCTTCCCTTTTCAGCTCCCCCATGTGGACAATGGGGAGATTGGACTAACCGGTCCTTGAGCATAATTTGATGGCTCCATAAACACTTGGAGATTAAAATACTTTTCAGGGGATATTCAGTCCATTCCCCAGCCTTGGGCAAGAGCCCAGGACCTCTCACAACCTCTACAGACTATCCTTTAGCAGCCAGGAAATTCTCCCACGTCTGACCTAAATCCTCCTGCCTTATGAGCGATCTGTTCCCTCCTGCTCAGCGGTTCCTGGAGGCTGCCCAGTGCAGAGGGCCTGCGGTTACATTCCTGCCACTTGCCCACACCTCACCTGTTTCCCTGTTGGCTTCCCCTTTTCTGTGGGTTCCATAAACCTCATCTCCTTGGAAATCTTCCCTCCCCAGGCCCTCTGCTCACAAGAAGCAGATGAAGGAGAGTGGAATGCAAAACAGCCCCAGTCCCCTGAGCCTGGTACAAGGATAAACAATGCCCAGCAGACAATGGGCAGTGGGTGTGACACACGTGCGCAGCGGGTTGTCCTGGCTCCCTGAGCAGCCAGACTCCAGAGGAGCCCTAGGTAGGGAAAGCAGGGAGCTGAGAGCATGGCCTTGAGGAGCGATGAGCTGAGAGGGCCCCCGGGGTGGGAGCTGGCAGCTCCGTGCCCCATGAAATTATCATCTAATAATCAGGACATTAAGTTGTCAGCAGCAACCCGGCAGAGCCAAACGTGCGTGACAGGCAGGCCGGCAAGGTGGCAGTGGGGTCTGCGCCCCACTGTGAGGGGCGATCCCAGCCCAGGCAAAGGCGCTGTGCTAGCCATGAAGCCAGCCCCAAGCCTTCCATGGCTCCCCACTGCCCACACAATCAGCCCAGACTGCTCAGGGTGGCAGCCACAGCGTCCTTAACCTGGCCTCCCAGATCTCTTAACACTGAGGATCAGTAGACAGCTCCCTAACACACCTGACATTTTCTGCCCCCGCCTCTGGTGCTGTGGTGCCCTTGCCTTGGAATTCCCTACCACACACACACACGCACACACACGTACAGCCCAGCTCTGCCCTCACTGGGGTACAGTTTTTAGGCCCCACAGCTTCCCCTGTCAGTCCTGACCACCCCTCTGCCACCGCCCTGCCACCCCTCTTCCAGCCCATCTGCTGCCTCCACCAGACTGGGAGACACTGTCCGGTGGCAGAGATGGCCTCACTCCTCTCTGTGGCAGGGCCCAGCTCAGAGAAGGGCATCTGTGAGTGTTCAATTGAGCAAACCACCCAGGAAGCAGGCCGGGGCTGAGCTGGGAGGCGGCCGATGCCAACCTTTGGGGAGGTTAGCGACCTTCCTTGCCGGCCAAGGCTTCTGCCACCTCCCTGCACACCTCACTGACCTGCACCCTTCCCAGTGTGAGCACAGCCTCTACCTCTCCCGGCCTCCCGCCCTTGCAGGCCCTGCTCAGGGCACCTGCCCCACCTCCAGAAACCTTCCTGGATGTTTTAGGCCTCTGGGCTCCCGCCCTGCCCCTCAGATCCTTGCCTGTGACCTTTTTCCATCTCAGCTTCTAGCAGCTTCACCCTTCTAGCTGCACAGGCCATAAACCTTTACGTTATGCCTGACCCCTTCTCTTTATCTTACACCCACGTCCAATCCATCAGGAAATCCCTTCAGCTCTATCTCCAAAATACATCCTGAATCTGACTTCTACCACCTCCATTGTTGTCTCCCTGCCCAGCTGCCGTCATCTCTGCCTGAATCTCTGTACCAGCCTCCTCGCAGTCTCTTACCTGTCTCCCCACTGTCCACTCGCAGCACAGCTGTCAGGGCCTCTATTTAAATGTCACTTCTCAGCTCAAACCCTGCAGTAGCTCCCCGATGCAGGAGAATCCGAGCCAAAGTGGCCACAAGGTCTTCCATGGTCTGGGCCTGTTACGTTTCTCACCTGTCTCCTATTATGCTCCCCGCTCCCAGGCCACTGTGCTCTAACCACACTGACACACACTTGAAACCCCCAGGGAACTCTAGCCTCAGGGCCTTTGCACTGGTTGTTTCCTCTATCTGGAATGCTCTTCCTGCAAATAGCTGCATGGCTTGCTCATTCCCCTCCTTCCAGTCTCTGTTCAAATGTCACTTTCAAGAGGCCTGTTCTGACCACCTTTGCAATCTGCCCCCTCTACGCTCCAGCTCTCCCTTACTTATTGCTATTGTTTCCACAGTACTTACAACCTTTGATTATTTACCTATTTATTATGTTTACGCATGAAAATACAAGACCCATGGGACAAAAACTTTGTGCGTTTCTTTTCACTAATGAATACCCAGCTTTAGGCCACTGCCCAGCACACAATATTGTTGAATGGCTGAATATCCTCATGAGGTGCTCAGCCAGACAAGAGCTCCTGGGAGTGGGTGGGGTTCTCCTTTGCCTGCTCCCCAGCTGCAAGCCCAGACCTCAGGGTACAGCAGGTCTGGGAGCTGCAGAGATGGAGGTGGGCTTGGGCCACTGCATCCTGTGTGCCTGCCTTCTTGCTGCTGGGCTGAGACCTCAGCGAGACACGGGTAGGTCTGGGGCATCCCTGCACTCAGCTCATGGCCTGGCACCTATACACCCATGGGGTGAGCATGTTCACAAATCACTGCACCCCATAGAGGGTCTGGTGCCATCTGCCTGTATGAGCACAGATTTCATGACCAAACAAAGAATGGGACTGATTCCAAAAGTCCTTTTTTTTTGGAAACAGGATTAGCTTTGGGGTTGGAAAACCTGTGGTATCAGTTGTCTCCTGAGCAGGAGGAAAGGTGGGTTGTCTCTCGAGGCTTTTGATGGCACAGGTTTTTCAGGCCTTGCCTTCCTAACCTGAGTCCCTTCCTGCTCTGGCGTTCTGACACCAGCATTACCCATTTCCAGGTGATACGCAAATGCCTGATTTCTGAGTGCCCATGAGCAAGCGGGAGAAGGACCCTGGCCTGACCCTGGCCCGACATCTGAATGCAGACACAAAGGCTCTCTGGGTGCGGCTGCCTGTGGTGAGGAGGCTGCTAGGGCAGGGCAGGGCAGGGGACCAGACCTGGCCGCTCATTCCGGCCTCCCGAGCCCAGCCAACTGCTGCTCCACAGGAATGCCTGCATGGGAATTAGAAGCAGGTGTGGGCCGCCTGGGCTGACCACCCTCCTCCCCTCGCCCTTCCTCTCCTGCCATTCCAGCCACTGCCCTGGGGACTTTTCCATGTGTTCTTGGCTTGGACAGGAGTGGGTGGACTCAGGCTGGGACTACTGGGGAGGAGGGACCCTTCAGAGCCAAGAGGACATTGAGACGGGGGCTCTGGGGTTTGGAGAGAGGGAGGAGGGGGACGAAAGGCCAGGACACCCAGGTCAAGTGCGGCGGGAGCCTGGTGCCCACAGGCCCTGATGATGTCCCACCCTGCTCTGCCACCACCTCCAAAGGCTCTGTGGGGCCTGTGGATGCGAGACAAAACTCCAAATGTGGGTTTTCCAGGGGGTTTAGACTTGAGAGAAACAATGAACGTGAAGACATACCCTTCCTTCCCTGAAGGCAGTCAGTGGGCTAGAGAGTCAGCCTGGATGCAAGCTTGGCCACTGATGAGCTCTGAGACCTCAGATGGGTTACTGACCTTCTCTAGCCTCGGTTTCCTGGTCTGTAAACTGAGGGTGATAATACTATCTATCCCACAGGTTGCTGGGGGGATTAAGAGAAAATGAAAATAAAATACCTGGCATAGTGTCTGGTGCATAGTAAGTGTTCAATAAATATCCGCTTCTATTATTATTATTTAAAATAGGAGCTGTTTGTTCTGGCAATGATGGCCCAGTTTGAGACCAGGGGAGAGAAGATGTGACCTGGCAACTGGATGAGAGAAGAGGCAGGAAGTCTGCCTTAGATGAGGCTGCCAGGACACCACTTGTTTGTTCCCACACTAGTGGCATTCGACTGCCTTACAGGGAATTAGGAAGAAGACCCAGGTCCCTCTCTCCACTGCTCACTGGACCCTTTACGACAATTTCCTCTGCCTGAAGACTCCATATCTTCCTGAAGGAGCACCTGAGGCAACTTCAGGGAAGGAGGGAGGGGTGCTGAGCTGTGATTCTGGCTCTTCCAGTCACCACTTATATGACCTGGGCAAGTCACTTAACCTCTGAGGGTCTCAGTTGCGTCATCTGCAAAATGGGAATAATAATAATACCTCGGGTTGTTATGAGGATTAAGTGACCCTACTTGTAAAGTTCTAAGAACAGTGTCCGGCACTTAGGAAGCAGTAGATAAGTGTTTGTTAAGTAAAGGTCCTGGAGTCTGGCATGAGGATGGCAAGGCTCTAACACCATCCTGCCAAGGGAGTCTTCACTTCCAAAGCCTTCACACTCACTGGCCTATCTCACCCTGTCACACACAACCTGTGCTTGGAACAGAGATGACTATCAAATGTCTGTTGAATGACCAAAAAAATGAGTGAATAAATGAAGTGTGCAGGGTATGCAAGAATACATAAAAATTAAATACGGGGTATACATAAAAATTTTAAAAATAATAATGTATAACAATTAAGAACTCGGGATGGGGAAGTCATGCAGACTCAAATCATGGTTCTGCTACTAAGAGGTTGTGTGACAATTAGCAAGTGGGCCTGTCGCCTTCTATGAAATGGGATGAATAACTACCTGGTTCATGGGGTGGCTGCAGGAACTAAGAGGGGTGATGTGTAAAGTGCCCTATAGATGCTAGTGTAATTATCTTGCCCGCTGCAGCTGGAGGAACAGAGGCCCAGGGAGGGGAAGTTGGTGGAGGAGGTCCAGGCTGTCGCCCTGCCCACCTGGAGGAGGCAGGGTGGGGGTCCTCCTAGGTGGTTTCTGTGCAAAGCAGAGATGACAGGCTCGGTGTGAATTCTGGATCAGCTGCATCCAGCCTGTGAGATCTCCCTAAGTCTACGTTTTCTCATCTGTACCATAATGTCCAACCTCTCTAGGAGGCTGTGGGGGTGAATAAAATTACACACTTAAACCGCTAAGCTCAGCAGGTGTTCTTCAGCAAATGGCCACGTTGTCACCATCATCTCCACCTTGGGACTCTAATTCGGGATGCTTGCTGTGGGAGGCTGCTTCCATCCTTCCCTGTCTCTACTCCCAGCCCTGTGGAGGTGGGTAGGTGACCTGGAGGGGCGGGGGGGGGGGGCAGGGCGCCAAGGCCATTCTCAGGGACTAAAGGGAGTCTGACCTCTTGGGTATGAGGCACTGGATGGAGAGGTGAACACCCCAGAAACACCCCGTGTGTGCAGGGAGGTGAACCCTCTAGGTCTAGGTATAGCACAGTCCCCATGGGGGCTGTGGAGACCTGAGAGAGGGACGAGGTGGCGGGGAGAGGAAGGAGGTGCCTCAAGGCTCTGGAGCCACGGGCATTCAGATTTTGTCCTGGAGGCATTGGGAGCCACAGAAACTCCTGAGCGGGAGAGAAACATGGCCAGCAACTCGGGGTTTATCTGCCCCATGTGTAGGATGGACTGGTGAGGGAGAGGCAGGGACCAGGGCATCAGGGAGGAGGCAGCCACAGCTCCCTGCTGACCTCCAACTGGCTGTGTGAGGGCAGGGATGGAGGATTCATGCCAGGCAAGGCTGGCACAGAGATGCCCTGAGAGGCTCCATGTAACTTTCACAGGGTTGTCAGAGCCAGTAAATCAGGCTAGGGGTGTAAGGGAGAGGCCCTGGGAGAAGAGCCGTGGTCTTCTGGGGCTGGCACTAAGACCACCAGCTCAGAGAAGCTGAGGCTGCGGGGAGGACGGAGCAGGGGCAAGGAGGCCGGAGAGGGGGGTCTGGTCGTGGGAGACAGACAGTGCTGAGGACACAGCCGGGCCTGGGAAGCAGGCGGCCACCCTCCAGGCCTCTGCATGGATTTGCTGAGAGCCAGGAGAATATGTGACTCTCTCTGGGCCTGTTTCCTGGTCTTCTCTCCAGTTACATGTTGCAGAGTTGGAGGCCTTGGGCATCCCCCACCCAGGGTGGGAGGGAAGAGGGTCCAGGCCCCTCAGGGAGAAACTGGGTCCTAGAAAGGCGCTTGGAAACCACCCAAAGATGGCGGGACGAGGGTGGTGCGCACATGTGTCTGGTGTTGTGAGGACACGTTCACGCCCACGCACACAGGCTGCCAGCGCCCTGCTTCAGACCCCTGGGTGTGTGGCCAGGAGGAATGAGGTCAGCCTCGGAGAATCCGCCCTGGACTCCCACACCAGGCTTGGGGGTCTGAGCTCAAGAACAAGACTTGGACTTCTCTGAACAGGGATTTTCCATGGTCCCAGCCTAGTAGGGTGGGGATGGGGAACCAATGATGGGCGGGAAAGTAGTGCTCCCTCTCTGAGCCCCAAACTGGCCCATACCCCCAACAGTCCCACCCACACACCATCCCCTCCATGACTAGGGGAGGGTGCAGATGGCTCTCCCTGCAGCAGTGCTTGAGCAGGTCCCCTGAGTCCCCAGACCCTGCCTGGGGAGGCTCCTCCTCTGGGCTCCCCTAGCCCATCCCCCCAATGCCTGCCCAACTGCAGCACTGAGGTATGCCCCAGAGCAGGGCCTGGATTTGGTGCATACCAGGATATGGGGCCTGGCCCCTAGTATCTACCTTCAGGGGAGAAATGTCTTTCATCCAAATGAATTGTGGGGCTCAGGAGCAATGGCCAGAGGCCCTGCCAAGCACCAAGCACCCCCAGTCCAGCTATAGCCTTGCCGTGGTTGGTCCCCCTCTGAACCTTAAGAACTACAGGCCAAAGAGGGGCCCTGGAAAACCCACTGGCTTGGAGCACAGATGTCCAGTCCCAGGCCTGGCTCTGCCAGCAGTGCTGTGGAATTTGAGGTCTCGGTTTTCTCCTCTGCTCAGAGGTTTGAGGGGGGGCGGTTGGCTGAGCCCCACTCTGTGGTGTTGCATTCTAAGAAAAGCTACTGCAAAAGTTTAGCACCTTAGGGGCGGCCGGATGGCTCAGTTGGTTAGAGCGTGAGCTCTTAACAAAAGGTTTGCTGGTTCAATTCCCACATGGGATGGTGGCCTGTGCCCCTACAACTAAAGGTTGAAAACGGCAACTGGACTTGGAGCTTAGCTGCCCCTCCACAGCTAGTTTGAAGGACAACGACTCGGAGCTGATGGGCCCTGGAGAAACACACTGTTCCCCAATATTCCCCAATAAAATAAAATAAAATAAAAAGTTTAGCACCCTATATGTCTTCTCCTGCAAGGAGTTTTCTAGGAGCAGCTGAGCAGCTGACGCTCAGCTGCAGGGTCCCGGTGAGAATGAGGGTGGCTCCTTATCATATCATATCACAGAGGGCCCTCTACCTTACTCCTGCATGTTCTCACACTGCGATTCAGCGCCCAACTTGAGGGCTATGCCTCGGATGTGAGGGGGACACTCCCTCGCCTAGCCTTGGGTTCCAGCTGCCCCTAGGGAAACAGGAACGCCCCCGCCCCCCTCACACACACACCCCCTTACCCCTGCTTCAGCAGCAACCTGTCACCCAAGGTCGGTGTGGCTGAAGACAAGGCATCAGTCCCCATGCTGACAGAGGCAGAGGAGCTAATGCTGGGGGTGCAGCACCTGAGCCCCTGGACCCCGAAGACCTCAGTTCTCACCTGGTGGGCCTGGCACAGTAACCTTGGTGTGGAGCAGGGAATCTAAGAGGTAGGGCAGGAGTGGATTGCATGGACAATGGGGACGGAAGGAAGGCTGCCCCCTGCACTGCGTCCTCGTGTGCAGATGGCTTGGGCCTTCCCAGGTCATAAAATCACCCACACCCCACCCACACCCAAAAAAGCCAGAGGGAGGCCCATCCACAGCAGCCTCCTAAGATTCTCACCCAGGGCCTAGACTAGGATGAGCTGTGTGAAGTGAGTGAGGCACTGGCCTGGGGTGCAAAATTTAAGAGGGTGCCAAAAAACTCAGGAACCAGATAAGTAATATTTCATGCAATATTTTTAAAAATCAAAATTAATGCAAAGAAGTCTAGGATGAACAAAACATCAAAATTTCAAATAAAGAGAGCATCAGCATTGCTGATTTTTCTGTTTGCCGTAGGCTCCAATGTGGCTTGGCATGGCACCGTTACTGATTCTATTTAAAATTGGGATATTTTGTTCATGATGGAATGTTTTACATTATTTTGCTCTGAAAATGCATTAACATATTACCTACCTCAATGACTGAGTTTTTTGGTACCCCCTTAAATTTTGCACCCAGGCTAGTGCCTCACTGGCCCCTCCAGTGTCCCTGAGAGAACTCTTGTCATCTAGTCTGGATTCCTAGGGCAAGAGCTTCTCCTCTAACCTCCTGCTCACTGGGGCCAAGCTCATGGCGCCCAGGGACCAGGAACTTGCCACATCTCCAGAGGGATCCTATAAGGCCTTTCTGACCTGCGTTATCCCTGCTTCACCCTGTGAGGCTGGCATAGGGGCATCTCCAAGGGTGGAGGACATGCCCTGATTGGAATGAGGAAGAGGCAGGGAGAAGAGCTCCTTCCCTTTGTCCCCAAATGACCCAAACCAGGTCTGGAAGGTGCTTCTTCCCAGAGCCCCCTGCCCCCAAGCCAGGGTCAGAGCCCAGGCCTGCCTGGCCAAATCCTGGCACCAATGATGTGTAGCCAGGGAAAGGCTGAAAGGTGGGATGTGCGGGGCTCCTGATAGGGGGGTGGGGGATCCTTAGCAACGCAGGGTGCTGGGGGGGTCTTTGGTTAAGGACGGAGGAGGGTCTGGGCTCACAGAGCGGTTCACCTTCACCAGGGACCAGGAGGACCAAGCACGGGGTGTGGGGACAGTACTCACCTCGGCCGTTCTGGGTGGGCCGGTACACGCTGCCCACGCTGAGACGGCCCTGCTGCGCGCCGTTGCGCTCCCCCACGGCCGGGGGCGCATCCGAGCTGCGCACCGGTAGGTATGGCGGCTCCACCACGAGGAACGGGGGCTGCGGCTCCACGGCCCTCGGCGGGACGTAGGCCTCGGGCGGAACGTTGGCATAAGGCGGGTACCAGCCGAGGCGGGGGTCGCCGCCATAGGCGCCGCCGTTGCCCTGAGCGGCGTCGGGGCTAGGGTCGGGGTGGGCCTGCTCGGAGCCCGCGGCGCTCTCGTGGTACAGGCTGTGCGAATAGCGACGGTCTAGGCCGTCGGCGGGCTGCGGCGGCGGCGCGTAGGGCCTCTCCGGGGCCGGGTAGAAGCCCTGCGGCGAGTACTCAGGCTGCTCCTCGCCCGCGCCGTACTCCTCGTAGCGCGCCCGGGGCTGGAAGGGGTAGACGACTCCCGCCGAGGCCACGGCCGCAGCCCCAGCGCCCAGGCCGCCGCCCGCGCCGCGGTAGTACACGTAGCCCTGGTCGTAGGTCCGCGCCACGGGATCATAGGTCTCGTACTGGCTGACGAAGGGCGCCTGCGGGTAGGGGAACTGCTGCGGGAAGGAGGGTGGCTGGCGGTAGGAGGTGGCGGCGAAGGCCGAGGCCGAGACCGAGGAGGTGGAGCCCCCGTGTTGGGAAACCGAGGTGCGGGCCCGGGCCATGCCCGTGCTGTCCCCGACGGCCACCTCGCGCCAGTTGTCGGGCACCTGGCCGAAGCCGAACGGGTGCCGCGCTTGGCCGCGCACAGTGTCTGAGCCGACGCGCCCGGGCAGGGGCAGGGAAGGGGCCTGCCGCCGCCGGGGGCCTCCTTGGCTGCGCCGCTGCGGGGTCTGGGGGGCGCCCGCCAAAAGCACTCGGGAGCTACTCTCGCCGCGCTGAGGTCCTGCAGGCACGTACTCGGAGCCCGAGTTGAGCAGGCTGTACACCTGCCCGTTATTCTCCCACTGGATCAGCTGTCGCCAGCGCCCCGGGTCTGAGCCCTGTCCCTGCTGGGCCTGCTGCCCGTGCACCAGGACGCAGAGGCAGGCGCCCCACACCAGGGCTCCCAGCTGCCAGCCGGTTCGGGCCAGAGCCATGGTGGCCCCTCTGCAGAGGCCTGGCGGACCGAGAGGCTCTCAGACTGTGCGTGCTTCTCTTCCCACGGCCTCGAGGACAGGATGGCGCCTTGCCTGCCCCAGCTCTAGCTTTGTCCATCCTGGCCTTGGTCCGAGCGGGAAGGCTCCTCCGATGACAGCATTTCGAGGCCAAGGGGTCAGGGCAGGGCAGGGGCGGTGCCCAGGGCTGCAAGAGGCTCTCTGCAGGGCACCGGGCAGGACCGCCTGGGGGTCTTACTGGGGCAGCCGGGCACTGGCTGCCCGCGGGCTGGCGCTTTCCCACTCTGAATGAATAAGCAACAGGCTGGGAGCTTTGGGAGGTTTCGGGCAGCCTGGTCCGCCTGCTGGGGTCTCCTCCGCAGGGCCCTATGGCCCGCCGGGTTTTAGCTATGTGGCCTGTCCCACAGCTGCTGTGCTCCCTCAGTGCCTGGAGCTCCCAGCCAAGCCGCAGACCTGCCTCTGAGGAAGGGAATGAAATAAAGTGTAGGAGGGGTCCTCTGGGGACTCAGACTTGGGAAGTGGGGCCCAGGCAGGCTAAACAGGGCTGGGTCGGGGGAGTCAGCACCACCCTGGCCATTTCTCTCTGTTTTGGACCCAGACTCCCCTGGTCTCCATCTTACTTACTGCTTGTGTGGGCTTGAATGAGCCCCTGACTCCTGTCTGCTCCAGCCTCTCCCCAGGACCCCTGGGCTCCAAGTCCCCAAAGCCAGGGCTAAAAGACACCCTCCTTGGGGAGATGCCGAACCCCAGCTGAACCACCCTCTAATTCTGGACCTCAGGTGCTCCTCAGTTTCTTGGGCCTGAGTATCGAGGGGCTGGAGCTTCAGCTTTTTGTCTCCTGGCATACCTCTGGGGCTTACTCTCCTGGTTTATAGACTGGGCGTATGCCCTGTGCTGAATAGAACTTGTGAAATCATGCGAGAGATCACCTTCTCACACATTATGTATGGTTTCTGCTCTTGAGTTGACATAACCTGGAAATATCCTGAGTGTGCACATGAATAAAATGAAACCCAGGCCTATCTGATATGGGGTGGGGGTCGTGTCACTGGCAGCATGGTTCACTGTAAGTAGAGAACAGCAGAAGTGGAATTCAGGAAAATGGGCCCAGGCCTGTTGCTGTGATTAAGTTGCTGGGTGATCTTGGGCAAGTCCCTTCCCCTCTCTGATCCAGTCACCCTATCTGATCATTGGAGGATTAGACCAGATGGTTCCCAAGAGGGCTTCCGGAGGTTCTCTGTTTCCTCTGGGGACAGCGGAGAGAGGAGGGGTCCTAGAAATTTGAACTTTGGTGTCCAAGAAATCTCACTCTGAATACCTCTTCTGGGCTGCCTTCTGCCTTCTCCAACCTTGCTTCTGGGAACTGGAGAGCAGAAAACCCCCTCTGGTGCTTATAAACCAAGTAGAAAGACCCTGCCCTTAACCTGACCCCTGCAGATTGCCCTTCTACTTTGGGAGCTCCTGGAGCCCACCTTAGGAAGACACAGCCAGAGTGGACATTTCTTGGGGATCCTTGGACCCCTTCCCCCTAGCTAGCATTTGTTCATCCATCACACTGTGCTTTAGGATGAAACTTGGTTCAGGTGACTTGGGGCATCTGTCTACCTTTAAATGCTTATAACCTAGCCAGCATCCATTCAACACTGGCCCCTCAGCTCTCCAGTGTGGAGTTTGGTTTCAGGCTCCAGACAGGACTCCTGCAAGGAGTGACTAGTTTGGCTTAGTACACAAAGCCGCCTGCGGAGCCAGCTTACCCAGGGCCGGGGCCTGGAGGGTTAAGCCTTCCTTCCCTCCTGCCTGCCCCCTGCAGTGCTGGCCTCAGCTGCCTGGAATCCCTGGGGTCCTGTAGGGCCCTCCCGCTAGCCAGATGGGCAGCAGCGCCAGGAGAGGAGGAGGTGAAGTGGAAACAGGCCTCAGGGTACCCCCAGGCAGGAGGGGAAGGGAAGAGGAGGAAGGGAGGGAGGACAGAAGCAGGGGAGCCCCACTGGCCTAGAGTGGAGAAGGCAGAACCCCTTTTCTCAAGCCAGGCAGGGGGCAGGGGCCACCTCAGGGCTTTTGAGCAGTGGGGAGATCAAGGCACAGGCCATTATGCTCAGCTGGCCTCTAACTCAGAGCCAGCTCTTGGCATGAAACCCTACCCGCTGCTGGCTCCCGCTCCGCTTTCTTTCTTTTTTTTTTTTCAATAAGGTCGAATCAGAGTGAGTCAGAGAAGCCAAGTTTCCTGTTAGGCTCTGTTTGAATAAACTGCTCTGAACATAGTTTGGGCCTCTGCAAAGTCTTCCAGGGCCAGGCTGCCAGGCCCTGCCAGCTCCCTGCTGAGAATGGAGACCTGAGGACCCAGGATGACTGAGCCTGGGTCCTGGCCTGGCCACGGCCACAGCCCAGGAAAACCAGTTAAGCTGTCAGAGCTTTAGCGTCTTCATTTATAACCTGGGGGCAATACCTTTCTTGTGGCATATTTGGGAGGAGGAAATGAGAGGAGTATGGAAAGTGCCCAGGCATGTAGCCACTATTTTCTTTTCTTCCTTCGGACTGGTGAAAGAAGGGGGGAGTTCATCTCCTAAGGGTGTCTCCTCACCCTCCTTCCCCCCTCTTCCCTTCCTGTTTATTACCTGTCTTCAGCATCCTTCCTTGCCCAAGGTGAAGTTGAACAAGGCAAAGCTCCTCCCCTGGGGCCTGTCCTCTTCCCTCCAATCCATGCCCTTCCTTTGACCTTTTTCTCCCTTCAGTCGGGTCTCCCACAGTGGCTGACAGGGCCCAGCAGCTCTGGGACCCCAGGGGAGCCTATGTGATTCCACCTTTTTACACAGGGCCAGGCATTGTCTTAGTGGCTGGAGGTGTCCTGGCATCATTCCGTTGACACCTGCAGAGTGGTGGCCTGAGAGAGACCTGGGCAGGCTGTAGAGGGTGCAGAGCTCAGGTCACATGAGGACTTGAGTCCCCAGGCTGGGCTGGAGCTGAGCAGCTCCTCTGGAGGCCGTGTCCCACAGGCCAGGATTCACACTCACTATTTTAAGACTCAAGGCTTGTTGCCAGTCCCTAGTGCTAGAAACCAGTCTCAAGGAACCTAGGAGGGCCAGTGATATAGGGCTGCAAGAGTTTGTCCGTCGTGCAGAACTCTATTAAACACCTATTGTGTACTCAGCTCTGGGCTGGCTGCTCTGTTGCTGGGGCTCCCATGGAGTGGCCAGTATCCCTTGCCCTTGTGATGAAACTCCAGGCTCTGGAAAATCTGTGGGGGAGCAAGGAGGCATCTGGCCTGACCAGCAGAGGGTTTGGGGAGCAGAAAAGGGACAGGAGTCATGGCATGCCTCGCGGCTTTGCAGAGGAAAGGACCAGGAGGCCCACTGTGGGTCAGAACGTTTCTGTGGCAGAGGGGAAGGGGTGAGGCAGGCTCTCATGCCCCTGCCCTGGGTCTCCCACACTGGGCAGGGCTGGGCCTCCCCCTCTTCCCATGATCGCTGCCTGGTGAGCCCAGGCCCTGGCACCTGGTGTGGGGGGTGGCTCAGGAAAGCCATGGCTAGGATTTGTGCTGAATGGGGACTGGAAGCCCTAGCCACTGCCTTTGGAAAGTGGGCCAGAGGAAGTGCTGAGTGGGGAGGCCTGGCAGCTGGCATAGAACCGGCTGACTAAGCAGGGAGAGGACCACCAAGTGACCACTGCCAGCTGGGCCCCACGCTTGCTCACCCCTCCCCCGCAGACACATCTGGCACAGTGGTGGGGGAGGCAGTGGGGCTTCAGTCCCTGGAGCCCAGGCAGCCTGGAGGGGCCCGTGGAGGGGGCTGCGGCCCTTTGGCTTGAAAGTGTCTCTCTTCAGGGCTGGAACTGCAGAGAAGCCCGGAAGTGGGGGAGGTGAGGTCACAGACAGATGGGGTGAGGGGAGGGGAGGGAAGGGAAGGAACCCACCCATCTCTAGGACCCAGGGAAATTTGGTGGCTCTGGCCACCTCCCTTTCTGTTTTCTCTCCCAGCCAGGGCCTCTCTGGGCCCCTCCTCCGTGGTTCTTGGGGAATTGGAAATACCAGTGCTGATATAACACACCGGGCATCAAGGCCCCTCGGTCCCCACAGCCCCCAGTCCAGCCAGCTTCTCCACTTTGTGACTTTCTCCCCCTCCCAAGAAACAGGCATGGCTCTGGGGCCTAATGAATGGTACATTCCCCTTTCTCATCCTTACCCCCTCCAGCCCCTGGGGGCTGGTAGAAGCAAGGGATAGTCAGCTGGAGGAGAGGGGTCTCATCCTGGGCTTTCCTTGGTAGAGGGATTTGGCTGAAGCTGGCGGCTGGGAGAACCCCTTCTGTCAATGCGGGGGTGGATCTCAGCCAGCATGCAGTGGGGAGAAGGCGTCCCTTGCCCCAGGAGAGGGATGGCAAGACCAAGCAGGGTGCCCAGTCCCTTAGGCTACAGCCCGGCTAACCCTGGACAGCTAGCAGGGAAACTGAGGCTGGAAACCAATGGTTCTGACTAATAACTGCCTGGCAAGGCTAAGGGAAGGCTCTTCTCTCCATTCTCCCCCCATCCCGCTCTCTGCTTTTGTTTTCTTGCCTCTCTATGTTAAACTTTCTCTCTGGGTCTCTCTGAGTCTTTCTGGGTCTTTCTAGCTTTTTTGTTTCTGTTTTCAGTACTCTCCCCCACCTTTCCCTCCCTCCCTCCCTCCTTCCCTCTCTCCCTTTTCTCTGTCTCTCTCTGTTTCTGGGTCTTGCAGTCTCTATTCTTCCGCATCTCTCTCACTCTGTCTCTGTCTGCTGTTGTTTCTTCCAGTGACCCCCTCATCTGTCCACTCCCTCCATCATTGTGTTCCCTGGGCAACTGAGCCAGCTGTGGGAGTTACAGAGAGAAGCAGACCTGTCTGGTCCCCAAAGAGCTCACAGGCTAGTGAGGGTGACACAAGTGAACAGAAGGAACAGAGTGATGAGTCCTGAGTGGAGACGAAGACATTGCACTGCTTTTCTGAGACCTTTGAGAGACATTTCTGTCTTCCTCAGCCTCCGTTTGTCGGCCCATCCCTGTCCATCTGTGACTCTCCTGGTGTCACTTCGTGTGAGGTGGCTTGCTCTCCTCTTTCTGCCCAACACATGCAGTTTGCGTCTTTCCTTGTGGTGGGGGAGGCAGGTGGTCTGGGCAGGTGAGCATGGAGGTTGGCGATGGAAGGAGCTCGCCCTTGGGGATGCTGATAGCTGCGCCTGCCTGTCGAGGGCTGGGGCCAGGCCTCCCTCCCCAGGACGCTGCTCCACTGAACTTCTGAGGCCCCGAGTCTGACGCAGATTCTATTCAAAGGGCGTGTCCTTAAAGGCAGTTCTGGGTGAGATGAGATGAAGGTCATGGGTATGGAGTAAGCTCCTGCTGTATACCACAGGACTGGAATGTAAGTGACCCCCATTCCCCACCTTGCCCACCTCAGGGCTGGAAGGGGATGGGGCCACAGGGTGATGAAAGAGGAGTGGAGATAAGATATTAGCAATCTCTCCCTTAAAATTTTTTTGTAGCTTTTCATTTCAGATTATGAAAGAACTGTCAATGGTAAGAAATTTAGAATACAGAATAGAAAGGGTAACTGCCGTCATGACTCACTCCCCTTTTCAGTATTCATGTTGATCACAGGGGCTCCCGCCTACCCAGATGAGGAGGTGGTCAACTCCCCGCCCCCCAGTGCCGTCTGTCTGGGGCTGGCTCTGGCGGCGGGCGAGGCTCCAGCCTCAGCTCCCCCACTATTAGAACCTCATGTCCTCCAGGACTGGACCTGAGCCCACAGTCAGATCTTCTGTTTCACTCTGACAGATCTCAGGTGGGGCGTATGGACCACTGGTTGACATGGGAAGGTGGAGTGGTGGGGTTGCCTTATTTCTGTCTACTCAGGAGGCAGCCACTTCCTTCCGGTGGTGTTGGAAGGACCAGACTTTCTTGAACCATAAATTGTTGGTAGAAAACCCTGTGGAGCAGGTGTGACAGCCTTATGTCTACATGACCAAAGGAACTAGTGATTTCTCTGACACCAGAAGACCTGCTCCGCAGATTTTTTTTGTGTTCCCCCAGGAGAAGCATCTGGCAACTTAAATTAAAAAAACAAACAAACGTTAAAAAATCTTTACTGTAACACAGAGAAAAGTACACAAAGTGTACAGCTTGATGAATGATCCCAAAGTGAACGCACCTGTGGAGCTCCCACCTAGATGAGGAAGTGGGACGTCACAGCAGCTGGCACCTCCTGACAGGAAGCGCCTTGCAGTGCCGCCTGCCTGTGTCAGCACCTGGCTGCATGAAAAAACATTTTTCTTCAACACGAGTTTTAACGACTGAACTATGTGGGTAAATGATCATTTAATGAAAACTCCCTTTGTTGATTTCTTGTTGTTGTTTTTTTCTCTTATAAGCGATACTGTAATGAACACCCCTGACCAAGGATCCTTGTGTGTACCTGCCTCTGCTATGTACGTAGCGGCCTCAGGGGGCCTGGGTTTGGTTCCAGCCCTTATGTGTGACCTGTGTGACTCACTGTGCCTTTTTTATTTCTGTACAGTGGGAATAATGATAAAGATTTAAACATGGTGACATAGGGGTGTATTTAGTGCAGAGTCTGGTGCATACAAACACTCAATAAGCAACAGCCATTTTTAGTCCCTCACATTAATTTATTGAAATTGGATTTCTGGTGAAAGGGGTCGAAGGTTTCTGAGGGTTTGGCACAGGTTACCCAGCTGCCCCCAGAAAGGTGGTCTCCATTTACCTGCCAGGAGTGCCCTTGCCCTTATCAACACTGGGTACTATCTTCTTAAAAGGGCATTAAACATTGAATAAGTTAAAAACAAGTGAATACGTTTTTTAAATTGCATATCTTTGATCACTGGTGAGAGGAAGCAGTTTGTCTTGTGTTCGGTGACCTCCCAAATGGTTTTCCTGCTTCTTGTTTGTACACAAGATGTCAACTCTAAGACAGTACCCAGAATGATCCTTTTAAGACACAAATCACCATGTCATTCTGCTGAAAACCCAGCGACGGTTCCCCATTTCACTGGGAATAAAAGCCAACGCCCTCGTAATGGCCTGCAGGGTCCTCCCCAGCTGGCCCTCCTCTCCCTGCTTCAGCCACACTGGTCTCCCCGTTCCTCTGCTACACCTGAGCTGTTAACCTGCCTCCCTCCCCCCATAGCCAGCTCCCTGAACTCGTGCAAGGCTTTGCCCAAATGTCACCTCACTGACACTTGCCCTTCATGCCTCACTCCTAATCACCTTAGTTACTCTTATTTTTCTTTGACTGGTAGTACTTACCACCTTATAAAATACTCCATAATTTACTGGTTTGTTTATTGTCTGTCTGTCCCCCCTGGAATGTAGGGTCCAGGGGAGACACCCTCTTGTCTTGGTCACTGCGGTGTCCCAGTACCTAGAATTGTCTGGCGTTTCAAAGGCACTCAGTAGGTATCTGTCTAATGAATGAATGAGTGGTGAACTCCCTGTCCGTATTCTCCAACGATATTTCTGTTGTAATGTTCATCTGTTTAGTATTGGTTTATAAGGTGTAATATACTTGGCAGCATCTTTTCATGTACCAGTCTTTTCACATATTGTGCAATTAGTTTATAAAATTTATCATTTACATCAATATTTTTAATACTTTTCTGCTATACCAAAGTGCTTCCCTTCCCTTCCCTTCCCTTCCCTTCCCTTCCCTTCCCTTCCCTTCCCTTCCCTTCCCTTCCCTTCCCTTCCCTTCCCTTCCCTTCCCTTCCCTTCCCTTCCCTTCCCTTCCCTTCCCTTCCCTTCCCTTCCCTTCCCTTCCCTTCCCTTCCCTTCCCTTCCCTTCCCTTCCCTTCCCTTCCCTTCCCTTCCCTTCCCTTCCCTTCCCTTCCCTTCCCTTCCCTTCCCTTCCCTTCCCTTCCCTTCCCTTCCCTTCCCTTCCCTTCCCTTCCCTTCCCTTCCCTTCCCTTCCCTTCCCTTCCCTTCCCTTCCCTTCCCTTCCCTTCCCTTCCCTTCCCTTCCCTTCCCTTCCCTTCCCTTCCCTTCCCTTCCCTTCCCTTCCCTTCCCTTCCCTTTTTTTCATTTTTTTTAAAGGAGGGTGCAGCCTAGTGGCCCATGTGGGGATCGACTGGTAACCTTGGTGTTATCAGCACCGCGCTCTAACCAACTGACCTAACCGGTCACCCCTCAAAGTACTTTATTTTTAAGCTGTCAAATTGTTACTTTTTCCTTTATGATCTCAGACTTTATTGTTGTGTGACCTTTGCCTTCACCAAGAATATATACATTTTTGATTAAAATTTCTTCCGTGATTTTATGATTTCATTTCATTTTTTAATTTAACTCTTTATTTACATCTATGGGGAGAGGTAAGACCATAACTGTAAAATAAATTAAGCAGCTATTCCAACATGAATCATAAAGGAATTCATTATTTCCCAGTGATCTGAAAGACCATTTTATCATGTACTGAACATTTTTGTGTGTTTGACTGGGCTTTCTATGCTGTTCCATTGGCCTATCAGGTAATCTTACACTGATATTACTCTATTTTCATAATTGTTACAAGTCCCCTTTATTTTTAAAAAATTACTCTTTTTAGAGTTTATCATTTAGATAAACTCTAGATTGTTTTTTTCCAAATTAAACAAAAACAAAGCAAAAGATCCCTCTAGGAATTGGAATTGGATTAAATTTATAGCTTAATGTGATAATCAACTTTGCAACATTGAGTGTTTCCATCTGGGAACATAGCATATCTTTCTATTTTTAAGGCCTTTTTCATTGTTGTTCTTCAGTGCGGTTTTAGTTCATAGTTGAGTATATGTGTGTGGTGCTTCTTTTCATAAGATAGAGCAATGGCATCTGTGGGAGGTGGCCTCTGAAATGGCTCCCAATGATCCCTGGATTACACTGCCTTGTGCAATCCTCTCCCCATGTGTGTAGGCTGGACCTCGTGACTCACTTCTCATGAATAGAATGTGGCAACAAGGAATGGGGTGTTACTTCTGAGATTAGCGGCTCGGAGGCTGACTTCTGTCTTGCTAGAGCCCCCTTACCTGCCTGCTCTGAGGAAACCAGCTGCCTTGTTGTGAGCTGCCTTACGGGACTCCCCTGTGGCAAGGAACTGGGGGGCGGGGGCTTCTGGCCAACAACTAGCAAGGAACTGAGGCCCTCAGCTCAACAACTGCGGGGAGTGGAATCCTGCCAACAACCACATGAGTGGGCTTCCCACTTGAACCTTCAGTTGAGACCATAGCCTGGTTAACAACCTGATTGCACCTTGTGTGAGACCCTGAGACAGAGAACCTGGCCACAGAGATCCCTGACCCACAGAAACGGTGACATAATAACTGTTTAAACCACCAAACTTTTGGGGTAATTTGTTATGCAGCAATGGAAAACCAATGCATCACCATTTTTTTCATTGTGTTTTCTCATCATGTTATTAGACAGTGGAAAAGATTAATTTTTCTGCAGTTATTTTATAACTGGCCACTTTACTGAAATCTTTTATTCTGATAATTTTGTATTTCTTTTCCTAGTTTTTCTAAGACACTTATATTTGCAAATAATTATAATTTGTTTCACTCTTTTTATATTTGTTCTGTCTAATTTCATTAGCTAGGATCTTTAGAACAATGTTGAACAACAAGATAGTAGAAATCTTTGTCTTGTTCCCATATTTAATGGGAATGCTTGCATTTCACTCTTTGATATTGGCTGTGGGTTTGAATTAATATTTTTTAATCATGTGAAATAAGTATACTTCTATTTCCAATTCACTAGAACTTTTTAAAAGAAAATCAGGAATGGTTGTTGACATTTACCAAATATCGGTTCAGCATGCACAATGCTCTTTCTGCTTTGACCTATTGCTGTGGGAGTCAGCTGACTCCAGTTCTGACGTAATATCATCTATGCATTCCAGGAGTGTCTGCTCATGGTGTATTCTTTTAATTTGTCGGGCTCGAGCTGATTAAATTTGTATTAGGACTTTGCATTTACTATATAGAGAAGAGACTAGTGACTGACTCGTTCATTCATTCTGTCTTTCTCTGTGCCATTGGTCCAGTTTTAGTATCAAATTTATTCTGGCTTTACAATAAGAATTGAGAAGTGTGTGAGTCAAGGTCCTGGCAAGAAACACTCACCCAAGATGGTTTAAATAGAGATTTTAATTAGGGTCTACTTATAGAAGTGTGGATAAGGTGAAGGGCGATGGTGAGGTACCGGGGACTAGCAAACACCGGGGGCCATTACCATCCCCAGAATTGCAGAGAATGGAGGAACCAGTGTGACTGGAGCCCAGAGACAGTTGGAACCTGTGAGAGTGGAGGTTGGGGACGCTGCCACTGCCAGAGCGAGGACACCAAAGTAGGGAGGGAGCAGGAAGGATACACAAACCTTTCCCTCCACCCAGCCTTCAGTCTCCTGCCTACAACCCCCCCAGAAAGCCTGGGGGATGAGTCAGTCTGTTGGGGTGCAGCCTCCTGGGGCAGGGACAAGGGAGAGAGAATGTGGTTTCTGGTATGGCTTCTGTCTTGTGCCTGGGCCCTGACGGATACATTCCAAGTCATGTGCCTATCGAGGTTTTTACCTGCACTTCCAGGTCTTT
Source organism: Rhinolophus sinicus (assembly GCF_057876585.1). Classification (NCBI taxonomy): domain Eukaryota; kingdom Metazoa; phylum Chordata; class Mammalia; order Chiroptera; family Rhinolophidae; genus Rhinolophus; species Rhinolophus sinicus. Next base: position 102,770,792 of record NC_142503.1, read on the forward strand.
TAACAACAACCTCCCCATACTGACTTGTTTGTTTACTATGATATCGCTTATTTCGAGTCTTTCCTGCTTGCCAAGAGTGCATGTCTGAGCATCTCCCCATGAAAGGCAGAGCCACACATGGCACGTATCCGAAGTCTGGCATGTAGAAAAGACCCTTCCACCATCTTCATGCCTGAATGCCCCTGGCAGAGTGTGGAAATTTTAGGTCACAACTGTGATCTCTCAAAATTCTGTAGAAGAGTGGCTTTGAAAGTGCGTTACACCTAGCACCCCTCTTCCCACGCAGTCGACGGAAAAGGGTTTCGTCATCGAGCGCGGTCGGGAAACTATGCTTGCCAACATCATTCACTTAACAATATGCACGTACATTTTAAAACCACGAAAAAGCCTCAGTATAAGATTTTGTCTTTTTTCTCTCTTCATTCGGCATTTTCCAAGTTTTTTTATTTTTATTTTATTTTATTTTTTTATGACCGGAGACTTTGTTCCCCCCTCAAATATAAGCACTTCCCAACATTCTATGGAATCTCTCTTCCAATTACACGTTTTCAAAAGTGTAGATTTTTCCCTCTGCATGCGCACTGACAGGATTATTTCTTTACTCTTAAAATGGACAAAATCCTGCATGGTATTTTTAAGTATTTGTTTCTTTTCAGTAAGTCGACTAAGATAAAAAGGAACCTTTTAACTTTATAGGCTCAGAGTTTTCATCAGCTCTGAAGTATTGTCTCCTTTCTTCTTTGATTCTTGTTTTTGTTTCCTTTGTTTAGTTTCTTCCTTGCGCCTCGGTGTCTGTTATGTTCTCTCTCTCTTCGTTTTCATCCCTTTGGGCTTTCCCTCTGCATTCTCAGAGAACTCTTATCTGTCCTCCACATTTACAGATTGAATTTTCTGAAGTTTCCATTCTGTTCTTTACCATCGTAATGCAATCTTAAATTTGCAGCTGCATTTTTAGTTTCCTCACAGCCTTTCTCTTATATGTTTTGCTTTCCTACCTCTCAGCCAATAACCTTCTCATTTCATTTTTTCCATCTTGTTTTTCAACTCTCCTTTCATAGAGTTCACATTTTAATTAAATGAAGTGGGTACAAAGCAGATGTGGTCTGAAAGTTATTTGGGTTGCTGTGAGAAATCTTTTTCAAAGGGATTCTTTCTCTCTGCCCTTTCAGGGACACATTCTCCTTTCATGATACAGAGTCTTTTGAAAGACCATGTGTGTTTGCAAGTGTATGTGTGCGCGTGCCGGTATGTGTTTGCTTTTACTCCTGCTTAAGAAATGAGGGTTTCTAGTGTCTTATTTTCCCCAAGTGGATTCTCTTTAGCTCACCATCCACCAAGACAATTGGATGTCTTTCCAATTGTCTTGTCATATTTTAGGCAGAAGGACTGGTTAAAGCAAACTCGTGTCACCAGTTGACTGTGAACACAAATTATCTGTGACATATGCCCCCCACCATCTCCAGAGTTGACTTGGGGTCTAGCTGCTTGCAGGGTGTGTGTGTCCTGTTCTTTCTCCACTCAAATAGAACCTTTCCGGGCCATGACCAGCTTAGGGACCTAGCTGGGGGAAAGGGGTGGGAGTTGGCTGGGGGAAGGCACAGTGGGGAACCTTGCCTCTGGACCAGGGGCCAGTTATATGGCAGGCAGCTCCTCTTGGTAACCGATGTCACCATGACAAGGCTTGTGCCCACCCTGTCGGATAGAAGAAACACAGTATCAGAGAAACTGATTGAGGGAGCACTCCCCGCAATGATCTGCTTGGCCTACTGGTCACGTGCCCCTAAGCTCCTTCTACACTGTCATCCGCAGCACCCACATATTCTCTGCAAACCCGTGCCTCACCCCTTGCCCTCCACTTGGGGGCAGGAGACAGATGCTGCCAGGGTGTCCTCCGCTTGCTTTTCCTGGTATGCATTGTGAGTCTACCCTGGGGGTCTCCCTTAGATCTGGATCTTGCACATTTCCCACAGAGCCCCCAGCATTCTTGGTGTGGGAACGCGCCTTCTCTGCTTTCATAGTCTTTTGATCAGTCTATCTGGACCCCGGAAGGGAGGAGAGCCCTGCACCAGCATAGCGGATGTCACACGGCACTTTTCCTCCTGTCCTGCAATGCAGTTAGGACCGAAAATTCAGTAGGAAAGACACCAGGGCCCCTATGTCCCTACATCCGAAGACTCTTACCATCTCCCTTCCATAGGGCTTGCAGGAGAGAGGCACTGGTTCTTTTCTCAGCACTCCCACCCCCCACGCCCTGCAGTGAGTGTAAAAGGAGCAGGGATGGGGGAGTCATTTGCCACGTGGGGGGTGCAGTGTTCGTGGCAGAGGCTACTCTCTCTCCTTTTTGGGGGCAAAAGGGGGTGCTTTCCCTCCCCGAAGCCACAGGGAATTTCTTGTAAGGCGAGATAAACATGTCATCCCCCACGTGGGTGTCTGCTTCCTTGTGGACTCTGTGATGTACCTTGAGCTGCCTGAGTGGGGAAGAGGCAAATAAGAGGCAGATGGCGGGGTGGAGAGAGCAGTGCGTGGGGTAGCTGGGCTCAGCTGTCATGCTGGTGCCTGCCCAGGAGGGCCTCACTCCAGGGCTTCAAAGAACACACAGGCCCTCCAGAGGGAGCCAGCTTTTGAACAGAGTATAGTCAGAGTAGCCAGAGAAACAGTGATAATCCACTCAGGAGAGGGCAGTCTCGCGAGTTTCCAATCCCTCCCCTGGTCTTGTTCCCAGAGGTCCCCGGGAGAGAGGGGGAGGTTGGCCACCACTCTGTCCGAGCAGAGGTGGGGATGCCTGCAGGAGATGAGCAGGAAAAAGTGTTGATTGCTGACGTGAGACTGTTCCGGCAGATGAAGATGGCAGTGGACTTTTAAGGTGCAGCCATGATGTCATGAAGAGCCCTGCCACCTAGATGGGCGAGAGTAGCTGTTAGAAAACAGTGTCACGTTTATACCCCAGCAATATGAGACGAGAACAAACATGTTCCTTGAAAAACACGTTATTAAAAGCAAAAGGGAAAAAAAAAACAGCTTTGGAACTTTTCAGGGGTAGCGAATGTACACAGTGTGGGATGGGAACATCTGTGAGTGAAGACGAAGAGGAGGTGGGGGACCGAGGAGTTGAGGAGCATGTCCTTGTCCCTTTGCTTTTAAGTGTCACAAGCCCGACTCATACCAACCTCAGCAGAGTGGGGGTTACTGTAAGGATCCTGGAGCATGTCACAGACTCTTATAAGGAAGAGTCCAGTAGTCGAGCCGGAGGAGGGATGGTGACACAGGTGGCCCTGAGTGACATCTGCAGCCATAAAACCTCCCCAAGCCCTCGTTTTCCATTCCTGCTGCAGGTCAGCCTCATTCTTTCCTCTCACTGAAGACTGGATTTGTCCACAAGACAGAAAATATGGCCACTGATGGCTTCCAAGTGTTGTAATGTGGAAGTTCTGCCATGAGACAGAACTGGCTCCCGGTAGCTCCAAGTCTAAATATCCCTGAGAAGGGCGTCACAGGCCATGCCACGCCAGAGACACACCCTGCATAGTCAGCCTGGCCCAGGAGGGCAGCTCTGCAGGGAGCAGGGAAGGAACATCCCAGGAGAAAGAAGGTTGATGTCTGGCAGGGAGTCACAACCAGTGACTGACTGACACTGTGGCCTTCTGCACAAATGGGACTCTGACCACCCCACCGTCCCTCCAGCTGCCAGGGAGCCATGCAAGCTGCAGAGGTGCTGATGCCACTGCGCCCTTCAGCCCTCATGAAGCCCGTGGCAAGGGAGACAACAGCGGTAATAATAATAGCTGCATTTCTTGGGTTGTGCTCTGTGTGAATTTTCATGTAATCGTCACAGCAACTGTATTATTTCCATCCATCCTGAGGATGCGGATGCAGGGGCTTGGAGAGGTTAGGTACCCAAAGTCACATGGCTACTGAGGGGCGGTACTGGCACTCTGCCCCCCTCTGTCTGGCTCCCAAGTCTACATTTTTACTGTCAAGTTCTCCTACCTCCACCTCCATTTACAGAGAAGGTAGACAAATCTTCTGGGCCCAGGGTATTGTTCAGTCGTGTGGACTTACAGACACCTCAGCCAGAGCCTGGGAACCCCCTGGGGCCTGGTTGTGTTACCGTGAGCTCTCCAAAAGGTCGTAGGAGCACCTCAGGCAGTGATTCTGCTCTGAGGAGCTGTTATGCTCAGTGGAGCGGCTGCACAGCTGGGTCTTCCGTCCTGGGGGCTTTGAGGACAGAAGCGGCCCTTTGACTCGCCATCTCCTTTCTCTTTGTCCCTCCTGGTTTTCCCTCTTCCCACACTACAAGGGAGTCCCACAGGCACCAAAGGCTTGCTACACAGGCTCTGACAAGTCTGATGTGGGCTTCAGGCAGAGCCATTGTCAGTAGAGGGCGCCAAAGCCTCTTCACACACCCAGGGCCCAGGCCTAGCCCAGGAGGGCAGAGCAGAGAGGCAGCTGGCTCCCAGGGACTGCACACTCTGGCAGGTCCCTCTTGCCCCAGTCAGCCTGTGGCCTGGGCACCTGCACCCTAAGCTGACAGGTGTGCACATGCCCTCTGTGTGTGTGTGTCTGTGTCTGGTTCCCCCAGGGAACACATCTGACAGCCCCACAGTGTCAAAGAGGAAGTTCAGGGTCAGGGCATAGGGACAGATACTCTGTTCATAACAAGCCACTGCTTTTACAGTTCTCAGTAAAACCATTTTCTGGGCAGACATTATAATTTTTTAACTCCTGTTCTACTGCGGGAGAGGCAAAGAATGACTGTGGGACAGACGGGAATGGATGGACAGTTATCCAGCTCTCTCTGGGCCAGGTCTCAGCTAGAAGCTCACACCTGCTATCCTAGTGGACCATCCCAGCAGTCCTATGAGCCAGACAACATTAGTCCTACTGTGCAGATGAGGCTGGTGAGGCTCAGGGAGGTTAAGTAACTTGCCTGAAGTCACACAGCTAGGAAGTGGTGAAGCTAAGATTTGAACCTTAGTCTCTCTGATTCCAAAGTCTATGCTGGTTTCACATCTTCTAAACTGGTCCTCTCAAACTGTGTTTTCCTCAGTGCAGACCCCACCAAATCTGGGCTGGAAAACAGCCCAGTGAGGTTCCAGGAGCAGCAGATGGCTGACGGCTAGAACAGCACAGCTGAGACATGAAACTGGATGGACAGTTTGTGGCTGGCTGGTAGGCGTCAAGGAATAAGGGGCTATATTTAGCTGTTTGCTGTGGGCTAGTTAGCTTATGGGGAGTGAAGGCCCGGATTTTTTGGGAGGATGGAGGGAGAAGAGAGAGAGAGACAGACAGACAGACAGACAGACAGAGACAGAGAGAGACAGAGAATATGAGGTGCCCAGCTGCCTGGCCAGGGCTCTTGCCTTCAGAGTTGGGTCTCTGTCACCTGTTTTGCATGGAACCGTGGCTGGTTGGGGTCCATATCACCAGGCTGGGGGGACAGAGAATCATCCAGGCATGAGTGTGTCCTCTCCACATACGTGACGATGATCCATGAGTCATTCCAGCCTGGGGGTGCTGAGGCCTTGCAAACCAGTACTTAGTACAGCTCAGATCTAAGGACAGTCTCTCAGCAAATACGTCCTGGATGGGGTCAGGGGCTCGGTCTCCCTCTGATTTACTTGACCTCAGTTGCCCCTCACGGTGGGCCAGGACTTCCCTCTTCTTCCTTCTGAGGGGAAATGGAAGCCCTTGCTCTGGGTGTGCCTTGGGCTTTGTTCGCCCCAGCCACCCACCTAAGAGGAGCAGAGGTGAGCACCTGCCTTCCTTTGCACAGGAGGACGCCCACAGCAACACTTGAAATGCTTTTTCGGCATTTCTTTCCAGCCTGTCTCCACCTTCTCCCCACTTAGGTCTCCCACCCCCGCAATTTGCTTCCCCAAACCCTTCAAGCTGGGTAGCACAAAGGGCCACCAGGCACGAGGTGTCAGCTTCCTGAGAAGGCATTGGACAGTTAGAAATGACAACCAAACCTCTCTGTATGAGGAAGTAGCACAACAAACTTTCTGGGACTGAGTCTGAGCAGCCCAGGCTGCAGAGAGGCCACTGGGCTGGGGCCCAGGAGACCTGCTTGGCCCATCCTGTCCGCACTGCTGGTGACGCCTTGTCCGATGTTTAGGCTTATGCCTTTCCCTCCAAATCACACTGCCTGAGGGCAGGCACGAGGACCTGGGGGACAGAGGCCAGGAATGGGCCTCAGCAGGTCCATCTAGGCACTTGATCCACCCCCCCCTCCCCCGACCCCCACCCCCATGGATTCTGCTCTGCCCCCTGAGGGAGGCTCACAGCTGGGACCTGGAGCCAATGCTGTTAAACTCACAAACATGTTCAGGAGTCTGCACACCTGGGAGCCACAGATTGGTGGTGCTGGGCGACGCGAGTGAAGGCACTCACCTGAAGAGGGAAAAAGCCATGGTTTACAGCAGTTGCCAATTTCCATGGTGTAAATACTACCCCCATGACCAGTTTGAAGCTGCCAACATGATGCCACTTAATGTAGAACTGGAAAAAGATAGGCTCATTTGTTCTTTTCCCACCAGTCTTACATCTCCCGGCAAGCGGAAGGGTGTGAACCCAGGAGCCTGTAACCTCAAGGACGTGCTGAATTCAGCTGGGAGAGCCACGAAGCAGACCTCTGAATCTGCACAACCCTCTGTGGGGGCAGAGCCCCAGAAAGTAGTTTGCAGGCTCTCAGCCTCACATAGACAGGTGCTGGCTCAGGTAGTAAATGGCCATCAACTGTGATTGCATGGCCATCAGCTGTGGCTAGTTGGCCGTCAGCTGTAACCAGTGAGCCATTGGCCACTAATATAACTGCTGTGGCTACGCTAGCAGAGAGAGAGAAAGAATGGGGGCTAGCAAGAAGATGGCGGCTGGGCTGGCAAGTGTGGATGGCGGTTTGCGGACAGTGTGGATCCAGCCTCCAGTGAGAGTATAGTGCCGCCAGAGAGAATATAGTGGTATGACTCCCCTACCTATGGCTCCGTGGGTGTTCCTTTTTGGCCTCACCATGTCCTGCGTTCTTATGTGGGGAGCGGGAGCAGAGACCCCGGAGGCCGCCCCGCACGACAAATGGCGCAGCAAGCAGGGTCCCCCTCACGACACCCTCCCTAAGAAGAGGGAATAGCAAACTCAGGGGAGCATTATGAGGGAATTTCTCTCAGAAACAATCACATCACTTAGCAATTTAATTGCCTAAATATTTTTTTACCTGATTTAAAATCGCTCGTCATGTGAGCAATTGGGCAATGCATTATTGAATTACTGAGGGATTTAGTGCCTAAATTGAAGAAGCAATCAAACATTTGCATCTTTGAATCTAGTAGTTGATTGACACCTAAGGAGGTATCACACTGTGGTGGTGGCTGTTCTCAGGCCTCTCTTGCCAGCTGCCCCATGTCCCATGAGCCTGAACGCTGCAGAAGTAGGGCCTGGCCACCCTCCTTGGCCGGCTCATACTGCTAACCATATTTGCTCATCACTCCCCAGTTTGCACTTTTGTCACTGGAGTCTTCTGTTTCTGCCCTTGGCTTTCTCCATTTCTCTTTCTCTTTGTTTCTGCCTGTCTCCATTTGCTGTGTCTCACTCTGTCTTCTTCCCTCCCTCTGTGCTCTTTGTTTGTTTGGTCTGTGTTTGCTTTGTCTCTCCGTGTCTTTCTATCTTCGTCTTGTCTCTTTGTCTCTCCCTTGCTGTTTGTCTCTTTTACACACACACACACACACACACACACACTCACACACACACACACACACACACACACACACACACGGCGCTGGCCCTGGTCTTCCAGCTCCTCCCTGCTCTGGTTTCTACCTCACCCAGCTGCGCTCTGGTTCCTGGCTCCTTTCACCTCCACCCTGGCATCGTGCTGCCCAGTCGATACCCCTCCTCTAAGCCGATTCTGCTCTGCCTCTCAAGGGAAGCTCAGAGCCTGGATCTGTGCTAGAAACACACAAACAGTCAGGATTTCATCACACATGGGAGCCACTTGTGGGGGGTGGGAGTGGGGACAAAGGTAGTGGTGGCTCTCTGAAGAAAACTAAACCCTTCATTTGTAGCATTTGCCAATTTCCGTGGTGTAAATACTCTCCCTGTGGCTGATTTCAAGCTACCAACATGATGTCAGTGAATGAAGAATTGGGAAGAGATGCACGTTTGGTTCTTTCCAGCCAGTTGTAAACGATAATATAAATGGAACTGCCTTAAAGTGGAGCTGGAGCTGCCATGCAAAGGAATTGCCTTACACATCTTATACCTCTGTGGGGGCAGAGCCCCAGAAAGTAGTTTCCAGGCTCTCGGCCTCACATAGACAGGTGCTGGCTCAGGTAGTAAATGGCCATCAACTGTGATTGGATGGCCATCAGCTGTGGCTAGTTGGCCGTCAGCTGTAACCAATGAGCCATTGGCCACTAGTATAACTGCTGTGGCTACACTAGCAGAAAATGGGGGGCTAGCAAGAAGATGGTGGCTGAGCCTGCAAGTGGCAGAGTGAGGCTTGTGGATCGTGTGGCTCTTGTTTCCTGTGTCTCCAACCCAGCCACCAGCGAGAATATAGTGGTGTGACTCCCCTACCTATGGCTCCGTGGGTGTTCCTTTTTGGCCTCACCATGTCCTGTGTTCTTATGTGGGGAGCGGGAGCTGAGACCCCGCAGGCTTCCCTGCAGGACAACCTCAAACCTTGGATTTGAAAAACAGGGCAAAATAACCTTTTGACTGGGCCTAGGGCAATACTGCATCAAAAAAACCCCAAAACTGTTTGCAAAGGTAAGAAACAGTTATGACCACTGGACGGGTGACTGCTAGACCGAAAATTAAACACATTGTTTAGAATTAACATCACTGTTATGTGATCTGATCCAATAGAAATGCCGTCCTTTTATTGATGTAATTGTTCCCCTTCTCATAAATGCCCATTACCTTAGTCTCCTAATCAGAACTTTTTGGGCTTCTGCCTGAATTAGTGCATCTCGGAATAGCTATTTTTATTGATCTCACATAAACGCTTGTTTGCCTCTCACTTTGAAAGGTCTTTTTATTTTTTAGGTTAACACAGGGCAGGCTGACGTCAGCACATCACTGGACAAGGGGAAGGGGCTTCTTTCCTGCCTCAGGGCATTGGAGGGGTGGGGACTGCTGACAGGGCTGGCCATAGAGCGGCTCACCGTGGCCTCCCCAGCACAAGGTCTCACTGGCCTGGTGGGGGCTACTCCCGGCCAATCCCCCACCCCACCTGGGCTACTTCATCCTCCTCGTAGCTGATTTCACAGTATGCTCGCCTTAGAGGGGGCAGGGAGCCAAAGGATTGTCCTCCACGGTCCCAAAGGAAGGCGGCCAAGGCCAAATGCCTGGCGGAGCATAAAGCAGAGGGTACAAGAGGGGTTCCAGGCCGAGGTCAGAAGCCAAAGTGTGTGTGTGGGGGGACACAGCTATTGTGTGGTGCTGGTGCCCACAAGGCAGGAGAAAGGGGGAGGCGTGTAGAGGAGGCTGACCCCCGCCAGTACCATTAAGGGCCTGGAAGACAGGGTGAATGAAGGAGCCTGATCTTGTCTGGTCAGCAGTGAGGAGAGTAACGTGACCTGTTGTCTCAGTTTGGTTTCCCCCAAAACAGGTATTTTGACAAGGATTTGGGTGAAGTCACTGTTTGGAAGATGATTCCCAGAAGCCGGTGAGGGAGCAGGGAAGTGAGACAGGATGGAGAGGCAAGTCGATAAAGGGTCTGTTCATGAGCAGCCCACGGCTGTGGGCGACTGGGGGCCAGTCCCAGTGGGGACCCTCTGATGTACAGAACACACCTCAGAACTGTCCCATGAGGGGCAAGGAAGCAGGGGTATACAGGGACCAGCACTCATCCCTTGTTTGTTGTGGGTTGCTCCTGGGATGGTCATGCCCCTGGCGTTCCAGTCTGACCCACGTGGGGTCCACATTCAGGCCAGGGCCAGAGAATGCCCTTATGAAGAGAGACCAAGAAGCCTAAGGTGTGGGAATGGGAGTGGGGGAGAGGGGAGCAGCAGAGAGATGGGCTGTCATGTGGGGAAGCCTGCGGGGTCTCTGCTCCCGCTCCCTATACAAGAACGCAGGATATGGTGAGGCCAAAAAGGAACACCCACGGAGCCATAGGCAGGGGAGTCATACCACTACGGTCTCACTGGAGGCTGGGTTCACTGGACGTGCGACCTGCTGTCCCTTTTGTCTGCAACCCCCCGACGACTCTCTTTCACTCTCCTCCCCTCTCCTCCGTAGCCGCAGCAGTTATATTAGCGGCCAATTGGCTAACCGGCCACAGCTGACGGCCAATCAGCCACAGCTGACGGCCATCTACTACCTGAGCCAGCACTCCTCCACGAGAGGCCGAGAGCCTTTAAACTACTTTCTGGGGCTCTGTCCCCACACTCTACCCCTACAGGTTCTCGCCTCACAATCTAGGTGACAAGCGTCTTCCGCGAGGGTCCCTGTGCCATATTAGCCTACTGACACCTACGGACGAAAAGAAACGGTAGTCTTAGGAACCAACAATGGCAAATCCCTTCCATCTGGGAGGATACATGCCAGCTTCTTGTCCTGGGAAAGGAGGGTTGCTGCCACTGGCACCTTTCCCGGTTTGTGGTACCAGACCTTTATGGCAGTGCTTGGGGTCCCTTGCATAGTTTCAACATGTAACAGAACAGGGGACCCCATAATAGGCCATTGAGAGCACATAGTTCCCTCGCAAAATCATCCCGGTATCGGGACCTCTGTATACTACAGTCACTTGCGGTGGCCACTCAGCCACCACCCCTGGCGTCACTTGCAAATCATGAGTCACACCGGCCCCCCATGGGGCTATCAGACCCAACCACCGACAGTGGGGGCTTTTGACCTGCCAGGGCCAAGTCCATTGCTGCCGTTCCCCTGCTTTCAAGCATGTGGGTGCTGGCAGCAAAATGTTCCCATTTCTGCCGTAGCCTGGCTTTAACAGAGTCTCACTGGTGGTAACTTGTAATTGAATGGGAGCGGCCGTTCGATGTAGCAGAGCTTCTACTGGCGCGGGCCCTCCCTTCCGTGGTCTCTCATTCAGGACTCTCAGGACGTCCCATAGATGCGAGGCCCAGTCACGCATCGTGGGAGGGTGTTTTGACACCTGGAGACCTTGCTTCAAAAGACCATTATAACGTTCAATCATGCCAGCTGCTTGCGGATTGTACGGGGTGTGAAACAACCATTGCACGTCCATCCTGGCAGCCCAGCGCTGCACTTCTTGCCCCGTAAAATGGGTACCCCTGTCACTTTCAATGACTTGGGGGCGCCCATAGAGGGCGCACAGCCGTGTAAGGGCGACCATTGTATGCCGCTGATCCGCAGCAGGACAGGGCCAAGCAAACATCAACCCCGTAGCAGTGTCCACTGCTGTAAATGCATATATCGCATTGCGGGCCTTAGGCAGGGGTCCAATGTAATCCACTTGCCAGCGAGTGAGGGGCACCCTCCCTCGCGTAATCTGCTGTGTCTCCCAGGGGAGCCTCCGCCTTTGGGGGCTGTCCTGGGCACAGACGGCACAGTCATAGCAGGCATCTGCTATCTCCTGCCATTTCAAAGGCAGGCCCCAGCGTCTGCTCACCTGCCACATGGTTCGGCTTCCAGCGTGCTGCAATTTCCTATGCAGCCAGTGGGCCACATCAGTGGCAGGAGCCCGCTCTAACCATCGTACCCGTGCTAGGGCGTCTGCTTCATCATTACCTGGGGACACTAAGGGGGAGTGACCTGTGACATGCATTAAGGTCACCTCCTTTCTCTGCCCTAGGTCCCAGAGGTCCTGCCACATAGCTTAACCCCACAGTGGACGGTGTCCCACCAACCAGTTTTGGTGTTTCCATGTAGGGAGCCACAACGTTAGGCCCCGGAACACCGCCCAGCTGTCAGTGCAAATAACTAGGGGTCCAGGCTCATGGCTGATCACCATCCACACAGCCCGTAATTCAGCCCACTGGCTACTCTGGCCCATCCCAGTATCAAACCAAATGGTGTCTGTTTTGGGCTGCACACCAATAGCCGTCCAAACAGCTGCAGCCCCTCGGCTAGAACCATCGGAAAACCAGGCATCCTCAGGTACTGGGGATTGTCCTTCTTTGTAGGGCGAGGGCTCCAAGTCCTCCCCTCTAGGCAGAGCACTTGGCTCAGCCTGGGCTGCAAGCTCCACAGGCCCCAGGACCTGTTGTAGCTCTGTGCTCAAAGGGCTTGAACTAAGGGTGCTACGTTGCTCCAAGTAGGCACCCCACTTGGCGAGGGTGGTGGTCTGTGCCACCCCCGTTTTGGGTCCCTGGGTCCATGTACGGACCCACCCCTGGACAGGATAGGTTGTTCGAACCAATACGCGTGCCGTTCCTGTGATGGCTTCTGTGGCCACTAGGGCTGCATACACAGCAGCCAGCTGTTTCTCTATTAGAGAGTAGCGGACCTCCGCTCCTTTCCATAATTGGTACCAAAATCCCACTGGCAACCAGAGACGCTCCTGCCGTTGCCAGAGGCCCCATCCGTACCCCTCTTGGGTTACGTGAACATCAAGTTCAAATGGGCGGCCGGGGTCCACTACTTGCAGAGCCTGTGCCTGCTGCACTGCCCGTTTTGTGGCAATGAAGGCTTGCTCTATAGCCTCTGTCCAATCCCATGAGGCCCCCTTTTTTATCATATTGTACAAGGGCCTTGCCATTTGTGCTAAATGGGGTACAAATGCCCGCCAATATCCTAGCAGACCCAAATACGTCTGCAGTTGGGAGACCTTGGTCGGCCGGGGAAAGGCTTTTAATTTGTCAATGATTGCCTCAGGTATAACCTTTGTCTTACCCGACCACACAACACCTAAAAACTTGACGGATAAGCCAGGGCCTTGGACCTTTTCCTCATTCACCGCCCAGCCGCGTGACTTCAGGTGGCGGAGAAGAGAGGGAGCTGCTTGCTCTAAATCAGAAAGAGAATCTGAGGTTAACAGAATGTCATCAACATAATGGAACAAGGCCACAGAGGATGGGTGATCCCACTGTGCCAAATCCTGGGCCACAAGCCCGTGGCAGATAGTGGGGCTGTGCAAGTATCCTTGCGGAAGGACTTGAAAAGTCCACTGACGCCCATCCCACGTAAAAGCAAACTGCTCTTGACACGGGTGCAATGTCAATGGAGAAAAAAGCATTGGCCAAGTCCACTACATAGTGATATGTCCCTAGGCGGACAGTCAGACGATCCATTAAATCATGAATTGACGGCACTGCAGCGTTTAAGGGTGGCGTCACCTTATTTAACTCCCTATAGTCCACAGTCATTCACCAGGTCCCATCTGGCTTCTTGACAGGCCATACTGGGGAGTTAAAGGGACTGTGCATTGGCCTCACTATATGTGCCTTCTCCAATTCCAATATTGTACGACCAATCTCCTCCTGTCCTCCTGGCAGGCGGTACTGTCGCACTGTAACCACGCACCAGGGCTGTGGCAACGCTTGAGGAGGGTGGTGAGCATGCCCGCGTGTCACCGCTTTCACCACCCGGATCTGGAGATGGAACTCTCCTACCGATGTCTGTAAGCTGAGGCCATGTAGCACGTCCACCCCTAGAATATATTCCGGAACGGGGGAGACATAAACCTTGTAGGTACGAGGAGGGAGCCTTCCTATACCCAGTGGTAAGGAAACGGCTTTCACAGTCACAGTCTTTCCCCCGTAGCCATCAATGCAGACTGCTGGTCCGGGGAACAGTTCTGGGTTCCCATAAACGAGACTGCAGTCAGCACCAGTGTCAACTAGAGCCAAAACCCTCTGTACATTCGAAGGGGACCAATGTATGGACAGTTCCACGTGGGGCCTCCAGTCCCTGCTCGTCCCCTCTGACCGGGTACCTTGGCCCCACCCCTAATCAAGCTGAAAGGAGTCGGCCTCAAGCGGCTGCATGAAGTCCTGGAGGGACACGGGTCGCGCTTTGCCAGACTCCTCCTTTATGCTTCTCCGGAATTGTTGTTCTGGACGCAACTGTTTCCAAAGTTCAAGCATTAGTGCGTTGGGTTGCTGGTCTATTTTCTTCCTATCGACCCCTGCTGCCACGAGATCACGCCACATCTGTGCGCGTGTTACTCTCTGAGGCCCGCGACCTCGCCCCTTTACTTTTGGTTTGGGCTTCCAGGTCTCAACTGTGCGGACCTCCTGTCTTAACTTCCTTCGCCTCCGGCTTTCAACATCCCCTAGGGTGGCCATGGCAGTTGTAACTTCATGGATCCGTCGCCCTACATACGGTGTAAGAATAGCAACCAAGGATCCAAAAGCACTCGCAGGTGCAGTGTCCAAAACCAGATCTCTCATGCTGGCAGTAAAAAGCTCGTCATCTGGGCCCTGCATGTTGAGGTTAAAAATAGCATGTCTCATACCCATTTCACGGATTATTTGCATAAGTTCTGTATATGACTGCCATTGACTCAGTGTCTGGCAGCTCGCCAGCCTGTTCCCATACAGTGCGTACCGCAGCCGTGAGCCACGCCATTAGAGAATGGTTGCCCTGGTTGTTGGCCAACCTATGGCAGTTTTGTAACCTTTGTCGCAGGGATGGATGCACTGTCACGAAGGCTAGCTTTTCCATCTCGCCTGGGGAGCAGAGAATGTTGTCTGCTCCCTCATCCCATAAACGTAGTAGCCAAGCCGAGACTGGCTCTCCAGGGCGCTGTCTGTACCGCCTCCCCAGCTCCTGCAACTCAGTGGGAGTGTATGGGGTGTAGGTCGTGAACCCAGTCACAGCTGGGTTGCCGGCAGCAACGCCCCCAGGGCCCAAAGGTTGCTCACGTTTTACGCTTTGCTTCAAGATTGACCGGGCTTGGGGGTTGGGAGCTACATTGTCTCCACTTGCTTCCTCCGCCTCTGCCTCAGAGTCTCCACTGTGGGGCCCCTGTTCTAACAGGCGGACCCGGGCTTCCAGCGCTTCCAACCGGGACACCTGGTCAGACACCCGGGCCACTTCATTAAGCACATTTTCCGTGTTGAGACTCAAGGCCGTGAGGAACATCCAGCCCACACGGCCGGCTGTAGCCTTCTCCTCCTCCGGCAACCGCTCAGCCATAGCCTACAGGGCCCTCTCCACACTGGCTGGAGAGCCATCCATGTCCTCCCACCCTTCCTTGGGGGTTCAACTCCTGAGAACAGTGGCCACCGGACACCATACACTGTGTGGGGGCCACACATCCTCCTGCCCAGAGTCAGACGCCATTCCTACCTGGTCGGAATCTTGCTCACCGTGCCAGGTGTCTGAGTGGGTGGAGGCCTCCGTGTATAATATCCACAATCCTCGGACCCAACACCTGAAGCAGATCAAGAAAAGGAGGACAACGCCCTCCATGGCCAAGAGGAAGCTGTGCCATCTGGAGGCTCGAGTCTCTCAGGTAGACCGTGCCTCCCGCTCCCGGCGTAGCTCTTTGCGGGCCTCCCGAAGCTCGACTTTTGTATGCATAAACTGCTCAACCATCCTTCGGTGAGTTTCGGCCGGTACCATACCCTGCTCGCTGCGCCATTTGTTGTGCGGGGAAGCCTGCAGGGTCTCTGCTCCCGCTCCCCATACAAGAACGCAGGATATGGTGAGGCCAAAAAGGAACACCCACGGAGCCATAGGTAGGGGAGTCATACCACTACGGTCTCACTGGAGGCTGGGTTCACTGGACATGCGACCTGCTGTCCCTTTTGTCTGCAACCCCCCGACGACTCTCTTTCACTCTCCTCCCCTCTCCTCCGTAGCCGCAGCAGTTATATTAGCGGCTAATTGGCTAACTGGCTACAGCTGACGGCCAATCAGCCACAGCTGACGGCCATCTACTACCCGAGCCAGCACTCCTCCACGTGAGGCCGAGAGCCTGTAAACTACTTTCTGGGGCTCTGTCCCCACAAGGGCTTTGGTTAGAGCCTTTGGACGGGGCAGCACCGAGGTGGTTGGTGACTCTGGGAAGGGCGGTGTCATGAGAGAAAGGGGCAGAATCCAGAGAGGACTGACTTATGGGAGAATGAGACATAATACAGAGGGTATAAACTACTCTGAAGAATATGGAAAAAGGGAGAGCTGTTGGAAGGCACCTGGGGCTGGGGAAGGGTTGCTGCGAGCAGATTGGGGAGTTGCTCAGAGCCAGGCAGAGGCGGCAGGTGGGTTTGCAGGAGCAGCAGCATGCACCCCACCACTTGCCAGACCTATACCGATGGAAGTGTGGGTGGAGCCCCTAGAGCACCCCAGCCTGCACCCCTCAGACAGAACAGCCAGGGCACTGAGCTGACACCTTGCACTTCTGTCTTTCGTCTTTCTCCTGGCGTCATGGATTCGCTCAGCATGACCGCAAGCTGCAAGCATTTATTTGATTGATTGGGAGCAGATGAGACCTCTGCTCTCCAGGGCCGCAGACCCCAGGATGGGCATCAAAGGGAGTGAGAAAATGAGAAAGATGCATCCTTACAGTCTGGGGAAGTTGTGGACGTGCCATGGCAGCTGCATATAGCAGGCTGGGAGCGTGCAGCGGAGGCACCAGGGAGCGGTGGAGGCCAGAGACAGACAGCTGAACCTTCCAAACTGAGGAGCAGAGGCGGAGAGAAAAGAGGGCGTTTTCCTGCAACTCAAAGACTCCCCCCCTGCTTCAGCTTTCCTGGTAACTGGATGTCATCACACACCCTAGGACTCACTGCCTCCGAGGCACAACTTCCATAGCCAGATCCCTCCCACTGCTCTTTGTCTAAAAGATGTTTGGAAGGAAATGAGGATGTCCCCCTGGGCCTCTAGCTTAAGGGAGACGGCTACTTTTTTATGTTTGGTTCCTTGGTGTCGTAATCTGATTAGCAGCCCCCTACCCCATCCCAATGTCCACATTCTAATTCCCAGAACCTGGGAATGTTACCTTATATGGCAAAAGGGACTTTGCAGATGTGATTAAGTCAGGATCTTGAAATGGAGAGATTATCCTGGATTATTTGGGTGAGCCCTAAACGTACCCACAAGGGTCCTCATAGGAGGGGGCAAGAATTTCCAAGGATGAAGCAGGAGTTATGACAATGGAAGCAGAAGTTGAAGTGATGCAAAAGGGGCCACGAGGGGCGGCCGGTGAGCTCAGTTAGAGCGTGGTGCTCTGAACAACAAGGCTGCCGGTTCAATCCCCACACGGACCACTATGAGCTGCGTCCTCCACAACTAGATTGAAACAACTACTTGACTTGGAACTGATGGGTCCTGGAAAAACAAACTTAATAAAAGTTTTAAAAAAATGTTCTTTGGGGGGGAAAAAGGGGGCCAGGAGTCCAGGAATGCAGGAGCCCAGAAGCTAGAAAAGGCAAGGAAGCAGAGGCTCCAGGAGGAGCAAACCCTGCTGCCACCTTGATTGCTGCCCACTGAGGCTAATTTCAGACTTCCGGCCTCTAGAACTGTAAGACAATAAATGGGTGTAGTTTTAAGCCACGAAGTTTGTGCTGATTTGTTACAGCAGCCAAAGGAAATTCATATACAGGGGAAACAGACTCAAGGATGAAGGTTTACACACAGGGATTCGAGTGGGGGGCTGCGCCCTCACCTGCGGGGAGTGAAGGACGCAGAGGTGTGCAGAGGGCTGGCTGCACAGCTGCGGGCACACGTGACCCCTCACGGCTCTCCAGGGCTGCCCCAGGTGAGGTGAGAGATCCTGGCCCATGATCCACATTGAGTCACTGCAAGGGGCTGCCCTGGACAGGAACTTGGCCTTGTATGGAGCAGCTCCTGGGGAGGGACTGCGCAAGCCCTCAGCAGGCCAGCTCACCCTGGTCCTGAAGGGGCCTGGGGCGCAGTTCAGCCTCCCACAGCTGTGGCGGAGCCTTCTTCCTTCGGTCGGCAGGCTTGGTACTTCGGCAGTTTTCTGACACCCTGGACTTCATCTATTGTGGACTCCACAGTATGTCCACGTGTCTCCCTGAGCAAGAAAGTGGGGTCTTCATCCCAGTTTCTAGAATGGTCACTAAGCGCTTTCCATGCATTGCTGTCTTAAATCCTAGGAAGAGCTCTAGTTATCTCCATGTTACAGATGAGCAAATGGATACTCAGAAAGGTGAAATGAATGCCCAAGGTCAGGGCCAGGACACTCCCTACATCTGTCTGGTGCCTCATCACTGCCCTGTGACTCTGCCTCTCATCACCCCCACTTGGTTATCAGCTGTGCCTTGTTGAGCAGGTTTCCTAAGCTGGGTTGTTTTGTTTTGTTTTGTTGTAATGGGACTCTAGTCTCTGTCCTGCCTCCCTCCTAGGGTTGTGGTCCCTCGGCTCCAAGGAGACAAGACATAGCAGGCTTTGTAGCTGGGCCTGTCAGCCTCTGACTCCCTGGGCCCAGCGAGTTCTCCCCACCTGTGCCTCCCTACCATCCAGTCCCCTCATAGCTCTGAGACCCTGATCTGGGGGATGAGGGGGAAGGACTCATTGTGGTTTTCAAGTGCGACTTGACACCTTTGTACAGTTTCCCTCAACGCTGGGAATCATGCAGGACTCATGCAGGAATCGCGCAGGAATCATGCAGGACTCATGCAGGAATCACGCAGGAATCATGCAGGAATCACGCAGGAATCACGCAGGAATCATGCAGGAATCATGCAGGACTCATGCAGGAATCGCGCAGGACTCATGCAGGACTGCTGCGCACGGTCTTATGGTTCGTGTGCTGCATCTTGGCCAAGGGCGAGGTAGGGGTGGAATCCAGCCCACATCGGCACGTTTTGGCACAAGGCACCATCTGCCAAGGGACTGCATGTTTCCAGAGGGACAGCCTTTTAAAATTCTCATAGAAGTCCTGCATCGGTCCACAGTGGGCTGGGAATTTGTTGGCTTTGCAGGAACCCAGGGCTCAGAGCACAGCCCTCAGACCCTGGAGACCAGAGTTTAGAAGGGGCATGAGAAGCAAAACCTCACCCAACTCAGAGTCGCAGTTCCAGAAGCCGCTGGAATCCCTTGGTAGGTGCGCCCGGGACTCTTCGGCTTCTCATCTCAAAGCCTTCAGCCTACTTCTCTCTGTGGACCCCACCCCAGCTGAGCTCTCTGGAACCAGCCACAGAAGGTCACAAGTTCTCTTTATTCCCACCCCAGAGTGGCAGTTTCCTTACTCAACTCTTCCTTCTTGGCTCTTTTTCTATGGGCTCCAACCCACACTTCACTGCATTCCCTCCCTGGCTCAGAAGCTTCCATGTTTCCACCTGGTCCAGACTGGCATTTAGCATCACACATGCGCACACACACACGTACACGCACGCGCACACACACACACACACACCTCAAGGCCAACAGCACTCCTTTCTCTGTCTCCCCTAATTTCCCTTTGGCTCCCTGTCATCTCCTGTCCCCCAGAGTCTACCAGCAGACCTTTGCCCAGACTGTTGCCTTCCTGGGCCTCTTTCCTTACCCTCTCCTTTCCACTCCATAGATACTATTAACATCCCTTAGGGCTGCACAAAGTCCCTCTGCTCCTGCAGGGCAGAGGTGGGGCTGTGCGCCAGGCCAAGGAGCTCCGGGGTGCAGCTGGGTGCCTTGTGTGCCCTGAGGACGGGGTTTGAAGGAGGCTCCTGATGTACCCTGTGGGCCGGCCTCAGATGCAGCCTCCTGTGATGTGGGAGTTGACGGCCCATCCATCTGCGAGCAAGTTCCAGGTTCCCAGGACGCTCCCAAGTCTCCCTTGTTGGGGACACAGGGAGAGACCCTGAAAGTCCTCAGACCCCTCAGCAACTGCTGCTGCAGGATTCCCAGGAGACTGTGGGCCTGCAAGCCAGACAGTCAACACAAACTTATTGAGATTGGGAACCAGAAGGTAACAAGTGACTAACATGCATTGTCCCATACACAAGCCGCAAGCTACATGTGCCTACTAAGCACCTGAAATGTGGCTTGTCCCAGGTAAGATGTGCTGAAAGTATAAAATACACACCGGATTTTCAAGACTTAGTACAAAAAAAGAATGTAAAAACCTCAAATAATCTTTTACGTTGATTACATGTTGAAACAATTATATTATGGATATATTGGTTAAATAAATCTTTTCACCTGTTCCATTTTAAATGTGGCTATTAAAATATTAAAAACTACATTTGTGGCTCACCGTGTATTTCTATTGGCTAGAGGAAAGGGAGGCGGCCTGGGGCTCCAGCCCCACACACAGCTCGGAGCGCTGGCCAGTGGCAGGAGGCATGGCTGGTGCAGCTGCCCCTGTGCCCACGTGACCCGGGGCAGAGCCTCCGCTGATGGGACGGCAGCAGCCCGGTTGTGCCCGCGCCGGGTGTGTGCGGGTGACGACCTGGACCTGTGGGCCTAGGGAGGAGGCCAACCGACCGGATCCTGTCTAGTGGGCCCTCATTACCATTCTGAGAGATGGCTCAGCGGGGGTTCCCTCTTCTCAGGCCATCAGCTGGGCCAGTCAGCGGATTGTCACCACTCAGAGTGAATCACGCTGGACCAAGGTGTGTATGTGGTCGTGGTGGGGGGGAGGGATTCCAAATCAAGAAAGGGAGCGTGGAGGAGGGCATGGTGCTCACTGCTCTGGAATTGTCCAGAGATGCTTCCAGGGGGACCCGGAGGGCTCCTCCGTCTAAGCTAATGGCCGCTGCCTAGCAAATCTGCAGCCAGAGTGGAAGGCTTAGGACCTCTAAGAGACACAGACAACAACAGATTGCATCTCCCTGCCCCTCCTGAAGCCCCACAAGCAGCTCTGGCCTGGGAGCTAGTCTTCCTCCCCTCCCCACTCCCCCTAGCCAGAGCACCGGGATTGCTGAGTGCCTCTCACAACCTGCGCAGGGTGTTTCCTCCCTGGGGCAGCCTGGCCTTCCGCGGAGTCCTGGCTTGTGGAAGAGGTGCGCCCTCTACAGGACGTTGCGTGCAAGTGTAGGTTCCCCAGGAAGGACACGGTGGTTCACTCTAGAAGCTGGACCTTGCAGCTGTGGGGAGCCCTGGAGAGGCCCTCTCTCCTGTGGCTACTGCTTCTTGGGTTAAAGAATAAACGATCATGGTGCAGCTGACTCCTGCAGTGTCTGCCTGCCAGCGGTCAGTTCTTTGGGCTGAAGTTTGCTGTGCTAAACACGTTATAGACACCTGTTCTACAACCTGTATAGTAGATATTTTTATTCCTTTTATAGGTGAGAAAGAAGAGGCTCAATGAGGTTAAGCATATTGTCCAGGGTCACACAACTATTACTTGGAGTCTGACTCCAGATCCCGTGGGCGAAGCCGTTCACTCTGCCGCCTGTTTAGGGTGTGGCCTCCCAGGAGGCAAATGGAGCTGAGGATAGTGCTAGGCGGATAGCTCTGGTGGCCGTCATTGCAGTGACCATGAGGTGAGGGTGAGAGAGAAGTGGAGAGGAACTGGGCCACAGAGGAGGAGTGACAGAAGTGTCGAGTCCTCCCGAGAAGACATTTGTCAGTGTCCCCCAAGCTCCAGTTGCCATGTGCTCTCCATTTTCTAACACCCATCCCTCTCTTCCCCGCCCTCAGTGAGGCAGCTTCATGCCACTGCAACGCATAGCTGGTCAGCCACAGGGGCCCTGCCGCCCCAGAAGGACGGAACAAACTCACCCATTCACTTGTTTTCACACTACCTCCCATTTCATAGAGGGAGAAACTGAGGCCCACTGGCTATGATTTCTCCAACCCCAGGTCACCCCACTGGTCACTTGCAGACCTCAGACCTGCCACCCTCACTGAGTGGAACTGGGGTGTGTAGCTAGGACATTGCTGAGGAGAGAGAGAAGCTAGGAGTTGTCTCTGAGCTTCCTTTAGGTGTGTGGGAGGGGGCCTCATACTCCTTGCCCCCATCACAGCACACCTGTGTCTCCTCTTCAGCTTCCTTCTCCCCTCCTCCCTGCCTTTGTTCTGACAGGTTCTCTAACACCCTCCTCTAGTGAGCTCAAGAGTTTTGAGAACCCATCTTCTTTAGCAGCTCCCCCTCATCATCTTCCCTTTCTTTGTCATTCTCCATCACCCTCATCTCTTATCGGTCGCTGCAGTGACCACTGCCCCCGTCACTCTGCCGCGGCCTCTGTTACGGCACCTGCACCACCATAGCATGTTCACTTACCACTGCCACCACCTGCCAATCTGTCCTTTCTGTCCTCCTCCTCCTCCTCACTTCCGCCAGCCTCACCACTCGTTGTCAGCTTCCCCACCATGACTATTGCTAGCATTACCCTGTCATCGCCACTTCACCCACAGCTTCACACCCGATGTCACTGATGTCACTGCTGCCGTTACTGCCACCACTGCCATGACCTCCATTATGTTTTCCTCTCCACCGCCATGCTACCCTTTTCTCCAAGCCCATTTTCACTTGTCATCACCACCGTTACCAGGGACACCCCCACCCTCGTCTCCACCTCTGCCATCTTCTCAGCTATTTCCAGCCCTATCATCTCCACATGATCTCTCCCAGTACCTCTACCATCCCCACCATTCCTGTCACCACCACCGTCTTCCCCAGAGCTCAGCACCTGCCATTACCTGGGACTTGGGAAAGGAGCCCAGTCAGAGAACATTCTTCTGCCTGCCAGATGCCCCGTCTAGATTTCTCAGAGGAGACCATCAGCAAGCCAGGTGTCAGAACAACCCATGCTCTCCACCCTTCCTCAAGATGCTTCTGTCAGGAGGCAGCTCAGCCTTCCCTGTAAGCCACGCCCGTGCCTAGAGACAGCAGCTGTCTGGTTGAAGATCGCCATTAACCTGGGGCTGCCCTTGTTTGCATAATGATTGCATACATTTGCTCCCAGCTTCTGAGTGCTGCACTGTGGGTGTTCAGGGCCATTTGCATATCACTGCAGGTGAGGGTCAGGCCTTGGAGACTTGGGCACTTATTAATTCCCTAAAGAGATTCTTTTATGTGCTGGTTTAGAAAAGAGCCTGGAATGCTTAATTCTAGACTCATTCAGCTGAAGGCTCTAAGGTGGGGAGGTAGGGAGGTCTGGTTAAGAGCCAGTGGGGAGAGGGCCTCCCGAAGCTTTGCTGTGGTCCAGGGTGGAAAGATGTTGGGGGTTGGCTGCAGAGATGAGCTCTGCTCCTCAGTATCAGTTCAGAACAGTGCCCTGCACTGCCACTCCTGCCCTCTCCAGGCCGCAGTCCTTTTGCTGTGTGACCTTGGGCAAGTCCCTGCCCATCCTGTGCAGGCGGGTGTTGAACCACTAACCCCCTCCATCAGCTGCCTTTTCTGAGCACAGGGGTCCTCATCACTGACTGTACATTGGGATCACATGGCAGCTTTTAAAAGTACCAGTGCCCTGGCCCACCCCCCGAGATTCTGATTTCATTGGTGGGCCCTGGGCCTGGGTTATTTTTAAAAAGCTTCCTGGTGATTCTAATGTGCAGCTGAGATTAAAAAGCTATTGCTTGTGGCTGTCCCCTCCCACCCTGCTGCGGCCTTGCCCGGACCCACCGCCCTCATTTCCAGGTGCTGCTAATCTCTGCACTGTAGGCTCACCGAGCCCCAGGGCTGCCAGAACACTTTGGATGCTAGTGCTGTTGGTGAGGTCTCAGAAATAGATCCTTTCCCCTCCTGGACCATGTGGCTGGTGGCCCATGTGTGGCAGGATAGCACTTGACACTGTTCCCCGTCTCTGCCTTGGTATTATAGCTCCATTCTGTCTCCCTGACTGGGGCTGGTCCAGAGAGGGGTCTGCGGGGGCAGGGATGGGGAGGGGGGCTATTTCTGTGCAGCCCTCCTCCACCCTTCCTCTCCCATTCCCGCCTCCCAGATTTGCGGCTGCTCTTTCCATGCCTGACAGAAAGATGTGGCAGCCCCCTCGGTTCCTTACCCTGCACATTGATTTCCTTGTAACTGCAGAGCCCCAGCCCAGCCCCCATCCTGGAGAAAGAATTTCCAGAGCAGCCTGAACTTTGTTTCAAAATAAGATGTAGTAAACTTGATTGTAATTTGGCATTCCCCAAACTCAGTGAGGTTGTAACACGCATAGGGTAAGCTTCCTGCACGACCCCCAGCAGGGCAGCCCTGAAACATCTCCGCCCACCTGTGGGTCCTCAGTTGCCAAGGGCAGGGGTGGCCTGTGAGAGAGGGGTGTTCGCTGCAGAGCACCAGATAGGAGACTTGGCTGTGCGCCATGGGGGAGGTGAGATGGCAGACCCTGAGTGAGGCTGTGAGCAGGCAATGAGGTGCACACGGGAGCTGCCCCAGAACTAATACTGTGGTGCTAACAGTGGGGACTCTGGGCTCACCTGTTAGCATTCAGATTCTACCATTGCTGTCTTCTGAATTTGAGGATTATGGGAGAGAAAGCCTATGAAGAGCTTAGCACAGGGCTTGGGACGTAGTAGTTGCTTAGCAAATGCAGCTATGATTACTGTGAGGGTCAGGCCACAGAGCCCTCATTGCTGACCTCCAGCCCACTCCTTGTTGTCACAGTGCCCTCCCCCTGGGGGCTCAGGCCCCTAAGGGGCCAGTGAGAGTGTGGGATTGGGGGAGACTTACCCTTTGGGGTGGGGGCTGCAGCTCCAGATTCTGGGTCATGAGTCGTCTCAGGGGGGTTGGTGGTGACGGTAGCAGGAGCACCAGAGCTGGGGTCGCCCCTCCTGGCTATTGCACTAAGAAGGCAGCTCAGGCCCCAGCACTAATGAGCTCTGGACTTGCAGAGCCTGACCTGTGTCCACCAGAGGGCAAGGGGTCAGAGGGCAAGGGGTCTGAGGGCGTGGTCAAGCCACCTTCCTTCCCCCAGCAATGGCAGGACTGAGCAAAAGGTCTATGTAGCAGTAGGACTGGCAGGACTTGGTGACAGATTCGTGTGTGTGTGTGTGTGTGTGTGTGTGTGTGTGTGTGAGATGCAGTAACGGGGAGTAGAAGATAGTTCCTTTGGTGTAAATGGATCTGAACATCTTGACTTTTCTGAAAGACGGAGAAAAAGATGTTTCTAACATAGTTACATCTTATCAGTGTAACAAACCCATCAAGGATGCCCAGGCCGCAGGCTGAGTGTACGGCGTGTGTATGTATGTGCACATGCGTGTGTGTTGGGGTGGGAGGGGGAATGGTCTGGGAAACTCGTCAGTGAGAAGCATCGGCCTTGAGGATCAGTGCACGAGTATCATTCGTCACTTTGCCATGTTCAGCCAGCACTGTTGATGGTCCCTAACATGACTGGTGATTTTTAATTAGTTGAGGAAGAAAGCTCACATTCCCTCCTATTTAACTACCTCCCCGAATTTTCTAAAACTTTACATTCTTCACTCCCTTACCACCCTCTTCCTTTCTCCCTTGTCCTTTTGAGAGGCGAGTGCTCCAACCTCAAATCTTGTCACATCAATGAGGTTGGGTCCTGGGCAGTGGAGGTCCCGCCCACTGGCTATGTCCTCCCCCTAAAAATAGGAAGAGTCTTCCTCCCTTGCTGGACAAAGGTCTGGTCACCCTGAGGGTGGGTGCAGAGCCCACCTCTTTTCTCCCTCTCTGAGTATAAAACACAGACACTAGGGCCCAGAGAACTTAGATCTTTGTACATGCAGCCTTGTGAATCTATTAGTGGGTGGAGAGCAATTATCCTGGTTCTAAGAACAAAGAATGGGCGTGAGGTCATTCTAGGTGGCTAGAGAAGTGGGAATAAATGACCCCCAGGGAAGAGGCTTGGAGCAAGAGAAAAGGGGGGAGACGTGGGCTGAGGTCATAGCCTATCCAAGCTTTCATATCAGGCAGAGGACCAAGTTTTGGAAAGCTTGGATAGAGCATAGGTGCTTCCATTTTCTTGATCTCTACACTCATGGCCACTATGGCTCATTTAAAAATATCATATTGGGGGGCCGGCCCGGTGGCTCAGGCGGTTAGAGCTCCATGCTCCTAACTCCGAAGGCTGCCGGTTCGATTCCCACATGGGCCAGTGGGCTCTCAACCACAAAGTTGCCAGTTCAATTCCTCGAGTCCAGCAAGGGATGGTGGGCTCTGCCCCCTGCAACTAAGATTGAACACGGCACCTTGAGCTGAGCTGCCTCCTGGATGGCTCAGTTGTTGGTTGGAGCACGGGCTCTCAACCACAAGGTTGCCAGTTCAATTCCTCGACTCCCGCAAGGGATGGTAGACAGCACCCCCTGCAACTAAAATTGAACACGGCACCTTGAGCTGAACTGCCGCTGAGCTCCTGGATGGCTCAGTTGGTTGGAGCATATCCTCTCAACCACAAGGTTGCCAGTTCGACTCCCGCAAGGGATGGTGGGCTGTGCCCCCTGCAACTAGCAACGGCAACTGGACCTGGAGCTGAGCTGCACCCTCCACAACTAAGACTGAAAGAACAACAACTTGAAGCTGAACAGAAGCCGCCACAACTAAGATTGAAAGGACAACAACTTGACTTGGAGAAAAGTCCTGAAAGTGCACACTGTTCCCCAATAAAGTCCTGTTCCCCTTCCCCAATAAAAAAAAAATCTAAAAACAACAACAACAAAAAACACAAAAACAAAGTAGTCTTTAAAAAAAATATATTATATTGGAAGACTGTTAGGCACTAGTTTTTCCAGAGTGAATTTATCACTGTTTCATCTTCACCGTGACTACCAGCACGACCAACATCACCACCAATATGAATACAGAGATGGCCATTGTAGACACTCAGTCAGTTTTTGTTGACTGAATGAAAGCACTACCACCACCACCATCTTCATCTCCAACATTGCCAGAATTGGTATCACACCTCTGCCATTAACGCTACCACTGACATCACCAAAACCACCACCATCAGTAATGATATCACACCTCTGCCACCAACCCTATGACACCATTGACGACTCCACCAATAGCCACCATCATCACTGACATCCTACTTACTTTCACCACCATCACACCACATCACACCTCTGTCACTAACCCATGACACCATTGACATTAATATCACTGATAACCACTAACCTCACTGACATTCCCATTATCAATATCAAAACTTACATTTCCACCTCTGCCACCAATCTTATATCATTGCTGACATCACCGTTACAACTACCATCATTGGCAGTGCCACTATTGTCCTCAGTTGACATCATTAACACAATCATTCACCACCATCATTACTGACATCATAACTCATCCCACCCACCATCATCATCACCACCATCATCATTGACATCAGCACCATCACCACTGACATCACCACGGTCACCACTGACATCACCATCATCATCAGTGACATCACCACCATCACCACTGACATCACCACCATCATCACTGACATCACCATGGTCACCCCTGACATCACCATCATCACCACTGACATCACCACCATCACCGCTGACATCACCATCATCATCAGTGACATCACCACCATCACCGCTGACATCACCGTCATCATCAGTGACATCACCATCATCAGTGACATCACCACCATCACCACTGACATCACCACCATCACCACTGACATCACCACCATCACCACTGACATCACCATCACCACTGACATCACTGTCACCACTGACATCACTGTCATCACTGACATCACTGCCGTCACCACTGACATCACCACCGTCACCACTGACATCATCACCATCATAGTGACATCACCACCATCATCACAGACATCACCACCATAATCGCTGACATCACTGCCATCATCATCACCACAACCATCATCATTGACATTACCGCCACCACCGATTGTCATCTTCTCTCCTAGAGTCATGTTTCTGTCCTTAAGAGCACAAAAGGAAATTTGCAATTACGCATTCTTTAATGTAATTATCTGGTCCCCACTCAACTCTAAGTGTCATGGAAACAGGGATTATGTCTCTCTTTTCCCCCACTGTTGAATTTTCAGTGCCTGGACACCGGGCAGCTCACAGTAAGGACTTAATAACTGTGCACTGATTTAACATATTATTTAGACCAGCACAGTCCCTACACCAAAGGGAACTTAGGCTGTTGGATTTCAATGCTTCCCATAGTTCTAACTCCAGACTGGGCCTAGAAAAAAACAGCACTGGGTGATAGAAATGATAAGCTAAATGAAGAGAAGCCTGTGCGGGCTCCATGACCTGCACAGTGGTGTGGGGAAGGCTGCCCAGGGCTGGGAGTGCTGCAAACGAGCTCAGAGAAGCCTGGCTCTCCTAAGACCTTTACATCCCTCACTACATCACCTGGAATTTATCTGAACCTCGATCAAGTCGGTGTCAAGACTCAATCCAGTTCATCTTTAAGACCAGCAGAGGTTTTCAAACGTGCTCCCAGCAGACCAGAGGCTCCTTGAGGCACCACAGGGAATGATGTGAGATTGAGAAAGGGTCTGGAGGGCTCACAGAGAGGCGGGCTCTGGGCTCCCCACCCACCCTTCAACCACTGGGCTCCTGGGAAAGGCTTACAATGGGGCATCAGTCATTGTAAAACAGTTTGAAAACTGTTGGACTAGAAGGCGAGTGCTTGAGTTTTTTAGTTTTGGAATCGATGTTTGGCATTGTGTATAGGTCCCAACCAAAACCCACAGCGCCAAAAGCAGCATTAGGAACTGCATGTCTGATGTTTCTTTTCTTCTCAAGGCCACGTTAGCTCACCAGGATGTCTTTTACTCTGGTTCTTTGGTAGAATAAAAAGTTTTGTTCTTGGAGTGCTGTATTCCATGCAAGAACCCTTATTTAAATAAACTGTCTTGGGAACATAAACCTGAGGAGAAGCGCAGTATATGAATTTACCCATGTGTCTTCCTGCCCAATGAACGCTGCCTCTTTATCCAGGCAGAAAAGACCCTGGTGGGGGGAACAGGCCCCACTTTTTAGCAACACCCCCCTATGGAGGAGACACAGCATCCAAGAGACTCAGAGCCAGCCGTGGATGGGAGATGGTCATCTGAGGGGAAGGAGACCAGACATAATTGGTGACATGGGGCCTTTTGAGCAGAAGGGCGGAGCAGTTATGCCTCATCTCCAAGTTCCAGGGCCCACAGCAAAACCAATGGATCCCTCATGCTCATCTATCAGCCCCCTCTGAACAGTTATAGCCACTGGGCAGGGCTGTGTGTGTGTGTGTGTGTGTGTGTGTGTATACGCAGGTGAACACACTTGCCAAGCAGCTATGGGGGCATATGGCCAGCCCCAGCCTCTTCTGGCCAATCTTTGTGTCTGCCCTCAGGTACCCCTTAGGACATGGGCAGACTGGGCAGGCGGCCTGAGCTTCTGCCAGGGAGAGACTAAAGTGCCCGGACAGGAAAAAGATGGCACTCTTTGGAGAGACTGAGTAAGATTGGAAGAGGTAGTTAAGTTTGAGGAGACATTTTCAGGCTGAGAAATGAAG